>NC_036463.1:15771437-16093745 GCF_002775205.1 Xiphophorus maculatus | reverse complement strand
AGAGATGCCATAACCGACTAATCTGTCAAACGTCGTTCAAAAAGACTCATTTTCTGCACTTACCATGGGGCGTAAAACATGACAAAGTGGGGTGCAGTTGGCACCGCCTCGGTGAACATCTCCACAGTGTATGTGTGCTTGGCATGCTCCTCTTCTTCTGCATCAGCGTCGCAAAACACAACTGCAAATAGTAACGTAAGAAACAGTAAACACGAAGTAAATGCTGTGCAAGTCGGTGCAGAGGCCATGGTGAATCTCGGCTGGAGAACGGCGTCCCTGCTGGTACAAAAGGACCGACTTTCGCCAAAACACGCCCCCTTTACAGACTCTCTCTAAAGGGGCAGTATTATGTAAAATCAACTTTTCATCATGTCATTAACTCATCAGAAACATACCTGGAGTGCTGCCTTGACTCTTTTATGCATGTTTGAAAAATCCTTTAATCTCCAGCCATTCAGGGTTACAAAACGCTTGGTCTCGCCAAGTGACGTATTTCCCACTCAGCTCTTCCTCAGAGCTGCAGTCTCTAAGCCTCACAGAGCACTGCTCTCCTACGACTCCTCTACTGAGCTCCTTCAGACTAGCGACAGCAGCTCTTAGCAAACAAGAGGTGGAACTGCATCTACTGAGCTCATCATATGAGCTACTTCTCAGTGCAACTAAAGCTTGATGCAGAAATACGTTGTTGTGATGATGTGCTGAAAGCGGAGGACAGAGCAGGATCTTCTTATAAAGACCCAGTTTCAAGGCTTTAAATTGCAAAGTCAAATTTTTTGAAGTCATATTTGATGTATGCAGCATTTTTTATAACAACTGAAAGTAATATAGTTACTTGATTGTGCTATAAAATGACACTATATGCCTGGAAAATACATAATACTGTCCCTTTAAATGCAACATTTACACTAAACTCGTTCAATTAGAAGCAGCATTAACTACTTCAATGATTTGAGCTACAAAGCTTGCCTTTTGCATGAGACCGTAATGGCCATCCTTCACCAATAAGACTTGACCATCCATGACTCTGTCACCAGAATTCAGAAAGATTCGGTGTCAGTGTTGTCACAACTTGTGTTAAGCTCAGGAAATTGTGATTTTTGTTGGAATTTTTGTGTTATAAAGCTAAAAGCTGAATAATCCAAGATATACAGTACTATTCTTTGTGGAGGCTCTGGGTTCACTTTCAGTTCTAAGAAGTTCTTGCATGGGAACAAAATATTTCTTGTATGGACGGCACCTTGCAGAAGTCGTTAGCCACCTCTCCTTTCTCATGTTAATCTTCCAGGGCCAGACTATGCTTAAAAATGTGCTCAGGATTTCGAAAGTCTAACAAAATCCTTTTTTTAAACATGAGGGGGTTTTTTTTCTCTTGCTTTTACTTAGAGACTATATTCAGGACCAATAAATTTGCTTATAATTTAAGATGCATTTAGAAGTTTCCCCCCCTAAAGTAGTGTGTGGAAATGTCAAAAGTGGTTACTTGCAAATAGTCCTATAAATTCTTGCCGACTGCACATTGGCAGGCTCCTGAACTTTCCTTCTCACCTTAATCTTTCAAAAACAAATTGTCAACACTTAACACAAGTGATGTAACTGGTGTGACTCTATTAGGGCAACAATAAACAGACGGTATATTGTGAAAATAAACAACGTTAGGTTTCTGTTCTACCTGTTCAAACGTGGCTGCCCCTGCTCAGGAGGAACATCACTGCCGCTTAGAATGACAGATGGGCCGTTAGCTTTCTGCAGCAGCCGTCACATGCATGAGTCAGAGTTGCCTCCTCATCACTGCTACAAATGATGCTTTAAAATTACGGTGCGACTCATGGCAGCTGGAGCCTGGCGGAGTGGCGACAGTGCTTATAAATCATGCACCTTTTCCCAGAGGGAAGTGTGTTTGTGTGTGTCTGAGCAAAGTACCTGCTGGCCTTGTTGGACTGACAGCTCCTTGGAAAGTCCACACCTCTTTTAATGTAGTCATGATTTCATGAAACCTAAAGGGAGGAGGGAGATGGTGTGGGTGAGGGGAGCTGCAGTCTTCAAACTAAAAGTTGTTGTTTTTTTATGGCATTTTCTCATTCATTAACTTCTTGTCTCTTGAACCAACAAGTGAAGTCTGGCGAGCTCTGACTTTATGTCCAGGCATAAATCCTTTATTTAAACTAATTTTTGGTTTGCTTATCTAAACAAAAAAAGACTAAGCACAAAGCAGCTGCCATTTTAAAGAGGTTACATCCCTTTAACACATATATATATATATATATATATATATATATATATATATATATATATATATATATATATATATATATATATATATATATAAGCATGCGCAAAATCACATGTTTTCATTTATTACATGCACAAATTCACAAGAACATACATATTTATACTAATCAACCTCAGACGTGCTGATGTTGGCTTATTTCCACACATAAAAATCAGCTCCACATGTTGACTCTCCTCTCTCACACATGTTCTAAGCTGCAGGAGTGTGAGACGTAGCTTCACAAGCTTGAAATACCTCAGAATGCCACAGTGCAGCAAGGTGCGCGGTGGAGGAAGTCATGGGTGTTTATCTGGATTTTAATATTATTAATAATGAAGTCCTTGTGTTGGTAGCAATTCGTCTTGCATTTCTATATATGCACGAGACTAGCACTTGGCTAAAATATTCATTCAGATGAGCAGAAAATATTATAAATAGCAGCTGTTTACATTAAAGGGCTTACATAAAGGTTTTTGCTGACTTACAATAGCAGCTTCAGTTCACACATGATCTGAAATGCATGCGTTGTCACAAAATCGTTATCTTGTTTCATTTTTGGCATGGTCATTTCCTACATCCAGGTAGAGCTGTGAAGTAATTTTATCAGTCTGACATGCCTGAAATTAGTGTTGTCTTTCTCTAGCAATTTTTTACTTTCATAGAAAATTGTGCCACTGTAATTACTTTGAATCAAAAATGTAAAACACAGTTTCTAATACTGGACAAGAAAGAATGTCCAGGGAGTCTCCTGAACTGTCCGCATTTGAGGAACTCTTTACTGGATCAAGTTACCTCCACTGCAGAGCTTGCTCAAAATCTGCAGCTGGGACATTTGGGTAACAGTCTTTAGACAAGACGGGCAACAAACTGGACATTTTGTCCCAAAAATATATATTAAGAAGAGAATCAGATCAGAAAAAAATGATAGGAGATACTAGGACGGTTAACACAAGACTGCTGCACAGTTGTTTAAGTTGATTCATTCTAATTTTGAATGAAGGTAATGACTGACGTTTTGGACAATTGGCCATGAAGCGCCTTAAATCTCAACTTGTGCTGAATAAAACAAAGCAGAAGTTTACGTCCAGTATAACAGAACAAGGATGAACACTGTGTAAATTGACTGTCTTAAATTTAAGACATTTGCAAATTTTTACCTGAAAAAGAAATTTGCTGTGGTATGTTCTTCAGCATGCCACAGAGACATTGAAATGATTGCGTCACTGAAAACAGTCTAGCCAGCACCTCAACAGCCTTGTTTGCATTTGCAAATTTTCTGCACCTATTACGTTGGAAGGATGGAAATGTCCCGTGGACCTCTCTTTTCTTGTCCAACACAGTCCAATCAGAGAACGTGTGTCAAAAAAAGACGGCTGCTGCAGAAAGCTAACGGCCCATCCGGGGCTGCAGTCTACATTAGAAACCAACTTTTGCACTGCAATCTTTTAAAAGAGACATTCCCATAATTCAGCTATGCCTAAGTGAATGCTGGCAGTGGCTTTATTTTAACAGACCAGGCCCTAAATGCTGACACTCCATCTAACTTTGGTGAAAAAGCACGGTGTAATCCATTAAATGTCAAATTTCTTCAAAATGTTTCAACACCTGCTTGTGTCATTAAGTGAAAATACAAACTGAGAGCCGCCTGGACTTTTTTTTTTTTCAAACGACTTGGAAAAGTGTTTTTGACTGTTATGACTGCTTGCATATTATATTCCTGCCCTGATTTAGTCCTCTGCTCTGACACAAAGGTGCTGGTCCGATGGGAACTCCCACCCACTTAAAGTTTATTTGGGCTCTCTTATATAAAAAATATTGCCTTGCCCCCCGTTTGAGACAGACCATTCCTTACATTCCAGTCTCAGACTGCACAGTAAAACACAAATATCACACACGCCGTCAATTGGAGGTTGAAATCATATGAGATTATACCCTCCTATCTTTTTACATGATAAATAACCCAAGTCCCCCAAAGTGGCTCTATTGTTCCCACAGCAAGCCCACATTCACACCCCACTATTTAGTCTCATCATGTCTTATGGCTGTGGTTAGTACGGCCAAAGTGTCACTGACATATTTTACATTTGACCTGCTACAGAGGAGGTCACATAGTTGCGGGTGTCTACTGGTTACCCATTGTTGGTATCAAGGCACCATGCCAGGCCAACCAGAGCTTGGTGTAATGGGAAAAGGAAAGACGAATGGACTCCAGGGAACCGAGGCCATTATGTTTGTTTTCTTCATGGCCTGAAGTTCTCAGCTGAAGGTGCGGGAGCCGACAGGCGGTAAGCGGGGCGAAAGCGAGAACCGAAAGAGAGCAACTGGCTGAGGAGAAGGATAATTTGGTTTTAAGTATCTGAGGCGATGGAGTGTTCACTATGGAAATGTCCTGAGTGGTTCATATTGAAAGATTATGTTGATGCCATTTTCTGGTTGGTGCGGTGCCAAAAAATAAGCAATCCTTTGACCTATTGTCACTATGAAATGCATCCCTGCCAGTCTGTTGAACAACCTTTAATGTCTGTGCCCATGTCAGTTTTCGGTGGGTGTCCATGTCCGCGCAGGTTTTGTATTTCCATCTTTGAACGGTGGATTGAAAAATACCCTGAGAGCTCTCCAACGCTTGGGAAATTGTTTTATAACCTGGTTTAAACATCTCCACGTCTTGCAACACCACCCAGCATGTGTCTTTGTGCCGTAATACTGTTTTCCCGCATTTTTGAACATCACACTGTCCAAAGTCAGCAGTGTTTCCAGTAGCAACACAAGAATCATAGCCGTATCATAACCAGGACTCAGGATGTGACCAGCAGAGGTGAACCGATCTCTTTTCCAGACAGCTGAAACCCATTGCAGCAAGCACCTGTTCTACACACACACACACACACACACACCCACACGCCCACACGCCCGCACACACAAAGGGAAAGGGCTTTTCCACAGGACTGAATCACTCCAATAAAAAATAAAACATAAAAGCATGGAAATAAGAGAAAACCTTGTGTCCTCATCTGGGTGGCTATGAAACGGATGGTGGGTGTAGGAAAGTGACAAGTGGATAAAGCATAACAGAGAAAATGCAAAGTGAAATAAAGTTACTGTATATTTAAGGGAAATTGGAAACAAAAAGAGGTGGGAAAGCAGCTAGACCAGAAAAAAAATGCAGGGAAGAATGTGAGACGTTTAAGAAGGTGCTCACGATTACCACAAGATCTCCCCTTTCCCCCCCCCACTCGGGTGTTGAGGTTCTACCACTGCGCCTCTAACATGGAAGATTTCCAAAAAGTTGACATTCTTTAAGAGTTAGTTGCCGTTTAATCAGCAACTGACCACGTTGCTTTCGGTCCTGTTTGAGTCTTGCTCTTTGCATTTGTCCAGATCGCAGTTTGAGCTTTCGTTCCTTCCCATCTGTGCCGTGAAAGAACCGACACGGCGTTGCACTTTGATGCATATTCATAGCAGCCACTCGAGGACAGACACTGTAGGTGGGGACAGAAGCTGCCTCTTCGCAGACACTTGTAGGTTTAGAGCTTTCTTTGTCAGAGACCTGCTTCCTGCTGGGAAAACCATCAGGGGGAACCGACCAAAATGTGAAAGAGGCTTTGATGAGGCAGAAAAACAGAAGAAAAAGGCTGGAAGAACAGAGATTGGGTGCACTTCCATGGGTATATTTGTATTTGAAAAACAAAAAAACATAAAACAAAAACAAAACAAAACAAAAAAACCTTCAAAATTAATTATGTAAACTTCTTCTCCTCACATAATCTGATATTACAAATTCATTCTTCACATTTATTTGCAGAACAGGCAAAGATAAAACTGTAAAATAAGTGAGTTAATTAATGTTTTCACCATAATTGAACACAGACATTTCTAAAGAACCTTTAATTTATGCAGGTCAGTTTAGCGGGGAAATCCATGCTTTACTCAATCAGAGCTTTAGAGCATTATAGATAACCAATCAATTGATTGACCAACCGACCGACTGACCGAGCGATCGATCGATCGATCAACAAGGCTCAAAGTGCTCTAATCATTAAAACACCAAAATAACGAGTCATAACAACGTCATACTGTCACCAATTGAGAAACCACAAACAAACATCACATTTTTGTCGAGTGCCATCATGAAGATCATCAATACAAGCAATTCTACTCTGGTGGGATTTTAGCTTTGATTTAAAGGAGCTCAGTGTTTCGGCTGTTTTACAGTTTTCTGGAAGTTTGTTCCAGATTTGCACAGAAGCTGAATGCTGCCTCTCCATGTTTGGTTCTGGTTCTGGGGATGCAGAGCAGAACCAGAACCAGCAGACCCGAGTGATCGTACTTAGCAGTGTGAATTAGGTACCTTTTCAAATAATGATCCATTGTTTCACACTAGAGCCACTTGGATTTCTCTGCGTGCCAAAGAGCCTAATCTTTATCTAATCCTTACCAAAGCATAAAAGTTAAAAAGGTTCCCAGAAGCTTCTAGTTTCCTTTTGTGATGGTGGGACAGAGAAAGATGTTGCGAGGTTGCAGTTCATTAATCTACTCTTTCAAAGCAAATAATGTGACAAGGTCCTACTTGTATCCATATCAGATCCTTATGGTGTGAGAGAGTTTCTGAAGCAGAAAACAGGCCTTCCTTATGGGAATGAATGTGATGCTGCTGTTTTGTTCCAGAAAAAGAAAATGCTGGGACTTCTCTTGCAACCACGATGCATCCAAATATTTCTGACAGCCCACAAATCAGGCAGCTGCCATGTAGGCCTGAAGCTACAGCACTCTGAAGTGAAACTCAAGCAGACAGTATTTCACATGAGGCGAGCCATAAATGTCATCAATAACCAGCGAGGCTACATTTTGCCTGAGCAAAAGTCATGCATAAGAATTGACGTTTTATTCGTTTTGGATTAGGAGCAACACACGTTAAGGGTGCGTGCTGTCGTTGCAGAGAGGTTTGTTTTGATTTAGTCATTTTTAAAAATTTCTTTCAAAAAATAGAAAATGTAAATAAAAAAATAAAGTCATTACAGATGCTGTCACCTAGTCGCCGCGCTCCTGCTGGCTCTCATGGAAAATCTCAAAAAGGGGCCCAGCCTTGTTGAGCTCAGGCTGACATTACCAGCGTGTTGTGGCCAAGTCACAAAACAGATGTTTACTGTTTTTGTGAGCCGTATTTTTCTCTCCGCCTCGACACTGACCCCGGGCCCAGGCGGTTCGGTTTAAGAGAGCGCTGGCGTTTGAGGGGACAGACGGGGTCACGGTGCAGAAAACCAGGCGATAATGTTTTACTGTAAACGTGGGACCGACTGAAAGCATGTTTTCTGACGTGGGAGAGTTTATGACTCTGACAGGTGCTTGGGTTCATCCACGATTCAGGCGGCTGGTGTGATAAAGCGATCAGATGGATCACACGTTGGAAAATTGGGGCTGTGTGCGATCTCGTCCTGAATGTGTCACCCTGCGGGAGCAGTGAACGGGGTTGTGAGAGAGGTTTTTTTTTTTTTTTGTGTGTGTGTGTGTGTGTGTTTTGCTGTGTAGGCTGCAGCTTCGGAGAGTCTGCAGAGACAGTTACGGAGACGGTAAAGGTCTCTCCACAGAAGCCATTAAGCTGTGCGTCTGTTAGAATGATGTGTTTTCCTTGGCTGCGCGGCAGCAGCAGGTGCTGGGAGGACCAGCTTGGAGCCTCTGCTGCTGACCTGCTTTGATGTGCAGCCCAGGAACCAGCCTCTTTTTGTGTCTTTCTCTTCCATTTCTTTTTTGTTGTCATCCTTTTTCCACAACTTTGTTCCTCCCTCTAACTTCCTTCCCCCCCCCTCTCTATATTTTACATGCTGCTAAAAGGCTTAATTTTTTCCCACTGTTTGTTCAGTTTGATTTTTACCCTTCATAACATTACCGAGTTCCACTTTTACTCTTTATTTTTTTTCAAAAAAGGTTTTCTACTTTAGCCTTCTGCTCTGTTTCTATATCTCTCCTAGCAGCTAGCTGCAGCTGCTAAACATCCAGAGCCGTTCAGGGTGCATAGCCTTTAAATTATTTCATTAAAAAGATTTCTGGAAGAGAAGTGCCAGGAAGAGTCCAACAGAGACAAGTTTCCATTTCTTCTAGACATGGTTTGTCTGGGGCCTTAAGCAGAATAGTATTCAGGGGCCCCTCATCAGCACAACCAACAGCGTTTCAGTACAGATTTGGTGGAATCTTTACACCTTGTCAAATAAACCTAAATTTAAATGTTAAAAAAAAGTTACTTTTTTTTTTTTTTTTTTTAGCTTAATAGTATTCTCATTGTCAATAAACAAACGTAAAGATTCTTGCTCTCATAGAACATCTAAAAAGTTGATGTCCAAGCATTTATGGAGGGTCCCAAAAGTCTGGGGTTCCCTAAGCAGCTGCTTAGTTTGCCTATGGCTTGGGCTGGCTCTGTTTAATTAAACTAAACTAACTAAACTAATTAAAGCTCAGTTTAATTAGTTTTGTGCATTTCAGGGTTTAAAATGGATGAGCTGCAGAGAAACTGACCCAATTCAATACTTGGCATGAAGTCAACACAATTATGGAACTCCAAATGTGAATTATCACTTGACACCTAAATTAAAAGTATTATACTGCAAACTAGTTTATATCAGTTTGCATAAACTACAAACTGAGTTTATGCTAACTCAGTTTGTAGCATAAACAAGTTGCTGCAAACTTGTGCAGCAGTTTCCTTCCAGAAGGAAACGGCTTCCTTCTGGAAGGAAACTGCTGCACGGCTGACAGAGAAACGAGACTGCGAACCGAAAACCTGTACTCAACTTAGCTAATGTGTGAGCATGATTATTTACATACAGCACCCTCATTACATGTTGTCTCTGCGTATAATGTGTAAAAAAAAAGAAAAGTGCGCCAGCATATTCTCACACTAAAACGTTTGTAGAAAGATTAAGTTACCTCGAGTACATTCATTCTGTTTTGAACATTTTCTTTGTAAAGAAATGGGATTCTGGGAAAAGCTTTTTTAAATTTATATTCTATACAGATTGTTCTTTAAAAAAAAAAAAAAATTTCACATTGAAAAGCAAATTTCAATATCAGACAAAAATACCTGGAGTAAATAAAAAAAAAAGTTTTCTAAAAAAAGAGAGAAAGGGAGAAAACTATTTTAAGTAAAAAAAAAAAAAAAAAAACCAACAAACAAAACAAAACAACAACAAAAAAGAACAGCCATAACATTCATTGCTCAACATGGGCATCTTACTGACCAGTGTTAATCTTAGTGCCCTCCCTTCCCCTGCATCCTTCCCCCTCAGCCTCAAGGTAAAGCCATTACGCCTGAAACGATGGAGCAGCGAAGGCACAAGCCCACTTGGGTTCAGAGACACAGGGGAGGTAAAGCATGAAAAGAAAAAGCCAAGCGCTGTCCACAGCCCGCGAGGAGCGCTGCCTTTTATTTAAGATCCCACTCCCAGACATTCCTTTGCCAAGAAGCGGGGCCTCCCTGGAGAAAGCCAGGATGAGTGGCTGAACTCGCATTCAGATGGGGGGTTCAGAGACTTGAGATACACAAAATCTCATACAGTCTCTGCAGAAATGAAAAAGCAAAAAAAAAAAAAACCCCGTCACACACACACACACAGCGATGCCCACACCTTGTTCATCCACCTCCTTTGCCTTTCATTGTTCTGTCAGTCAGGATGGTTTTCTTAGCTGCAGTCCACAGCAGGGAGTTTCTGTTTCACGAATGGTCACAGACTTGTAAAAGAACAACTGATTGATTTATTGGGCTGGAGGGGGCAGAGGTAGGTGGGGTATTAGGAGCTCCTTGGAGATCTCAATGTGAAATTCCAGTTCAACAACAACTCAAAATGGCACAAAAAGGGCACCGATGCTTAGCTTTGAGATGTAGCCTCTACGTTAAAAATCGGGCTAAATTTGAAGATCTAGAATTTTACTCTCATGCTTACAGCCCGTTCAGACATCTGTGTTATTTGAGCTGCGCTGTATTTGTTTAGACTCGACCAGTTTACGTAGATCCTCGTATGAAATCAGCCCCCTGCAAACTTCCTTATGGATCTTGCTGAAAGGTTTGCATTAGAACAACATTGAAAAGCACATGTCAGGAGATGGATCTTCTCGTCACCCAAATGGATTTAAGGTGACAGTACTGTGAGGCCAATTTGTAAAGAATTTTGGCTGCAAACATCACATCCAAATCTGGAGACCACATGTTGTGCCGGCTCACAAAGAACTGTAGCTGAATTTATAGACCATCCTTACTTTTATAGCTTCATTTCATAGAACATTTACAATACTAAAAAAAAAAAAAAAATTGGCATTTAAAATCATCTGTGGGTGCAGCTAAACTTTAAACATATCGCTCACTTAATGATACAGACAAAAGATATGCTTTGAAAAGTGCCTGTGTTTTTTTTTTCTTTGGAGAACTTCTACTGTAAAATATCTGTTGGTTCAATCAGCGAATATAGGTGGACACCCACTGCATCAAGGCTTTGAATCATTCTTTATACTGTATCATTCTCCTTCCTGCTCCATGATTTCTCTCCTCCAAGCGATCCCCAGGCAATGAGTTATAAATATCGAATCTAAAAAAGCTCAGGCGGAATGGTTTTCCACAAAAAACTGGATCTACTGTAAGTCATGCGATGTGCTTCACACTGTGCAGAAGTTTAAAAGACAGAAGATGTAAATCAAGACATGGTAGGGGTGGGAGGAAGTTATTTTTAAGTCATCAAGAGGATTAATAGATGAGATTCTTCTTCTCGGTTTGTTTAGCATAAAAAACTTGGTTTAATAAATGACTTTGAGACATTTACATCAGTCCGCTGCTCGGGTTACTCTTTCACATATGCGAAGGACAATGTGAAAAAAAAAAAGAATTTCAAGGAAAAGATCTGTGTCTTACATCAAGCGAAAAAAAAAAAAGGCAGATCGCCATTTTGTAAATTACACAAACTGCCAGATTGATGAACCAGCGAACATCTGCATGCTTGTGTTATGATGCTTGGACTGATGACAAATAATAGGTTCAAAAGAAAAACACTTTTGCATATTAGATGCTTTTACTCATTATTCATTCATTCTTGAAGTTGCTGCTAGCTTTTGAAAAGCTGCAGCAAAGTGCTAGTTAGCATTTCAAATTATACACAGATTGTCTGGGACATTTTGAGGGAAATGTGAAAGAAGTTGTGGTTGTCAATGATGAAACCTGTAATTTTTACTTTTATTTTAATAATTTTTTGTCATTTATTTATATATAAAAAAATTCTCTTCCATGTCCACAAGTTGTCAAGCAAACAGGGAGGTTTTAGTTACTTTAAAAGTTAATTGTGTTCATTTATCAGTTTCACTTTTTCAAAAAAAAAAAACTTATTCCACCCAAAGCAGGATTTTTACCTTTCCAGCGGTTTACTAAGTGTACTTAAAGGAAAAAAGGAGGAGGATTTACATATATTTGTTTATGAAAAATCCATGATGGAAAACTAACAGTTTATTAATCATTAATAATTTCCCTGACAGGAGGAAAAGCAGGGCATATGGAGAGGACCCAAGGTTCTTGTGCAGTACATGTCTTCCAAAACGGCGCTTCTCCAGGCAGCAGGAAATTCTGGGACAGGAGTCATGGCGACGCACAAACCAGCCAATCAGAAGAGGAATCCAGCAAAACCATTGCAATGACTTGATAATTGAAGAAAAATTATCACCTGATGTGAACTTGTTTTACAGCATTTGAAAGACAGTGCTTATGCAGGTGTTTAGCATCAACACAGATGTTGATGCTAAACATAAATGTGGAACAATTTCATCTAAATTATAAAATGCAGTCAGATAAAGTGAGCAGAAGAGCAGAGTCCTTGCAGGTGAAAGATCACAATCAACATAAACTAAAGATTTGTTCATCCCATGCTATTATTTTTGCATAGTTCCTCTCCCATCAACCATGTTTTTTTTTTTTTTTTTACATTTGGCTGGTGTGTATGCACGTATATAGCAACAAAGAAAACATAAACTGATAATCACAACTAGCTACAGGCTGAAAAAACTTTTCAGATGGCTCTAAAGAAGTAGGTGTTGAACAAACTTATACATCCGGGATGATTTGTGTTACTAATAACAAAAGCCTGTTACAACACAATACAGCTGTGCGCCATTTTAAAAAACGTAATCTCTTGAGATAACAGCTGCCTTTAATTGCAACATTTTAGTTTTTTTGGTCAAGCGGAGATACAATCCCCCCCAAAAATACCTGGCTGATAATGAAAACAAGGAAAAATCAACGGTACAGAGGAGGTATGTGGCTGGCATTGAAGCCAGACATTCCTCAGAGCTCCAGGAATCCAGACGACAACAAGCTCTGCTGCTGCTGGTAGCCACCGGCCGATGACAACCTGCGCTCCACATCGTCTCTGGCCATTGTTTAGTCTGTGGTTGACCGATGAAGGTGTTTGTTGTTGCTGGACTCTTATCTGTGTTTCTTGGACGGCATTACGTTGACGAAGCGGCCTGTTGAAACGAAGCAGGCGCATAACATCGTGTGCTGTTCGGCCGTTTCAACGTTTTAGGCTTAAAAGATGTCAATGAAAAGAGTTATAAGATAAGATAAGTTGCTTTTATGTTGCACATTTTGTTTTGTCAGAAAGAAATTCAGTGCTCACTAATAAGGAAAGGCTGGCATTCATAGCGAGAGGTGGGATATTTAATCTCCAACACTTTTCGTTCAGTCGATTGCTTTTAAATGCCACCCAGTGCTCATTTTTCTAAAGCCGCCACAGTCAGAAAGTCTTCAGCATCCATTGCACACTACCCCCCAGAAAAATATCAATTTCATACCACAGATCTGAGATCTCTCTCTATGGGTGACTGTTAACTATTGCCAAAGAATTCATATTACCACAAGCATAGCTATCCGCCCAGGACCCATCACCGACTCCCTGGGGTGTTGTTATGTTGGGTTATTAACTTGAAAGTGCAGCCTTTTTTTTTTTACTGGCATTTTTGTTTTGTGGCCCTTAGTAATTTAGTAACAGGGGCCCATCAAGCTGCACAAAAGAGAAACAAGTGAGCATGCAGAGGCTGAAAATTCTCATAAGCCGACAGAAGAAAGAGAGGAAAGCACCTCCTTTCTTTTTATTGCTCCAAGAAAAAAACTGCCGAAAACTTTTTTCCTGATCGTCGTTGGAATGAAACTGAAAGGAATCCTTCAAGGATAAAAAAAAAAATAAAAAATAGACGGTTTGTGCCAAACTGTTGTCAGTCTCAGCTGAAGTCATCTGCATTATATTTCTTTCTTAGTGGAAGTTCAAACTCCACTGTTGTTTTCTCAGAGGTTTCAGAGAGTTCAGGTTTAGAGAGCGTCGAATGCTTGCATTTTAATCTACGCACTCGCAACATGAGAAAGATTTAACAGTGGAAACAGAACAAAGGACCTTTTAATTCAGATCTGAATGGCTGGACTTCAAAAGTCAGCAAATCGCTTCAAGACGTTCATATTGTCAGAGCAATATTTGAAAAGTTTGGAATAACTGAGGCTATGTTGAATAAAGTCTAGACAACAACACAAATTTTCCTTGTCACATCACAGACTGAGCCTTATGGGAAGGAAGTTAGAAAATATCAATCAATCAATCAATTAATCAATCAATCAATCAATCAATCAGTCAGACTCTTCATACACAATGAGTGCAATGCTGTTCTTTAAATCAGATAAAAGAAAAGCACAATAGAAATGAAGCAAACAATGGAATAAAAACATAAAATCTTATGAACTAAAGAAGAGATAAACGTTGGACTTAAAGCAGACAAAAACTTCCAAATGGCAGAATGTGTGGAAATGTTTCCAAGCTATTGTTTTGCCTAAATATTTGTATCTGTCAAAAGTAAATATCCAGTGTTCTGAAACAGCTTTTTTTTTTTTAAGGTACATTGCAAACCGGGACCAGTGAGAACATTCAAAGTTTTTTTTTACCCTGCTATTTTAAAAAACTAGAATTTGCAGTAGTGTCGCTTAAGAAAAGTATCAATATTCCCACATTCCTTTGCTTTGAGTGTCCATGTAATCAGATATGACTGGTTTGTAGGGAAATACTTTCTACACGGCATCAGCATGGAGGGACAGGAAAGCTCTCAGTATCTGACCGCTTTAACCATTGCCCCTTTTATCTGTGTTCCTCGCCTTGCCGAGCTCCAGCTGGGTGCCGCTGTTTCCTTCAGCATTTTCATTGGCACAGTCCACGGCCAGAGAGCACTTCACCGCCTGCAAAACAGGAAGAGCAGGCCGCTTTCAGACAGAAAACAAGCCGACGCGGTTTCCAGAAACACCAGGCAGCGAGCGGAAGGAAAATGATAACGCTACATTTCATCTGGTGCCCGTTTGGTGCCTGAGCGTGACTGAGTTTCATCCTATATGTCGTCGTGAGAGAAAGTCTCTCCGCTGGCTGGAAGCTTCCTCTTAATGTTGATCATACTTCTCACTCTCCATATGTGAACTGCCTCTTGTAAGGTTACAAGATTGTGATTCCTGATGCTGTTGCTCATCTTTTTCTTGGCCAGTAATCTTTTGATCGGCAGCTAATATTTTAGTGCCTGTTTCAGTTACACCAAGCAAAAAAACCCCCAACAAACCAACAAACAAACAATGAAGTAATTATAATATATAAACTAAGCAAATAAAATCTCACAACCAAAGTTATTAATTGTGAGGAAGTAAATGAGAAGAGTGAGGAACATCTTTGTGGCTGTGACTAAAAGAAGTTGGGTGTGAACAGCAAACAGAACGAAACGCTGCAGAAACTTGGTTTGATCAGGAAATGAAGCAAATGCTAAGAGATCTTACAAAAGAAACTCGGACAGACATTTGGTTTCTCGTTTACTTACGTTTTCGATTTATCAAGAGAGTTACCTTTGCATTATTTAATCAGTTACACGCACAGCGACTTTTCCTAATATCAAACTCGCATATTTGAAGTCAGCCCAGCTATTTGGACACATGTATCAAAAACTGTCTTTCTTACTTTTCTTACTTTGCTTTTGTTTTTAGTAGATGTGTGAGTGGAAATCTAAACCTCCTTCTTTAAAAAAACAATCTGCACACACACGAGATTGTGCACTGTAAAAATGATTGTGTTGAAGTGCAAAGGGAAGTAATACCCGGTTCTACTCTTTACTGTCATGCACTTTGTTCTCTGGCAAGCAAGGAAGGATTAAGATTTAGTCTTGTACATCCTCATGTTTCAAATAAAGAGATTGACAAAAAGCCTTCCTCTTTTTATTGTTCTTTCTTCACTTTATAAGTAAAAAAAAAAATAAAAATAAAATAAATAAAAAATAGAACGCAAACTGTAAAGCTGTGCTCTATGTCAGTGGAGAAATAATTTTGTGAAATCATTTCAACAAAACCATCTAAAAAAAAAAGGGACAACAACAAACATATAAAATGAGTCATATAAGTTGACATGAGGTCACATATTACCTGCCGTTGAGATAAACTAGGTTCATGTTTTTAAGTTCCTCTTGGCCCATTTCCTTTCTGGTGTCTTCAATAAAGGCGTCCCGTGTTGGAAAAAAAAGCACAAACTTGATCCGACATGTCGGCTCCTCACGACAACATGAGGAATTGCTGCTGTTTATTATATGAAAGCGTCAAAAGAAACTGGGAGCTCAGTTGTTGCTGAGATGGAGACAGGAAACATGATGGACCTGCGTGAATTATTTTACTGTTGCAGAAGAACAAAAAAGGCACCGAAGCATCCTTATATGTGTAGCTATAAGCTCGATTTTAATTTCATCAACCCAAACATTACATTTTTACTTGACCATATTGTCGCCCGTGTGCCTTTTACCGAACTCCAGCGGAGCGTTGATATGAGTTTCCTTCAACAGTGGTTTTCTCATCGCCACTCTGTCATACAGCTTTGATGTGTGAAGAGCCTTTAACTGGTTCTGGGTAATAGGTATCAGCCTTTCTCACCAGCCTCCTTCTCCTTGTGAGGATGTAATGATGATTGAGTTCACTGAAATCCACTGCCTAAGAGAATTTCTTTTGTCTCCATCCCCTGACTTATACTTTTCAGTATTCGTTTTCTCTGATTTCCTTGGTGTGTTCTTTGCGGTTTTCGTGCTGTAATGGTAACCGGGAATACTTATCAACCAGTGAATGGACTTTCCAGACATATGTGTCTAAAGTAAAAATAACGTTGTTTTTTAATTTCTTCTTTACAGCCAAATATGATCTTTGTCTTTGTTTAAAGTTCCTGGACACCAGTGAGATATGTAACTCCAATGTTTCATGAAGAAAAGTTATTGTTGGTATTCTGCAGCTGCTAATGAAGATACTATTTGCCACAACTATCAGGAAGCTCTATTTTTTTATCATCAATTTGTCAGCAATCTTTATACACTAGACATTAGAACATGTCCAGTGTAACATTGGAATCCCAAACTTAATATCCAAATCAATTAACTAATGTAAAAATATTAATATTCAAGAAAAAAGATTTTGAAGCAGGATAATAAATACAACAAAATTGGATGTTTGAAAGAAAATATGGATTTAGCTTTAGATAACTGTAAAAAACAAACATTTCATTGCGAACAGAAGCTAAGAATTTTTTGCATAAAATCCTCCACCTAATCCCTGTCACATTATTCAAACTGTTATAAACACTCAACGGGCTTCAGTGAGGTAAAATAAATATTTAATCAAACACACCCTGAGAATCTAATTGTGTACCTGACATCCTTTTTTTTACAGAAGAGGAAGAAACGCAGTTGCTGGTTTTCACACAGAGAAGCTGCTCTTTTGATTTTCTGTTCGCCAGGAAATATTTGCATATTTCTTCATTTGAAGCCAATTTGCTGAATTGGTTTAGCTCAATATTGATTGGGTAAGAATATCTTTATAACGTATGCAGTTTTTGTGACTTTTACTGAAAAAAAAAGTAACTTTTGTTTGTAATATTAACTGAACATAGTACGATTAATTTAACTTGACTTTGTTTTCAACAGGTTCTTCTGAAATCTTCTCCAGTTTGAGAGATGAAGGACCGTCAGCCTCTGATGGCGGCACTGAATGAGAACATGCTGATCGTCAACATGCTACTGAGTCTCTTCTTTCTTCCAGGTGAGATGTTTGCTCTGTTCCTTTCAAGTTGAGATGTAAAAAATATATTTCTAGTCTGACATATTTTATCTTGACATTTTTTAAAGGCTCAACTTGTAACATGGTACAAGTGAACAGGAGATGTTTGGATTATGAATTTTCTCTAAAGGCAGATTTTGCTCCACATTATGTTCATTTTCTGTCTGCTTTTCAGGTGCTTTGACTGTTTACTGTGGTGGTTATAATCCTGCCCTCAGGATCACTACACCAAATAACATGGAAGCTCTGATTGGATCTTGTTTGCAAATCCCATGTACCTATAACACAAAGGATCCTACATATAACAGCAGTAAAACTATCTATGGAATTTGGATGAAAGGTGGTGTAAATTTTGGGGTAAATCCAAGCCCTGTTATTTTCAACAGCAGTGGGTTAATTAACACCTTTTCACTGAATATTACTGGAAACCTGAAAGAGAAAAACTGCACCACTCTGTTTCCTAATCTAACAACAAGTCATACAAACAAATACTTCTTCAGAGTTGAGAACGGGCCATTCAGAGTGACAGCTTGTGCTGATCCTCTTCAAATAACAGTTAAAGGTAAAAACATTTTCTTCATGGAATGATATTATACAATGTTGTTCTGGTTAAATGGTTAAGCTTGAGTACTAGAAGCATATTTACACAATATGCTTTTACAGCCTTTGCAACAAGAGCTAACAAGTTTTATCATTAGTTGAGTATCATTAGTTAACTATTTATTAGTTAGTGGCATTTGAATGTTTACATTAAGATCTTTCTGGAAAATACTAAGATATGGTCCAAATATTTATTATTTTGTTAATGTAAGACCAGAAAGTATCAGTTAACTTTAAGAAATGTTGTCTAAGTGTGTTGCAGATAGAGATGTCATAGTTCTTTTGCTTGGAACAATTGAACTGTTTTGGAGCACATTCAACAACTCTTTATTTAGTACAATGAATGTGCACTCTTTTTTTACAATGTGTGCCTAATTTAAACCCCAGATTCTCCTTGGAGTCCCAGCATTAATGTTCCCTCTGACCTGAAGGAGAATCAGTCTGTCACTGTAACCTGCTCAGCTTTCACTCCGTGTCCACAATCACCTCCTGAACTCACCTGGAATCTCCAACAAGACTCTCTCAGACAAACAGAGAAAAACACAAATGGAACCTTTACAACTAAAATCCAGAAGAACATCACTCTGTCAGACACACATGATGGATACAACATCAGCTGTTCTGCCAGATATCCTGTGATTGGAGGAAACAAGACAGCAGAGACTAAAGTGACTCTTAGTGTTTCATGTAAGTGATCCAGTCAGCAGGTCATGGTTCAAAAATGTTTCTGATCAATAAAGTTCATGTGTGTCTCATTTTCCTCAGATGCTCCTAGAAACACCTCAGCATCCATCAGTCCATCAGCTTTGGTGTCAGCAGGTAGCAGGGTGGAGCTGAGCTGCTCCAGCAGAGCCAAACCTCCACCCAGCTTCACCTGGTTCAGGAACAGCAAAGATGGAGCCACTAAAGTGTCTGTTAGCCAGGTTTACAGCTTCAATGTTACTGAGGAAGAAAAGTTTTACTGTGTGGCTACAAATGATCTGGGTCAACAAAAATCGTCTGTGATTCTTGTTGATATTAAAGGTAATACATTAACTTACACGCATCTTGTCATGTTCTTTTAGGATTATAGTTTGTCTTGCATCATGTTTCAGAATTCATATTTTGTCACTTTTATAAAGAATTACTGTTAGTTCAGATTCTGGCTTATAAAGAAAATAAAAAACTTTAATGAAACATCCCATTTGAGATATTTGCAGTACAAAAGAATTATGAGGATTCACTTCATTGTCTTTCTTGTTGCAGATGATCAATCATCTGAATTCCAGATCCTTAATATATTGAAGATCCTGGGGATTGTATTGCTCTGCACTAGCATCATCATCTTTGAGTGGTGAGATGCTTTTCTATGAGTTGATACTTTGCAGCTGCTGCTGGACTTTGGTGTTTAAATATTTTTTGTTCTTTCAGCTGGTTCAGATTCTCCAAGAAACCAAAGAAGGTAAACTAACTGAGTTGTATGAATTGTAACACAAACAATGTGTTGCAATTTGTTAGAAAAGATTGTTCAGGCGACAATATTTTATTTGATGTCGAAGGATTTTAGAAATGGTTAATGTGAAAATCCAGTGTCCTTATCATAAATGATAAATATTCTGCATATATATAATATTTAAACTTCTAAAATTAGAGGCTACAGTGAGTTACATTCCCTCAAATACATCCATACACTGATGTACAGGATCATTAGATAACTCAGGGTTCAATTTTACCCAAAGACACTTCAACCATGATGAAAGGAAGCTGGAATTGAACTCACAACCAAATTTCAGACGAATACCACAAAACTACAATTTACCATCTCATTAAAGGACAAATGTTGTATTTTGTATGTTTAGCTTCCAGTGAGACTGAAAGCAAAGAGACCAGCCTCTATTTCCTCTGAAACAGTTTGAGCTCAAGTACATTTACTGTAAAATAAGTTTTGTTTTTTCTCTACACAGGAACCAGAAGAACCAACCTATGTCAACAATGTGATGGTGACTAAAGCATCATGAGCCACAAAAAGATCAAGAAGATGTCAAGGCCTCTGTCAGAGAGAGGATTTATTATTTCTATCCAATTGTTCAAGTTTGTGTCTCAAGAAGCTTTTTTCTATGTGCAAAGACCAATAGGTGGAGGTCTGGATACACTGTGGACGCGTCACCAGTCCATCACATCCCCATTCGTTGTGCTTTAGAAATTTCTTATTATTTCTTGACACTTATTTTTGCACTTAAGTTTGGTACTAATGGAGTATGCTGATGCTTTGTTGGATTGCTGTGTCAAAATAGAGGTCTCTTTCTATTTCAGGTGTAAAACATGCAATGTAAAATAAGATAATTATAATAACAGTACGTATATACAGTATACTTCTGTAAAACAAGTATGAACTGGATGTCAGAAGCATTTGTTATTATTTCAGGCCATATTACCCCAAATTGAGCAGATGAAACTAAAATAACCTCACAGTTTTAATATTGTTTATTTTCATATTTTCATATCTTTTATTGTTATTAGTCACAAATGACACCACACATAAGTTACACAGATTTGAAGTCAGCTCAGCTACGTGAACACACGTATCAAAAACTCTTTCTTATCTTGCTTTTTAAAAAAAATCATATTTCAGTGGAGATCTAAACCTACTTCTTAAAAAAAACAATATGTCCACGCAGAATTGTGCACAGTATCAATAAGTGCAAAGAGAAGCAATGGAAAGGTACTGTATACTCTTTATTGTTCTCTGCCAAGCGTGGAAGGCTTCAGATGTAGCTATATATCTGCCTTTTTCAAATAAAGACCCTGGTAAAAAAAAACAAAACTTCTTTTTCTTGTTCTTTTATTCTCATTGCGAGTGACAGAACACAAACTGCAGTGCTTCTCTAAAATGTGTTTTTCGCTGTAGTTCATCTTATGGATTTATTTACATGAATCTCACTTTAATAATTTGGTTTACTGATGACAACTTACGTTTTTTTTCTGTTCAATTAACTTAAAAGTTTCAAATCTAACTAACTTCAATGAACTTAATTAACTTGAAAGGAACTTCTAATTTTGACTTTATTTGAAACAACTGAGTTCCCAACATTACCCAACATCCTTTTTTAGAAGAGGAACAACAAACACAGCTGCTTGATTTCACACGGCATCGGCACAGAGGAATCTACATACTTACACATTCCTATATATTGATTGGGTAAGAACATCTTTACGTTACTGTGACTCTTATAAATATATATTTATGAAATCATGTTTGCGTGCTATGCCTCAGTTTGGCGTAAATAATTTTACTTGACTTTATGGCATGTTTTTATTCGAGATCAACCAGTCGACTTCTACTTCTACTGTAGGTAAGATAAGATCTTCTTTATTTTATACTTTACAAATGGAAGTATTAATTAATTGCCAAACATGATACAAACTTTACCTAAAATAGACTTTATTTGAAAAAAAAAAAAAAAAGACATGTAATTATTTTTTCTGACATCTTCTCCAGTTTGACAGATGAAGGTCAATCAGAGTCTGATGGCGGCTCTGACTGAGAACATGCTGATCGTCAACATGTTACTGAGTGTCTTCTTTCTTCCAGGTGAGATGTTTGTACTCTTCTATTTGGAGCAAACACATGAATAATTTGTAGTCAGAAATGTTTGATCCTGATTTTGTTTAAAGGTTTCACATGTAACATGATAAAGCTGAACTGGAGTTTTTTGGATTATGAACTTTCTCTACACTTGTCTTGCTTCAGATTATGTTCATTTTTATTCTGGTTTACAGGTGCTTTGGCTGATTACTGTTTTGATTTAATACCAGCCCTCAGGATCATTACACCAAATAACATGGAAGCTCTGACTGGATCTTGTTTGCAAATCCCATGTACCTATAACACAGAGCATAGTAACCACAACAGCAGCAGAAGTATCTATGGAGTTTGGATGAAAGGTGGCATAGATTTAGGGTCCGTTAGAAGCAATCTTGTTTTCAACAGCAGTGGGTCAATTAACACCTATTCACTGAGTATTACTGGAAATCTGAAAGAGAAAAACTGCACCACTCTGTTTCCCAATCTAACAACAAGTCATACAGACAAATATTTATTCAGACTTGAAAACTATCCATTCAGAGCAACAGCTTGTGCCGATCCTCTTCAAATAACAGTTAAAGGTAAGAATTTTTGTTTTTGTTTTATTGTAGCATAACATTAATATAATTGCTGCTCTGATGAATATTCAAAATACCCAGTCTTCCTCAGTATTTTATTTTAATGTTACAATATGCTTTTTCAGCTTAATGTTGTTTGAAGGTTCACTTTCGTTTCTTTTGAAAGACTCTTCTGTATAACTGTTACACAAAGAATTTAATAATGTTTGGTACAAGCAACATTAATTAGTAATGGTGGATAAAAAATATCTAAAAAATATACTTTGTATTCAGTTTTACTCATGATAAATGCTAGTGGACCCATTTAAAGAACTTTTGGTTGAAGTTGAGGAAGATAGTGATTGGATATTTGTTTTTATTTTAACAACTGTTTAGTCATTTTCTGAAAACTGGAAGTTTTAGTTCAATAAAATATCTATCTGATGCGAAACTCCTAGATTCTCCTCAGCGTCCCAGCATTAATCTTCCCTCTGACCTGAAGGAGCATCAGTCTGTCACTGTAACCTGCTCAGCTTTCACACCCTGTCCACACTCACCTCCTGAACTCACCTGGAATCTCCAACAAGACTCTCTCAATCAAACAGAGAAAAACACAGATGGAACCTTTACAACTAAAATTCAGAAGACCATCACTCTGTCAGACACACATGATGGATACAACATCAGCTGTTCTGCCAGATATCCTGTGAATGGAGGAATCAAGACAGCAGAGACTAAAGTGACTCTCAGTGTTTCCTGTAAGTGATCCTGTCAGCAGGTCATGGTTCAGCTGTTTCTGATCAATAAAGTTCATGTGTGTCTCATTTTCCTTAGATGCTCCTAAAGACACCTCAGCATCCATCAGTCCATCAGGTTTGGTGTCAGCAGGTAGCTGGGTGGAGCTGAGCTGCTCCAGCAGAGCCAAACCTCCTATCAGGAGCTTCACCTGGTTCAGGAACTACAAACGTGGAGCCACTAAAGTGTCTGTTGGCCAAGTTTACAGCTTCAATGTTTCTGAGCGAGGAGAGTTTCACTGTGTGGCTACAAATGATCTGGGTCAACAAAAATCATCTGTGATCCTTGTTGCTATTAAAGGTAATACATTAACTTGAACTCATCTGGTCATGTTTTTTTTTTTCTTTTAGGATGATTCTATTTGTTTTGTTTTCCAGATTTAACATTGAGTTATCTTAACTAATTAGTTCAAAAATTGGTTTACAAATCACATTTTAAATATCAAAACATTCAATATGATGTTTTTTACAGTAACAAATAATTATGAGGATTTACTGAATATACTTTTTTGTTGCAGATGATCAAACATCTGAATTCCAGATCCTTAATATATTGAAGATCTTGGGGATTGTATTGCTCTGCACTAGCATCATCATCTTTGAGTGGTGAGATGCTTTTCTATGAGTTGATACTTTGCAGCTGCTGTTAGACGTTGGTGTTTAAACATTGTCTTTTTCTTTCAGCTGGTTCAGATTCTCCAACAAACCAAAGAAGGTAAACAGTGTTCATTCTTTGCATCCTAACACACACAAAAAATACAAAAACTGTTCAGCACCATCTAAAATATATATGTCAGGTTTTATTAAAAACACTTTTATTTTATGTCAGAAGTTTTTAGAAATTATTAAGGTCAAAATTTTTAATGAACAGCTGATGAAGTTCGTTACCATAAATCAGTGGTGCCCAAAGTCTTTCCTCTAGGGCCTCCATCCTGCATGTTTTAGTTCTCTCCCTGGTTTAACATACCTGGATGAAATAATGGCTCATTAGAAGAACTAAGAAGAACATTAACTTGCTGTTAGTACCACAAGGGAGAGAACTAAAACATGCAGGATGCTGGCCCTCGAGGACTGACTTTGGGCACTACTGCCATAAATAGATATAATACTTAAACGTCTAAAATTAGAGGCTACAGTGAGTTACATTCACTCAAATACATCCATACACTGATGTACAGGATCATTAGGGTAACTTAGGGTTCAATTTTACCCAAAGACACTTCAACCATGATGAAAGGAAGCTGGAATTGAACTCACAACCAAATTTCAGACGATTACCACAGAGTTACAATTTACCATCTCATTAAAGGACAAATGTTGTATTTTGTACTTTTAGTTGGGAATCCAGTGAGACTGAAAGCAAAGAGACCAAACTTTATTTCCTCTGAAACAGTTTGAGCTCAAATAAATTTACTGCAGGGAAGCAAAACACAAGTTTGTTTTTTTCTGGCCACAGGAAACAGAAGAACCAACCTATGTCAACAATGTGATGGTGACTACAGCATCATGAGCCGCAAGGAGACCAGGAAGATGCCAAGGCCTCTGTCAGAGAGAGGATTTATTATTTCTATCCAATTGTTCAAGTTTTTGTCTCAAGAAGCTTTTTACCAGTCTAGTTTCTCTGTCCAATAATTAATGTTTGTGTTTCAATAAGTTTATTCCTATCTGCAAAGGCCAGTTGCTGAAACGCTGGATACGCCCCGAACGTTTCACCAGTTTCATTTCATTCATATCACCATTTATTGTGGTTTAGAAATCCCTTACTATTATTATTATTATTTCTTGATATTTTTTTCAGCAATTATGTGTAATACTAATGGAGTAAATACGAGTCCTTTTGTGGATCACTGAGTTATAAGAGATCTAAAAACGTCACAAAATAAAGAGGTTGTTTGAGTGAAGCAGAACTCCTGCTGGATGTAACATTTCTTTGTGTGAATAGAAGTGGATTGTTTTTGAAAGTTATCTTTTTGATTATTACTGCTACATATTGCCATTTTTAACAAATCTTTAACAATTGCACTGGATGTTTTGGCTGTCAGCAAAAGGCGTAAAATGTGATATATTCCATAATGTGAGGTTGAAAAGCTGTACTCTTTGTCTAAGGTTTTTATTTCTCATATTTCCCTGAACGGGAATTTCAGTGTAGGATGTTGTACAAAGGATAGTTGCAGTTACAGCAACAGCTAACAGGTGTGGACACAGGATGATTTCTTCATCATGGTTTCATAAAGTTGTTGATGTGATACATGTCGAATAAGGTTTAGTACTCTTGCGTAACAGGAAGATTTCAAATAGTGAAACACAGGTTTCAGTATTTAATGTGCGTAGTTCTGAACGCTTCTGGGGTTTTTTTCTTGGTGTTTTGGTCTTGCTTTATATGTCCATCCCTTCTCTTTTTACATTTTCGGTGTTTTTTCCACGTGTTTTCTTGTCTTCTTTTTTTTTTTTTTTCAATTTGCCGCTAAGATGTAATTCATTAGCTTTATCACTTTCTGTAAAGATTTTTGAAACAATAAATAAAAATGATTCTGAGAAAAGGAGTCATTGGTGCTTCATTTTCTGGAGAAGCTGGTAAGAGCCAGAGTCCTGATTGATTTAATTGATGTTAATTATTCAAAAGGAGCCAGCGCAAATGAACAAACGTACAATGTCGTCAAAATGAGGTATGAGGGAAGAATCTGACAGTGAACAAACAAAACAAAACAAACCAGCTTATACACTGAGGCAGAGGTGGAAAATAACAAGGAACTAATCAGAGGTGATGAGGAACAGCTGTGGCAGAAAACGATAAGGAAACAAAAGGAGAGACACCAATCAAGTTAAGTTGACTTGCATAGAACATTTCAGAAGCAAGACAGTTCAAAGCCTTTTAAATCATTAAAACATCATAGTGGAGTTAATTGTGAAACAAGCAATGAATATTACATTTTATTGAACTCCAGCATTATAATCATCAAGCAAATAAACATCAAATATGTTGATCAGGGTCCCTGTTACTGCTGATAATTAACACGACGAGGCACTCAGAGAAACTCCACATCAAGAATCCTGAAAAGAACAAAGCAACAAACTAAAACACCAAATGCAAAGGAATAACAATAATGCCCAGAGAGAAATGAGGTGAATTATGGCAAGATGTGATGACACAAAGAAACTCTGAAAAAAAAAAAGACAAAAAAATCAACAACTACTACCTGAAACGAAAACACAGTGGATCATCACGGTCATGACCATATTAATCCTTCTCAGCTGCAGGACCATCGTTATTTTTATTGGTAATGGTTATTTTTCATTCGTTTTTCAGCAGCAAATAAATACTGCCCGTTGATTGCCAAATCATTAAAATCGTATTTTTTCAGGATTGGTCATTGTATGATGGTGCTAGATAATAAAGAAAAACGACTGAAAGAAAATGTCAATTATGTTTTAAGTAACTGTAAAAAAAAAAATAGACATTTTTCTTAATAAACACTATAAATAACTAAACTTTGAAAACTAAACGAAATCTACTGTTTTTCATAAAATCCCCTACTTATTCCTCATCTACAAATTAAAACTGTTATTCAACACATAGTGGACGTCAGTGAGGTAGTTTATGGACATAATCAATCAACCACACCATAAAAACAAATTCTGTACCCAACATCCTCTTTTACATAAGAGGAAGAATGAGCACAGATACAGGCTTTCATACATCAGCTAGAGCAGGTTGCTTTTTAGATCTTTTCTCACCGGCGGAAATTTACGCTTTTCTTGATTTGGAGCAACTTTTATTCTACTGCTAATTGACTGGGTAAGGGCATTTTATGAAGTTCACATATTTTTCAACTTTTAAATCAGAAAACTAACTTCTTGCCATTAAAATAGTAGAATTTATTGTCCTTATTTTTACTCTATTTTGGAGACATGTAACTTATATATAAAGATATAAATGTGTATGTGGTTGAATGTGATTGTCTTCTAACACAGCAGGAAGTGTATGTTCCTGTCTACTTTCTAGTACATGAGATCTGTTTTAATTCCCTGCCAAAGACGATGCAAGCTTTATTTAAAAAAATACTTTGATGAGAAAATTGAAATGTTGCTGATTCTGAAACCTTCTCCAGTTTGACAGATGAAGGTCTATCAGAGTCTGACTGAGAACATGCTGACAGTCAACATGTTACTGAGTGTCTTCTTTCTTCCAGGTGAGATGTTTGTTTACGTCCTTTCATTGGTAGAGGCCAGATAAATTACTTCAAGTCTAAAATATTTGATCATGATGTTGTCTATAGTCTCCACATGACAGATGCTGCAGCTGAACTGGAGTTTATGGATCATAAATTTTCTCTGCAGGCAGACTTTGCTCTTTATATTCACTTTTTGTTTGGTTTACAGGTGCTTTGACCGTTTACTGTGGTGTTTATAATCCTGCCCTCAGGATCATTACACCAAATAACATGGAAGCTCTGATTGGATCTTGTTTGCAAATCCCATGTACCTATAACACAACGGAAAAATCATATAACAGCAGTAAAACTATCTATGGAGTTTGGCTGAAAGGTGGTGTAAATTTTGGGCCAAATCCAAGCTTTGTTATTTTCAACAGCAGTGGGTCAATTAACAACTATTCACTGAGTATTACTGGAAACCTGAAAGAGAAAAACTGCACCACTCTGTTTCCTAATCTAACAGCAAGTCATACAAACAAATACTTCTTCAGAGTTGAAAACTGGCCCTTCAGAGCATCAGCTTGTGCTGATCCTCTTCAAATAACAGTTAAAGGTAAAAACATTTTCTTCATGGAATGATATTATACAATGTTGTTCTGGTTAAATGGTTAAGCTTGAGTACTAGAAGCATATTTACACAATATGCTTTTACAGCCTTTGCAACAAGAGCTAACAAGTTTTATCATTAGTTGAGTATCATTAGTTAACTATTTATTAGTTAGTGGCATTTGAATGTTTACATTAAGATGTTTCTGGAAATATATTAAGATATGGTCCAAATATTTATTATTTTGTTAATGTAAGACCAGAAAGTATCAGTTAACTTTAAGAAATGTTGTCTAAGTGTGTTGCAGATAGAGATGTCATAGTTCTATTGCTTGGAACAATTGAACTGTTTTGGAGCACATTCAACAACTCTTTATTTAGTACAATGAATGTGCACTCTTTTTTTACAATGTGTGCCTAATTTAAACCCCAGATTCTCCTCAGAGTCCCAGCATTAATCTTCCCTCTGACCTGAAGGAGCATCAGTCTGTCATTGTAACCTGCTCAGCTTTCACTCCCTGTCCACAATCACCTCCTGAACTCACCTGGAATCTCCAACAAGACTCTCTCAGACAAACAGAGAAAAACACAAATGGAACCTTTACAACTAAAATCCAGAAGAACATCACTCTGTCAGACACACATGATGGATACAACATCAGCTGTTCTGCCAGATATCCTGTGATTGCAGGAAACAAGACAGCAGAGACTAAAGTGACTCTCAGTGTTTCATGTAAGTGATCCTGTCAGCAGGTCATGGTTCAAAAATGTTTCTGATCAATAAAGTTCATGTGTGTCTCATTTTCCTCAGATGCTCCTAGAAACACCTCAGCATCCATCAGTCCATCAGCTTTGGTGTCAGCAGGTAGCAGGGTGGAGCTGAGCTGCTCCAGCAGAGCCAAACCCGTCAGCTTCACCTGGTTCAGGAATGGCTTAAAAGAGTCAGAAAAACAAAATTACAGCTTCAATGTCACTGAAGAAGGAGAGTTTTACTGTGTGGCCAAAAATAACTTAGGAAATGAAACATCGTCAAGGATCTGTGTCAGTATTAAAGGTAAATGTTGTTACTTCTCGCTTCAAATCAATTCTGATTCTAGAAACGTAGATCAATAACATCAGAAGCAGTTACATGTGAGCACATAGTGATCAGAATCTGCTTGACCCCATATTTGGGATTTTATTATCTATTATCTATAATTTGTTCTTTTTTCAAGGTGTAATGGTTTTCCAACTTACACCTGCAATGATTTGAAAATCAAGCATTAAGAGCACAAATTTAAATTTAATGCAGTTTTTCTCTGATCCACCAACAAATCCAATTAGTTTTAGATGGTTTTGCCATTACAATTGATATTTGACCAGTGTTGATATCAAAAATGGTAGATTTTAATCTAGAAGAGACCAATCTATAAGCACAATGCCAGTCTTCTTTATCCACTTTTAAATTATATTGTGATGTATGTTAAAGGTCAAAGTTTGTCATGCACTCAGCTGTGGTAAAGCTTTATTAAACAGACTGCAAGTATCAACTCCAATGACATAAATGAGGATGTTTGAGGACCTATCCTGCAACCGTCAAAGCGTAAGCCTGTCATAAACATGGTGTTATTGTTCACAGTGAAGCAAGTTTCAAATCAAAATAGATTAGAGCAGTATTAACATAAAGAAAATAACATTTTCTAAACTATAAAACTTCTACATGCAGCCAAGAATATGTCAAATAACTTCTGAAGAAATGATTTATGGTGTGAGGAGACAAAGATTGATCTGTTAAGACACAATGAGGCTTTAAAAGCAAATTAGAGAGCATGGAAGAGGTGGCTCTATGGCTACATTGAAAGTAGCATATTTCACAAAATTGCAAAATATAAACACTGAGATTATGGACTTGTGTTTTACTGAATGTTGCAAATGTTTTTCGCACATTTGTAAAGGAAATGCAGCTACTCGTGCTGAAAACTTTAAAAACTATACTTGATGTTTGTCTAAACTCCAAACTGGTACTTCCTCAAACTAATAATATGTTTCATATCTTATGTCCCAGATTCTCCTTGGAGGCCCAGCATTAATGTTCCCTCTGACCTGAAGGAGCATCAGTCTGTCATTGTAACCTGCTCAGCTTTCACTCCCTGTCCACAATCACCTCCTGAACTCACCTGGAATCTCCAACAAGACTCTCTCAATCAAACAGAGAAAAACACAAATGGAACATTTACAACTAAAATCCAGGAGAACATCATTCTGTCAGACACACATGATGGATACAACATCAGCTGTTCTGCCAGATATCCTGTGATTGGAGGAAACAAGACAGCAGAGACAAAAGTGACTCTCAATGTTTCATGTAAGTGATCCTGTCAGCAGGTCATGGTTCAGCTATTTCTGATCAGTAAAGTTCATGTGTGTCTCATTTTCCTCAGATGCTCCTAGAAACACCTCAGCATCCATCAGTCCATCAGCTTTGGTGTCAGCAGGTAGCTGGGTGGAGCTGGGCTGCTCCAGCAGAGCCAAACCTCCACCCAGCTTCAACTGGTTCAGGAACAGCGGACATGGAGCCATGAATGTATCTATGGAGCAGGTTTACAGCTTCAATGTTTCTATGGGAGGAGAGTATCACTGTGTGGCTACAAATGATCTGGGTCAACAAAAATCAACTGTGATCCTTGTCAGTGTTAATGGTAAATGTTTTAGCTCCACTGAATCTTGCCTAAATGTTTAAAATTACCCTTCTAACACTAGCTATTTAATTTTTTTTGTCTGTTTTATTTGCTTGTCGAAAAGCCAACAGACATTTTGATACAATGGGAATCGCAGTGGGAGTATCAGTGACCGTCTTCCTTATTGTTTGCCTCGGTGTGTCTTTTTGGTGAGTATCACAATTAAAATTAAAATGTTACACAATGAAGATAACATTTTGTTCAAAACAGAGTGTGTTTAAAAACTATGTAAAGGTTTTAGTTTTAACAGCATGTCTTTCTTTACATGCCTTTGCATTTTGAATAGTGCACTTCCTGTTGCAAATTAAATACAAATAAAACCAGCAAAAATCTTAGTTCTTCCCTTCAGTGAAATGAGTCAAAGGGAATGTTTGGCTTGTAAAAAAAAGCTGCAGCTTCTTGTGGTTATATGTAGAGTGAAGGGAAATAATTAGGTTTTTAGTCATATTATGATACCACAGAAAAAGTTTTCAACCGTTTTCTTTTTATTGTCTGTAGCAGCTTAAGGAAAATTTGCAGATTCTTTGTCTTTTTTGGCTGTTTTGTGATTCAGTGGAGTGATAGCTTTATATTTCCTTACATTTCTTTGTGTTTCTGCACAGTCTATCATTTTTTGCCTTAGTTTTTCTATGTTTGCCACTCTCCAGTCAAACCTTTGTTCAAAAACACTATTCTCCTGAACTGAGAAAAATGCACAAATGTTTTAGTTTTCTGTAATTCTGGAATTAACACTGACTATGAAATGTTTTCTGATGGTAGCAGTGCAAATAGTAAACAGCATTTGCCATATAGACATATGATTTTGACAGTAAACTGTTTAATACAGCTACTGATGTTGGACGGCTTTTACTTGTTGTGGTGTTGTTTATGCTGAACGTTTGATCCAGGCAACATCAGACTTTAGATAAGTATTGATATTAATAAAAATGTAAAGAACGACCCAGAATGTTAAACAAATAGGAGAAAAGACAATGTATACATAAATTAGTAATATCTAGGAAGAATGAAACACATCTAACAGCTGTGAAACACTGCAGCCTAATGGACTAACAGCACAATAACAGCGTCTATGATTTCACCTTCTAGCTTCAGCAATGTTTACATTTGTTGCCAGAAAATGTTTTTACTTCACAGGTTTTACTAAACTGATGAGAGCCTCTTCACTGGATTTTTGTAATAAATTACATTTTATGCATCATGTTTTTGAGCAAACATTAGAAGATAATGTCAAGAAAATGTCAATTTCAATCAATCAATCAATCAATCAATCAAATTTTATTTGTATAGCACATTTCAGCAGCAAGGCATTTCAAAGTGCTTTACATCATTACAAACACAGAAACACAAAGCAACATAGAATCATAATCAAAACACAGCATTAAGTCAAGTTCCATCAATAAATTTGTAATTGATTACATTTCAAATACAATCCTAAACAGGTGGGTTTTTAGTTGAGATTTAAAAGAAGTCAGTGTTTTAGCTGTTTTACAGTTTTCTGGAAGTTTGTTCCAGATTTGTGGTGCATAGATGCTGAAAGCTGCTTCTCCTCGTTTGGTTCTGGTTCTGGGGATGCAGAGCAGAACCAGAACCGGAAGACCTGAGAGGTCTGGAAGGTTGATACAATAAGAGCAGATCTTTAATGTATTGTGGTGCTAAGCCGTTCAGTGATTTATAAACTAACAACAGTATTTTAAAGTCTATTCTTTGAGCTACAGGGAGCCAGTGCAGGGACTTTAAAACTGGTGTTATGTGCTCTGTCTTCCTGGTTTTAGTGAGAACGCGAGCAGCAGCATTCTGGATCAGCTGCAGCTGTTTGATTGAGATAATTCAAGAGATAATTCAATCAAAAGGAAAGGAAAGAATGACAATTTGTGGAAAATACTTAGCTTCAGAGGACTTGTCTAATTTTCTGTGTTGCCATGGTTATTGTTATCGTTGTCTAGACAAATTATTTCTTATATTACAAATGTATAACCAAACTGGTGTCAAATTAACACAATGAGGAAAAAGTATTTTTTGTTCCACTTAAAACCCTTAATATCCACTTCGATTATACCTGAAACTTTATCCTTGAAAATGACCTCTTGTTTGTCTTTCAGTTATTGTTTAACTTGACCAGGATGTGATTAAACTCATGTTTATCTTCTAATGTTTGCTTCACATAAAGTCTTGACTGTCTTGGGTCTTTGCATTATCACCTGAAGCACAGTAGAAATCTTCTGCAATCTAATGTCTTCCAGGTGCTTTAAGTCCAAACATTCAAATCTACAAAAGAGTCAGGTGAGGAAATGTTCATCGTCCGCGTGCAGCACTGCAGTGTGCTGTCATGTTTGTGGCCACATCAGCATGAATAACTAACGCATGTCTCATTATTTTCCACAGAGTCAAACAGGCATTGAGGCTGATGCTCCGATGTCAGAAGTCAACCAAACAGAAGGGGAAGTTAATTATGGGGAAATTAACTTCATCAAAAAGACACCCGAGGCTTCCTCTTCGCCAGTGCAGAGCAGTGACCAGCAGGAGACGGTGTACGCTCAGGTCAAAGTGTCAACGGCGGAAAACTCCTCGACACAGACCGCTGAGAGTCCAGAGAGTCTCTACGCTCAAGTGAAGAAAAAATAATGTTTCCTTGTTAAATATGAAACACTGAGTTTTATTTTCTTTTACACAAATCAATTAGTTCATGTCAGACTTTAAGGGAATCTGCTTCTCTCAATCTGTGGATCCTTTTTGTCACTTTTAATTAAATGCTTTTCAATGATTCAAGATGAATGGATGAATGAATGAATGAATTATGTGATGCATTCCACCGGATCAAAGCTAATGCTTACATACTGTATTCCATAGTTTGAATACATTTTATTATATGTTTATCAATTAATGCAACATAAATACAAATGAACAAGTTATATAGGCAGGAAATACTCATTATATGTAGTTGTAAAAATAAACACCCACACATGCACAAATACCTCACACTTTATTAGGGAATATGTCTGAAGAGGAGTATGGAGAAGTAGAATTTGTTTAATCACCGTCCTTCACATGCAGTGGTTGTTGACATAAATAATCTTCTTGTTTCCGCTGAGTCAAAAATGCTTCAAAGTCAAAATTTAAATGATATACAGATAACCATATGCCCACTCTATCAGTCAAAGACTGCTGAATATTATGAGCTAATGAATTTAGCTTCATACATCATCTGCGATGTTTGAAATTCTATCTAATCGGGCAGTGTGCAAAGACAGGAAATGATAAATAAACTATTAGTTTGGTCATAAAAACCAACCCTGGGAACCATTCTGATGACTATTTTTTGATATAAGGGTAATGGTCAAAGTGTTGCCCCAAACTTCAACACAGTAACTTAAATATGGCAAAATTAAGAGCATATGACCGCAGTGTGATTCAGAAAATGTCTAGATTTAACATATTTTCTGAGGTTTCCAGCAGATATTTGAATTAAATGTATTAATATTAGTAATTATTATTATTATTATTATTATTATTATTATTATTATTATTATTATTATTAAATGTGTTAATATTAAAACCCTCTTTCAGTTTACATAACTCTGAATGGATTTCTGCAAAGAAATGTTGTGAATTTTGTTCAAAAAATAAATGCATCGTCTGCAAACAGAACTGAATTAAGTCTTTTTGAAGCCTCACAAAAATGAAATACTGTCCAGAATATCAACAGTGTTAGTCCCAATACTGACCTCTGCAGGCCACCATAAACAATGTCCAAGCGTGATGACAATAAGTCACCCGCTTCATTTGTACAAATTGTTGCCTTTTGTTGAGACAGCTCTTCATCCAGTGTAGAACTTCTCCTCTTATACTAAAGCGCTCCAAGTTCTTGAATAGTATTTCATGATAAATTGTTTTATCAAAAACTGTTTTGAAATGAAGAAATGTCTTTTTGTCTAACAAGCTGCTGATTTCTTCTAATCTTATTGCTGTGAATCTTTGTGACCTAAATCCATATCGACTCTCAGAGAGAGTTGATGTTTACCAATAAATCTATCCAGTCTTCCAATAAGTAAGTTGTGTCCTTCGTCAGCTGATCACTAATATCATTAATTAGTTATCCACATATTGCCCTGCTTGCAAAAAGATTTTGACATGCTTATTGCGTTCTATTTTTGTTTCGTTTACATGAAAACAGCAAAGTCTTTGCACAGGAGTGAGTAAAACCTTTAATTACTTCTGTACCAAATGGATCAGATTAAACCCACCCATTCCTTCTCTGCACCTGCTTCATTTGGTTGACTTCACCAGATGGCTGTAACCTAAATGAAAGACGACAAAGAGCTGAGATGCATCATAGACAGGTCACCATAGGAACAGAAACAAGCATCTACACACACACCCACCCGCACACACACTCTTAAGGAGAATTCAGTGTTGCTGGTTATTCTGCAATAGCTGTTGGACCTTCTTGCTGTGAGCAGCAAAATCAGACGTCGAGTTTTGGTAACTCTAACTAGCTTGTCTGTGATCTTCACAGCAGGATCAGATGTTCTCTTTTATAGTTTTCTGATAATGTAGGTCAAAATTGTGCTCGTTTGCTTCAGTAATTGTGGTGTGATTGGTTCTCCCTGTGGGCTGAAAATTAAGGATCCTTCACTTTTTATGACCGGAAACCAAACAAATCTCATTTGCTGTCGAAGTCGAAGTCGTGTCGAAATATTCAAGCTGTTTTCAAGACACATTGAGGAATGAACTGTAAAAAAGGGAATGGAGCTCCCACTTAAATAACTGAGTTAGCTTGTTACAATTAATCCACTTAAGTTTGTCAGGCTTCATTTATTTGTGTTTGTTTAACATGACAACTTAATGAACTTAATATTTTCATTTGGATGCCACTTAATTTGATTATTTGTGACAACAAATCTCAGATATTTTTTTTTTAAGTTGGAGCATGTGTTTTGTTTTTTCAGTGTATCAATGTGCATTTCCAGTTGCTAATACATGCTCTGACAATCAAATTAAAATCAAACCAACATCCTCTTTTGAAGAAGAAAGCATAAATACAGCCGTTGTCTTTGACACAACGTTATATTTTTAAAAATAGAGAAGTTCGTCCCTGGATCCACAGCTCATCAGATGAAACACATTATTTGACTGAAAGGTAAATCCTTGAACATTTTTGGCTTCTGATTCAAATGAGAGAATGTTTGCGTTTATCTATTTATGACTTTGAGTCCCAAAACCACACGGCTTCTTACTTTGGAAACATTTTAAAATTTCTTCAAAGTGTGGTTTTCTATTTGAATTTTATCTTGTCCTTGGTTTGTCTGAAATGAAACCTGTGTTTTATTCAGCAGTGACGTTGATTTAAAACACAAATAGTGAACTGTAAATCTTTTTGTCCAGTCTAAGAGACTGGCAGCTTTGCTGACAATCAACATGTTGATATATAAACATGCAGAAAATAAGCTTAATTTTGAAGATTGATACGTCTACAAAATACTGACCTGAGTTTCTGCATGCTTGGTTGGCGTGTTTTCAAAGAAATTTCTAGTTTTGTTTAATTTTGTTAAGATGTGCTGACAGAGTAAAAAAAACATAAATAAATTTTTTTTAAATAAAACAAATAATGCATATATTGGTACATGTCATGTAAAGTAAAACATATTCCTGGCTTTTAACTTCAAAATGCAGTTTTGTTTCAAGTCATTTTGGGCCTAAATGTGTTTGTGTTGGATATACAATCACAACCACATCTTGTTAATATTGATTATCTTCATATTTTCATTTATTTTATTATCATTGGTTACAAATGACATCACACATAAGTTACACAGATCTAAAATCAGCTTCAAATCTGTCAAAAACTGTGTTTCTTCCTTTTCTTACCCTGTAGATTGGTGAGTGGAAATATAAATCTATTTTTTTCAAAAATGTATCTGCCCACAACACATGAGATTGTGCGCAGTAGAAATCGTTATGTAGAGATGCGAAGGGAAGCAATGCAAATTTCTATTCATTATTTTTATGCACTTTGTTCTCTGCCACGCTATGAATAGTTCAGAGGGAGGCGTACATCCTCCTGTTTCAAATAAAGGCATTGAAAAAAAGCCTTCTTCTTCCTTTTCTTGTTCTTCTTTTTGTCTCTTTGCAATTGAAAAGAGGGCTGACAGAAAACAAACTGCCATGCTTCTTCTTTTCAATGCTCCATGTTAATTCACACAATTTATTTTTGCGTGAAAATAAATCGTCATCCAAACATTGCATCCCCTTTTAGAACAGGAACAAAGAGATTGTGCTTGATTTCACACAACATATGCTTTTAAACAAACAGGTCTGCATGATTTTCTTATCGCCAGATGGTTTTAACACATTCCTTGATTTGGAGAAATGTTATTTTATTGCCTTAATTCTACATTGATTGGGTAAGAAGTGAACATCTTTATGAATTATACAGTTATTCACATTTGCCATGACTCTGTTAGCTCAACTTGTCTGCAATTGCACTATTACAGAGTAATTATATTTTTCTCAGTTTGGTGTAAATCATTTTTCTTCACTTCATTGTGTGTTTCTTATTTGAGTTCAATCAGTTGATTCCTACTTCTAGCACAGTAACACTTAGTAGTAACACTAACACTTCTAACCTGTCATTCTTCTGTATTTCCTAGTTTATATTAGGTCAGTTTTAATTCATTGTCAAAGACGATACAAACTTTATTCAAAAGAGACTTTATTTGAAAAAACTGAAATGTAATTTTTTTTCTGAAATCTTCTCCAGTTTGACAGATGAAGGTCAATCAGAGTCTGATGGCGGCTCTGACTGAGAACATGCTGATCGTCAACATGTTACTGAGTGTCTTCTTTCTTCCAGGTGAGATGTTTGTACTCTTCTATTTGGAGCAAACGCATGAATAATTTGTAGTCAGAAATGTTTGATCCTGATTTTGTTTAAAGGCTTCACATGTAACATGATAAAACTGAACTGGAGTTTTTTGGATTATGAACTTTCTCTACACTTGTCTTGCTTCAGATTATGTTCATTTTTATTCTGGTTTACAGGTGCTTTGGCTGATTACTGTGGTCCTAATATACCAGCCCTCAGGATCACTACACCAAATAAAATGGAAGCTCTGACTGGATCTTGTTTGCAAATCCCATGTACCTATGAGACATATCATCCTACATATAACAGCAGTAAAACTATCTATGGAATTTGGATGAAAGGTGGTGTAAATTTTGGCACAGATAGAGATAAAGTTATTTTCAACAGCAGTGGGTTAATTAACAGCTATTCACTGAATATTACTGGAAACCTGAAAGAGAAAAACTGCACCACTCTGTTTCCTAATCTAACAACAAGTCATACAGACAAATACTTCTTCAGAGTTGAGAACGGTGACTACATGGCATCAGGTTGTGCTGATCCTCTTCAAATAACAGTTAAAGGTAAGAGCATTTTTTTGTCAATATACTATTGTGATTCTATGGTGATCTGTTTTATATATTAGGGACAACTTGCTGGTTTCCCTGTGAATTTGTAAAGCTAGAAAGTTCAAGTTTCTTTCCAAAGACTTAGAAAAAAAAACATTTTCTGTGGTTACTACTCAAACAATATACGGTAACCGGAATAGACAACTGAATGAAATTGGATTTACTATGGTGACAGGATGTTTTCCTTCTGTCTTGGAAGAATTTTTCTTAATTGTGGAACAATACATTTCTCTAGTTCAATTGTCCACTCTACTGTACAGTAAATTAGAAGCAAATAGTGCTTTCATGGCGCTTGTTGTCGATGTTGGACTTAAAGTCGTGTAAGTTGTGTCCTTGTCAGAGACACTTCATCCTCCTTGCCTGCTGCTGATGTAGTCCAGGACAGCTGTGGCTACATCAGTGTGTGAATGAAACTTTGGAGTCCTTTGGTCTAGATAAAGTGCTACAGAAGTAAAGGCTATTTACCATTTAAACTGTTAGCAATTTATTTAAGAAATACCAATGTGTCTAAATATCTGTTTTGTTTCTAAGTTGTTGCTCTAATGTTTAAATATAGATTCTCCTTGGAGTCCCAGCATTAATGTTCCCTCTGACCTGAAGGAGCATCAGTCTGTCACTGTAACCTGCTCAGCTTTCACTCCCTGTCCACAATCACCTCCTGAACTCACCTGGAATCTCCAACAAGACTCTCTCAGACAAACAGAGAAAAACACAAATGGAACCTTTACAACTAAAATCCAGAAGAACATCACTCTGTCAGACACACATGATGGACACAACATCAGCTGTTCTGCCAGATATCTTGTGATTGGAGGAAACAAGACAACAGAGACAGAAGTGACTCTCAGTGTTTCATGTAAGTGATCCTGTCAGCAGGTCATGGTTCAAAAATGTTTCTGATCAATAAAGTTCATCTGTGTCTCATTTTCCTCAGATGCTCCTAGAAACACCTCAGCATCCATCAGTACATCAGGTTTGGTGTCAGCAGGTAGCAGGGTGGAGCTGAACTGCTCCAGCAGAGCCAAACCTCCACCCAGCTTCACCTGGTTCAGGAACAACAAAGATGGAGTCACTAATGTGTCCATGGGGCCCGTTTACGGCTTGAATGTTACTGAGGAAGGAGAGTTTTATTGTGTGGCCAAAAATGATTTAGGAAATGAAACATCATCAAGGATCTGTGTCAGTATTAAAGGTAAATGTTGTTACTTATCGCTTCAAATCAATTCTGATTCTAGAAACGTAGATCAATATCAGAAGCAGTTACATGTGAGCACATAGTGATCAGAATCTGCTTGACCCCATATTTGGGATTTTATTATCTATTATCTATAATTTGCTCTTTTTTCAAGGTGTAATGGTTTTCCAACTTACACCTGCAATGATTTGAAAATCAAGCATTAAGAGCACAGATTCAAATTTAATGCAGTTTTTCTCTGATCCACCAACAAATCAAATTAGTTTTAGATGGTTTTGCCATTACAATTGATATTTGACCAGTGTTGTTACCAAAAATGGTAGATTTTAATCTAGAAGAGACCAATCTATAAGCACAATGCCAGTCTTCTTTATCCATTTTTAAATTATATTGTGATGTATGTTAAAGGTCAAGGTTTGTCATGCACTCAGCTGTGGTAAAGCTTTATTAAACAGGCTGTAAGTATCAACTCCAATGACATAAATGAGGATGTTTGAGGACCTATCCTGCAACCGTCAAAGTGTAAGCCTGTCAAAAACATGGTGTTATTGTTCACAGTGAAGCAAGTTTCAAATCAAAATAGATTAATGCAGTATTAACATAAAGAAAATAACATTTTCTAAACTATAAAACTTGTACATGCAGCCAAGAATATGTCAAATAACTTCTGAAGAAATGATTTATGGTGTAAGGAGACAAAGATTGATCTGTTAAGACACAATGAGGCTTTAAAAGCAAATTAGAGAGCATGGAAGAGGTGGCTTTATGGCTACATTGAAAGTAACGTATTTCACAAAATTGCAAAATATAAAAACTGAGGATATGGACTTGTGTTTTACTGAATGTTGCAAATGTTTTTCTCACATTTGTAAAGGAAATGCAGCTACTTGTGCTGAAAACTTTAAAAACTATACTTGATGTTTGTCTAAACTCCAAACTGGTACTTCCTCAAACTAATAATATGTTTCATATCTTATGTCCCAGATTCTCCTTGGAGTCCCAGCATTAATGTTCCCTCTGACCTGAAGGAGCATCAATCTGTCACTGTAACCTGCTCAGCTTTCACTCCTTGTCCACAATCACCTCCTGAACTCACCTGGAATCTCCAACAAGACTCTCTCAGACAAACAGAGAAAAACACAAATGGAACCTTTACAACTAAAATCCAGGAGAACATCACTCTGTCAGACACACATGATGGATACAACATCAGATGTTCTGCCAGATATCCTGTGATTGGAGGAATCAAGACAGCAGAGACAGAAGTGACTCTTAGTGTTTCATGTAAGTGATCCTGTCAGCAGGTCATGGTTCAGCTGTTTCTGATCAATAAAGTTCATGTGTGTCTCATTTTCCTCAGATGCTCCTAAAGACACCTCAGCATCCATCAGTCCATCAGGTTTGGTGTCAGCAGGTACCTGGGTGGAGCTGAGCTGCTCCAGCAGAGCCAAACCTCCACCCAGCTTCACCTGGTTGTGGATCAGCAAACATGGAGCCACTAATGTGTCTGTGGGGCAGGTTTACAAATTCAACTCTACTGAGGAAGAAAAGTTTTACTGTGTGGCTACAAATGATCTGGGTCAACAAAAATCATCTGTAATTCTTGTTGATATTAAAGGTAATACATTAACTTCCACACATCTTGTCATGTTCTATAAAGAATTACTGTTAGTTCAAATTTTAGCTCATAAAGAAAATAAAAAAATAAAACATCAAATTTTAAATATCTGCAGTACAAAAGAATGATGAGGATTCACTTCATTGTCTTTCTTGTTGCAGATGATCAATCATCTGAATTCCAGATCCTTAATATATTGAAGATCCTGGGGATTGTATTGCTCTGCACTAGCATCATCATCTTTGAGTGGTGAGATGCTTTTCTATGAGTTGATACTTTGCAGCTGCTGTTTGACGTTGGTGTTTAAATATTTGTTGTTCTTTCAGGTGGTTCAGATTCTCCAAGAAACCAAAGAAGGTAAACTAACTGAGTTGTTTGCATCGTAACACAAAGAATGTGTTGCAATTTGTTAGAAAAGATTGTTCAGGTGACAATATTTTATTTTATGTCTAAGTAACTTAGAAATGGATAATGTGAAAATCCAATGTCCTTATTATCAGCTCATGCAGTTCTTTACCATAAATGATAAAAATATTCTGCATATATATATAATACTTAAACTTCTAAAATTAGAGGCTACAGTGAGTTACATTCCCTCAAATACATCCATACACTGATGTACAGGATCATTAGGTAACTTAGGGCTGAATTTTACCCAAAGACACTTCAACCATGATGAAAGGAAGCTGGAATTGAACTCACAACCAAATTTCAGACGATTACCACAAAGCTACAATTTACCATCTCATTAAAGGACAAATGTTGTATTTTGTACTTTTAGTTGGAAATCCAGGGAGACTGAAAGTCTCCAGTTTGCATTTTGTGTGTTGATCTTCCTTTTACCCTTCGATTCTTTATCTTTGTTAGTTGATTTTCTTCATTAAAATATCCACGATATGCTCCGTCTACCCAATGCTGAGATTGTGTCCACTGCCACACACATCATGATATTGAGTTTAAGTCAAATGATTTCATAAACGGTTGAAACTGCGGTATGTAAATTTAATTACATATTTTCTTTTTCAACTGTCACTATGTTGTGACAGCTTGGTGTGAGACATGCTATAATGATTCCCCCACTGAGCTCCTTCAGACTAGCCAGCAGCAATTTGCAAACACTTGCTTGAACTGTGCATCTGCTGAGCTCATTAAGTGCAACACTGCTAAGAGGTTAATAGAGGAGCAACGTTGTGATGACTTCCTGAATGCTGAGAGAGCAAAAGTTTCTTAAAGAGACATAGGCCCAATTTCAAGTAGGAAGTCAAATTTCTATCAAGTCACATTTAATATTTGTGTAATACATGCTTTTTTTTTTTTAATTGTGAATCCAGTGAGACTAAAACTAAAGGACTAGTTTTAATTTCCTACAAACAATTTGAGCTCAAGTGAGTTGACTTTAAAAAAAAGAGTTTTTGCTTTATGTCTACAGAAAACAGAGGAGCTAATCTATGTCAACAATATGGTGATGACTAAAGCATCATGAGCTGAAAGGAGACCAGGAAGATGCCAAGAAGAGGAGAGAGATGATTTTTTTTTATTATCCATCGATTTTTCTTTCCAATTGTTCAAATTGTTAAGAGGCTTTTTCCTATCTGCAAGACCCAGTTGCTGAAAGGCTGGATAGACCCTGAAAGGATCTCCAGTCCATCACATCACCAAGGCCTCTTCACAGTGGGAGGATTTATTATTTCTATCCATCCATCTAGTGTTTTTGTCCAGTTGTTAAAGTTTGTGTCTCAAGAGGCTGTTTCCTATCTGCAAAGGCCAGATGATGAAAGGCTGGAAACACTGTTCATCACATCTCCAGTCGTTGTGTTTAGACATGATTTATTATTTCTTGATACTTGTTTCTGCATTTAGATGTGATGATACCTATGGAGTAAATAGTAATGCTTTTGTGGATCACCGAGCGATTAAAACAGCTGTAAAAAATGCTAAAAAATAAAGAGGTGGTGGGAGTGAAGCAGAACTTCTGCTGAATGTAAAAGTTTCGTCTCTAAACAGGTGAAGTAGATTTATTTTTAATAGCTGGCTTTCTCTTTATTACTGCTTCATACAGGCTTGTGTGGTTTTAATTTTTTACTGATTTAAAAAAAAATTATACTGGATATTTCTGCTGACATGAAATGTGAAGCATAAACGTCACCAGTCTTGTATTTTTTTCTGTTTCAGATGTTTAAATGAGTAAATGTAATATCAGGGAAATTTTAATCAGCTGTTGTTTCCTGCTATCAGTGCATGAAATCATTCTCAAGCAGGCAGAACAAATATAGCTACATATATACATGTAGCTATAAACACAAACTATTTTCCTTGACTCTGTAAATTGTAACATTGAATTTGAATAAAGAAGAGTGAACATAACTTGACATTGGTCATGATTTTGTAACATTCAACCAAAGTCCAATGAATCTTTGGGTGTATATTGAATTACAGTGACTTTCATCAAATGAATTTCATCTATTTTCTTTTACTCAGCACTTGATTTAAACTAGTTGGAGATCTTTTGAGGTAAAAAAAAGTTTTAAAAATGTACTTTTTGTCTACACTGTAAAGAAAAACGTCTCTAATTTCCTGTAAAATACCAACAGCTGTGGTTGAAGGAATTTTACCGTATTTATCGGGTAAAACTCCAGCAACCACAGCTGCTGATATTTTACCATAAATTAGATATGTCTTTTTTTTATTAATTTTTTTACAGTGTAGTTAGATCAGACACCATTCGCTGGTGGACATGTCGTCTTCCTGTCTTCCTTTTTGCAGGAATCAATAAAGTGATGGCTGAATGAAAATCACTGATTGCTGTGTGGTAGCTGAAAGTGACACATTGTTTTTTTTTCTGTCTTTTAAGTTACAAATAGACAATGAACATGGTATTTCCCTCCTAATCCTGACCTTAGTGGACTTTAACCAGCCACTAGGGGTCAGCATTATCAACTACAAAGGGAGAGTTACACTTAGATTAAACCCATTTACAATTTATGGCATAACTTCATAAGGAATTTAGATTTTATTTTATTCCAGGGCATAAGTAGAAGTAGAATTGAATAAAAGTGCATGCCACATCTTTTGCATTTGTTCAACAAATTGATAATGGAAAAATTTCCTTTCACTGCGTTTTACTCTATTGCTCATCAAAGCAATAGATGAACAATAGAGAACAACAAGTGGTTGTTATGTGACATAAAATGAAAAACTTAAAGGGGTTTCATTACTTTTGCAAATAACAGAAATCAGAAAATAGGTCTGATTATTACCATGCTTGGTTATTCTACTGTTTTAAAAATTACTTCTGTTTCTCTAGTGGAATTATTATTTCACTTCAATCAGAATGGAAAACCTTTTAAACCTATTCATACCATTCTCACCAAATCTTTCAAAAGGGGCTTGCAAACCTTTTATAAACCCCAGCGCATTCACTTTAAAGGGGAATTTAGTGTTGCTGGTAATCCTACAATAGATGCTGGAGGAATCTTATAGCTGTGAGCTGAGTTGGAGCTAACCACCACCTGACTGCAGCAAAACCAGAAATCCAGTGTTGCTAACCCCACTTAGCTTACATGTGATGTAGTTGAAGCTCTTTTCTCCTCTGAAGTCTCCTGATGACGTATCTGTACATCCTGTTTGTTTTCTTCATCAGCTTTTGAGTCATTAGTTCTCCTTGTGGGTCAAAAATGAAGCAAATTTAATAAACTATGCTCAGCAAATCTGATCAAACTTGTTATGTACATCCATTTCTGAGCAGACTAACAAAATCCTCCACCTATTCCATGTCTAAATATCCAAACTGTTGTTCAACACAGTTGGAGGTAAGTCAGTAAGTTAAAATGTGTGTGTGTGTGTGTGTGTGTTTACAGGTGCTCATACATATTCTGACAACCAAATTAAAAACCAGCCAACATCCTTCTTTTTTTTAAAAGAAGAAGTTAGTATAAATATAGCCGTGGGCATCAAAACTGCTGGTTTGTAGAAAAAAAGAAGTGATTTCCTTTTCTGCCGCTCATCAGCTGAAATTCACACTTTACGTCATTTACAGGTAATTTATCAAACTATTTTAACTTCAGATTCTTCAGATGAAATTTCTTTAGCAGTTTTTTTATTCCAATTTTGTTTTACCATGAAAAATAAATTGCGATTCCTATGTTTAAAGTACCTGTCCTATATTTAATGGGCAATTTAAGTATTTTTTTTGCATTTTATACTGAAATTGTGAACATCTGAAGATTCATGTGGTTTTGATTATTTTTTCAACACAGCAAATTGGAATTTAAGTTTCTGATTTTGCTGCTTTATTTAGAAGTGACTTTGGTTTATAACAAAAATATTAACCCATAATTCTCTGGTATTTTAATCCATTTCTAAGAGAGCTGACAGAGGACTGTGAGAGTGATGGCGGCTCTGTCTGTGAACCTGCTGGCAGTACTGAGTGCCGTCTTTCTTCCAGGTGAGCCGTTTGTTTAATTCTTTTCACCTGGAGACATCACATGAAATGTTTCATCCTGACGTTGTTTTAAGCTCCACAAATTAAATGCTGTGGCTGAACTGGAGTTTCTAGCTCATAAAATGTGTCTGCAGTCAATCTTTTCTTCATGTTATCTGTTTTTACAGGTGACTTCGCTGGTTGTCCCAATCCAGATCTTATTGCTAACACACCTGGGCAGATTGAAGCTCTGTGTGGATCTTGTTTGCAAATCCCATGTAGCTTCAATTCAACACATTATACGTATAACAACAGGAGACTCATCTATGGAGTTTGGTTGAAAAATATCTCAAATTTCAATGCCAAACCAAGCCCTGTTATTTTCAACAGCAGTAGGTCAGTTAACAAATATTCACTGAATATGACTGGAAACCTGAGTGAGGAAAGTTACACCACTCTGTTTACTGATTTAGAGACTAGTTATACTGACAGTTACTTCCTCCGCATCGAGAACGGGAAATTTAAGGCAACAGATGTTTGTCATCCTCTTCAGATAAAAGTTAGAGGTAAGAAAATGGTTTTGTTTTTTTATACTATTGCAACAGCAATGTTGTTAAAAATCAATCATATCTTTGATATTTAGAAAAAGATTTTTTCACTCAAACAAGTTTTTTCCCTGATGGGAAATGAGATTTACAGATCTCAAATTCAAATAAAATATTGAAAGTAGGAAAGACAATGACACATTAAGGATCATCTGTTTTCACAAGAATGAGTTTACATAAAAGAAAAACCACTTACATGAAAATTATTATTAATTTCCTTCCAAAGAAAATTAAATTGGTATTCAAAACCTTTTCATAATAACTGATTTTTAAAATTATTTTATTTGATTTATTTTTAGTGACAAACTCAAAGGGCTACTACACCCTTATAGTAAGTTTATATTGTCATATATGTTTAGATCAAAAATTGACTGATGTAACATTTTAGCATGAAGCTTTTTCAGTCACAACACAATTTGTTACTTCAAAAACATTCTGATGTTGATCTTGATCCATAATCAAATTATTGCATATATAACCAATAGGAATATAAAGATATAACAAATGAACAGAGAAATGCAACATCTATGAAATTATACATTTTTCCTGGTATTTTTTGTTGTTTTCAGGACAAAAAATGGTTCAATGACAAACTTTTAGTCAATTATTGTAAAAAAAAACAACAAAAAAACACAACGTAGGAACCAAAGAGAACATATTTCCTGTTTGAACCTACTGAGAACTGTTGTGGTTTCTTTCTGCACATTTTACATACATTTCTTTTTATTCTGTTGGTTTAATGTGAAATCCTAGATTCTCCTCAGAGTCCCAATATTATTATCCTCCCTGATTTGAAGGAGCATCAGTCTGTCACTGTAACCTGCTCAGCTTTCACTCCCTGTCCACAATCACCTCCTGAACTCACCTGGAATCTCCAACAAGACTCTCTCAGACAAACAGAGAAAAACACAAATGGAACCTTTACAACTAAAATCCAGGAGACCATCACTCTGTCAGACACACATGATGGATACAACATCAGATGTTCTGCTCAGTGGAGCTCACATGAAACCCACCATAGAGTCAGACGTGCTGCAGTATGATTTATCTAAACAAAACTCCGCTTATTTGCCATCGAAACCAAGACCAGGTCTTACATTCTTCCAACAAGCTTTGAAAAGGAATGCTGGTAGCCATTTTGCAGACTTTATTTTTAAATATATTATTGAATGTTTTTTTTATGTTTGCTTTGGTCAAATGTGACGTGTAATATTTCTCCTGAGTTTGGCATTTGAGTTCTTCTCCACTCTTCTTATTCAACAAGTTTATTAGAATTGTTATTTACATTTCTCTCTCTCTACAAGATTTGTTCATTTTTTGGTAACAGAATATGCATCACCTTAAATGTGACAAAGGTTTTAAACCTTTTTATCGCCTTCTTTACACATTTTTGATTGGGGTGAGCAAATGTTTTATATCTGATAAAACAGAATGAATCATAAGAAACTCATTCATTATTTTCTGTACCAATTTCCTCCTGTTTGCTCTGCCAGAGCTCTGGAACCTTTGCAAGAGATGCCAACAAGGTGGGGCACTTTGCAGTAATTTACTGTGAGTAAAAGTGATTACCTTGGTAAAAATAAAAGACGAATAAAATAAAAGTTAAAAGCACCTTGTCAACATTTTACTTTAAAAGTTACGTAGCTCATTTCTATGAGCAGAAGAAAGTTCTGCTTGTGGTTTTCACAAAGCAAATGAGAACATGTTGGTCTCAAACTGTTTAAATTAAAGGAGCAACTTTATAAATAATAATGTAACACAAAATAAGACATTTTAGCAATGTGACATCATGAATATTTGGGAAGTATATAATATAATATGGGCATGGTGTTTCTGTGAAGCTTCTCTGTGGTTTTTCTTGTTCTCTGAAACTGGCAGATATTCATCCCATTGTTTGTCTAATAAATGCATTGTTCCTGCTGCCGAAAATTTTAATTGGTTGATTTAAAAATGAATAGGTTAACATCCCCTTTCACAACAATAGGAAGGATAAAAAGTGCACCAGTAAACTCTGAAGTGACATTGACTTCCAAACACAGAAGTTGCTTGTTGGATGTTTTGCTCACTGAGTGAAATTCCTACGAAACCAGATGAACATTTTTCTAGTTTTATCTGCACATTATTCAGGTAAGAACATTTTTAAAATGAAAAATGATTTTGACAATATGTCTTTTCCTAAACCAGTCTGTTTCTTTGCTATAAAAACTGCCACTGTTTTCATGTTTAAAATTGTTGTTTTAAATTATACATTGAATTTGTTATCAAAAAGCTATGCTGCAGTTGTTCTTGAGCTCTGGGTCATGTAGTGTAAGTCTGAAGATGGACCAAAATGAAGACAGGAGCTTGGACATGCTCTTTTACTGATTAAAAAAGGAGACCTGCTTTTCTCCTTGGGAAATCCTGGGAAAGTGACACCATATATACTTGTAAAATAAAGAGCTCTTCTTCAAACTGGCTTCTGGATTTTAAAAACAAAAACAAAAAGAATCACTAGTGTTATTTTTCTGGTTACCTGCCGATAATAAATCACATATTTGACTAATATTATACAATAAAAATAAACTCTAACCCTATTACTCTATAATCTCATTGTTATTCTGAATAAAGGAAATTTCATAATCATTTACTAATTTCAGAATTTCCACATTTTGGCAACAACTTCCCCAGATATTCTTTAGTGAAGATGTGTCTGTAATCATTATTTAATATTTTTCAATCGCATTAGTTATAACTAACTGTTGTACTTTTCCTTACTTTTTTATGTTTTGTGTTTCAATTCACAATTATGATTATTATGATTATGATTATGATTACGATTATTATTATTATTATTATTATTAAGCATGTTCATTGTTAAGGTAATCACAACTCATGTTATTCCTGTGTTTTTCTGACTGTATCAGCTTATATGTAGGCTACACTATTATATGAAGGCCCATAGTGTAGCCTTCACACATGCACACCCCCACATATCACACACATGAATTCACGAATGCACAAACTCTTCTTGCTACATGAAATATATCTCTTCAATGAACATTTCAATTCTTTTTTCCTGGGATTCAGCCAATTAATCTGACCTCTTAATCTTAACCAATCTGACCTCTTAACCGTGTCTCATCTCTCTCATCCTCCAACACCAATGAATCCCCTCATAATCTTTAATTCTCCCTCCTTCTCTGGTGCTGAATCTGCTCCAGTGGCTGAAGTTTGTGTGGTTCATATCAGTCAGGTTGACACATTTCTTCTGTGTCTACTTTAGCGCTCTTTAGTCATTGCTCTCACAACTTTTCACAGTTTTTCTGGACCTGCTCCACCACAAATCCCCTCCGATCTGCTGAAATTACAGAATTTGTATCCTTGAAGGAGAATGGAGGGATGGATCAAGGAGGAGAGATTTCATTGGATTAACAAAATGTCCTTCAAGAAAATGTACCAGTGCACTGTTGTGATTGATGAAAATTATTTTTAACATAATTGGCAAACAGGACATTGCTCAGGACGCTGGACGCCCGCTCCACTCCTAAAGAAAACAGGCTGGAGCACAAAGAGGAAATATAGATGAATAAATTAACTAACATATATTCATTAAAATGGCAACATATAAGTAAGCAAACTTACAAAGTGATGAATACAAACCCAAGTGAGACTAAAAGTCCAAATACATACAGATCATGACCTGCTTGTCATGATTCCAGCCCTTCAGCTCTGGCTTGGCTGTGCTGATTGCTCATTGCCCTCACCTGCACTGAGCTGGTCCCTACTTAATCAGCTGCTCGTCACCAGCTCAGTGCGAGATCGTCTGTTGCCCCTGTCACAGCTTTCAAGCCTTGTCTCATGTTTCAAAGTGTTTTCTGGTTTCTGATCCTGCCTGTTTTTGACCACAGATTTTTGCCTAATCCTTTTGCTGTTGAAAGTCCTGTTGCTGAACCCTGCCTGTTTCTGACCCTGCCTCCTGCCTTCTGGATTCTGGATTCTGGATTTTCACTGCCTGAGACCCTCCCGTGCATGACCCTGGACCGTTTCACGACTCAGCCTCTGGTTGGTGGATTTTGCCCCTGTCGTCTGTTTGTCCCCTGAGACTCCCACAGATCTCCCCTTGTCCATTCACCCTCCCCTCCCCCGGCTGGACTCCTGACCCCTGTGGATTCCTCGTCCCTGACCCACTAGTGTGACCACATCCTTCTACACCATTTACTTTAGTAATAAAACTTTTTGGTTAACCATCCTCTTATTGTGGCTGCGTTTTGGGTTCTGGTTGATTCTGCTTTTACCATTACACTGCTTAACAAATTGCTAAATTAATTTTTACATGAAATTTGTTTAAAACACTGGATTGCAGGAGTTGTTCTCATCTTTTTACAGTCTGATGGCGGCTCTGTCAGAGAACGTGTTGACAGTCAGCATGTTACTGAGTGTCGTCTTTCTTCCAGGTGAGATGTTTGTTCTCTTCCTTTCATTTGGAGACATCACATGAGTCATTACTCTGAAATATTTCATCTTGATATTGTTTAGAGGCTCAACATGTAACAGTTTCCTCCTTAACACAAGGAGCTTATAGTGGACTTCAGGAAGAAGTTTGACATCATGTAGCCACTTACCAGAAATAGAGACTTTGTGGATGTGATGAAGACCTGAAAGAGTTTTTACTTTGTACTTCTTAGAAGAAACAGCATCACTAAGAAACTGCTGCTGTCCTTTTATCTTTGCATTATCTTAACTTACTGTCTTTGTACAAAGTATTCCAGCTGCAAACTAACACAATAAAAAAAGCTCCACAGGTGCCTTAAGGTCTCTCAGCAGATAATCCACTATCCTCTGCCTGCAAACTAGAACTGTATAATTCTCGCTGATTCAGGAACATCATGAAAATTCTCCAATGACATGAACTTCTGCCTTTGGGCAGACGTTTCAGATCTGTAAGGACTAAAACCAAATAGACTGAGAAACAGTTTTTACCCATCAGCCATCACCATGCTGAATGCTGTTAAGTGGTCAATTTGACATTGTCTATTTTTTTTGTGTCTGTCTTTGGTATAAATTAATGTTTTAATCAAGGGAGAAGAGCAATATAAGTAATTATTTGTCATTTTTTTAACTGAGACATTGTTTTTATCTGGATAATTGCATTCACATTTTATTGTACATTTTTTCATTGTTACAGTGACAAAAAGTATATTCTATTCTAAGTATATCTGTACAATAAAAAATGTAGTCTATTCTATTCTATCAAAAATTTATTTGCAGGAAGATTTTGCTCCACATCATGTTCATTATTTTTTTGTTATTACAGGTGCTTTGGCTGATTGTCCCAATCCAGTCCTTATTGCTAACACACCTGGGCAGATGGAAGCTCTGAGTGGATCTTGTTTGCAAGTTCCATGTAGCTTCAATTCAACACATTCCGATTTTGGCAAAACTAATGATTATTATGGAATTTGGTTGAAAAATACTGATTCTTTGAATCACTGTCCAAGCTGTATTATTTTCAACAGCAGTGGGTCAGTTAACAAATATTCACTGAAAATGATTGGAAACCTGAGTGAGAAAAACTGCACCACTCTGTTTACTTATTTAAATACGAGTTATACTGACACATACTACCTCCACATTGAGAACGGGGCATTTAGGTCAACATGTCATTGTTATCCTCTCCATATAAAAGTAAATGGTAAGAAACGTTTTGCTTGTTTATACTATATCTGGCTGAACTGCTATAAAACAGTATTATCAAACATGTTTATAATATTACTTGTACTTTCACTCTAAAAGAGAATTGTGTGTTAAAATGGCAGAACTTTAAAAATTTTGATTACGGTACAAAATTTTCTTTAGGACGTTGTAATAGTAAACAAATAGTGAATTTATGATTTTGAATACTCAATAATTGACTGATGGACAATCATTGCCCAAGTTTTTTCAGACAGTACAAGAAATATTGTCCATGACTTTAAAAAAATGTCTAACTTTTGTCCTTGATACATGACCTAGGGATTATTGAGGATTTAAAACAATTAAAACAAGTAAAAAAAAATAGATGAATAAAACTTGAACATGGAAATGAGACGTCCATTTCTAACCTGTTTTTTTTAATGTGAAATCCCAGATTCTCCTTGGAGTCCCAGCATTAATCTTCCTTCTGACCTGAAGGAGCATCAGTCTGTCACTGTAACCTGCTCAGCTTTCACTCCCTGTCCACAATCACCTCCTGAACTCACCTGTAATCTCCAACAAGACTCTCTCAATCAAACAGAGAAAAACACAGATGGAACCTTTACAACTAAAATCCAGAAGACCATCACTCTGTCAGACACACATGATGGATACAACATCAGATGTTCTGCCAGATATCCTGTGAATGGAGGAATCAAGACAGCAGAGACTAAAGTGACTCTTAGTGTTTCATGTAAGTGATCCTGTCAGCAGGTCATGGTTCAGCTGTTTCTGATCAATAAAGTTCATGTGTGTCTCATTTTCCTCAGATGCTCCTAGAAACACCTCAGCATCCATCAGTCCATCAGGTTTGGTGTCAGCAGGTAGCAGGGTGGAGCTGAACTGCTCCAGCAGAGCCAAACCTCCACCCAGCTTCACCTGGTTCAGGAACAACAAAGATGGAGCCACTAATGTGTCTGTGGGGCAGGTTTACAAATTCAACGCTACTGAGGAGGAAGAAAAGTTTTACTGTGTGGCTACAAATGATCTGGGTCAACAAAAATCATCTGTGATTCTTGTTGATATTAAAGGTAATACATTAATGTACACACATTTTGTCATGTCCTTTTAGGATTATAGTTTGTCTTGCATCATGTTTCAAAATTCATATTTTGTCACTTTCATAAAGAATTACTGTTAGTACAGATTCTGGCTTATAAAGAAAAAAAAATAAAACATCCCATTTGAGATCTTTGCAGTACAAAGAATTATGAGGATTCACTTCATTGTCTTTCTTTTTGCAGATGATCAATCATCTGAATTCCAGATCCTTAATATATTGAAGATCCTGGGGATTGTATTGCTCTGCACTAGCATCATCATCTTTGAGTGGTGAGATGCTTTTCTATGAGTTGATACTTTGCAGCTGTTGTTAGATGTTGGTGTTTAAATATTTTTTGTTCTTTCAGCTGGTTCAGATTCTCCAAGAAAACAAAGAAGGTAAACTAACTGAGTTGTTTGCATTGTAACACAAACAATGTGTTGAAATTTGTTAGAAACGATTGTTCAGGCGACAATATTTTATTTTATGTCGAAGGATTTTAGAAATGGTTAATGTGAAAATCCAACGTCCTTATCATAAATGATCAATATTCTGCATATATGTATAATACTTAAACTTCTAAAATTAGAGGCTACAGTGAGTTACATTCCCTCAAACACATCCATACACTGATGTACAGGATCATTAGATAACTTAGGGTTCAATTTTACCCAAAGACACTTCAACCATGATGAAAGGAAGCTGGAATTGAACTCACAACCAAATTTCAGACGATTACCACAAGCTACAATTTACCATCTCATTAAAGGACAAATGTTGTATTTTGTATGTTTAGCTTCCAGTGAGACTGAAAGCAAAGAGACCAGCCTCTATTTCCTCTGAAACAGTTTGAGCTCAAGTACATTTACTGTAAAATAAGTTTTGTTTTTTCTCTACACAGGAAACAGAAGAACCAACCTATGTCAACAATGTGATGGTGACTAAAGCATCATGAGCCACAAAAAGACCAAGAAGATGTCAAGGCCTCTGTCAGAGAGAGGATTTATTATTTCTATCCAATTGTTCAAGTTTGTGTCTCAAGAAGCTTTTTTCTATGTGCAAAGACCAATAGGTGGAGGTCTGGATACACTGTGGACGCGTCACCAGTCCATCACATCCCCATTCGTTGTGCTTTAGAAATTACTTATTATTTCTTGACACTTTGTTTCAATATAATATTGACTAAATAGTAATGCTTTGGTAGAACACTGTAGTATATACAGAATACATACAGTATATATACTGTATATACTATACATATACAGTATATTTGTATACTGTATATGTGTGTGTACGTGGAAGGTTGAATAGCTTTATGCATTTTCCTTAGTTTTTCACCTAAGTTTGTAAGACAAAACTACTCATCATATTTTCCTGAATGAGAAACTCAGTGTAGGATGTCGTATGCCGTATATATTGCAGTTTCAGAAAGAGTTAGCAGGTGTGTACACAGGATGATTTCTAAATCATGCTTTCATAAAGGTGTTCATGTAATATGTGCAGAATGGAGTTTAGTACTCTTATATAGCAGATCCATGACAGGTTTCAGTATTTGTTGTGCGTAGTTCTGAACTATTCTTGTTTATGTTTTTGGTGTTTTGATTTTTCAACTTATGCTGAATATGTTCATTCCTTCTCTATTTGAGCATAGTATGTTAATTGACATGTCTAACTTTGAATAGCTTTTTTTTCCCACAAATTTTGCATGTAGAGCATCAGAAAAGTCACATTTTTGCCTCACATCATGTTTTGCACAGATTAATGTGCTTTATTATTTCTTTTTTATAACAATGGATTTCTTCTTGGTACTCATCCATAAAGGACATGTCTGAGAAGTAAACACCTAATAATCGTCCCTTAATCAAATTTTCCCACCTGAGATCAAAACCTTATCTTGGTGGGTTTGAAGTTGTGCTATTCATCGCTAAACTCAATGTTCAGGTAGAGAATAACATCATCATCGTCATAATAAACTGATTTTGTTTTACACTTAGGATTAAATCACAATGTATGTAAATAGTTTTAATCTTCCTATGTAATTGAAGTGCCTTATAATGATATTATCATTTCTGAATGGGAATTTTATGTAATTGTCCTACAGTTTCTTGAGATGACGTTTTGCTGTGAAATTATGCATAAAAATAATCCATATTGAAATTAATCAGAAAGTTAATGTATAGATATAATTCTCCTCTTCTGTGTTGTACACCATGGCAGATAATGTGTTTGAAAGGCTAACATCCTCTTTCACAAAAGAGGATGCACTTTTGTGCATAAACAAAGGACAAACAGCACTTATCAGCTTTGACTTAAAATTGACTTTCAAACACAGAAGTTGCTCTTGAGATGTTTTGAAATTCTCACAGAGCCAGAATTAGATTTTTCTTGCTGTTTCATCTGCACAATATTTAGGTAAGAACAGTGTCGATACATGTTTGTGACAACACGTTTTTTCCAGTCTTCGTCTTTCCTATAAAAACTGCAATTGTTTCTATTTGAGAACTAGTTGTTTTTAATACACCACTAATTATTTAAAAGCACAATTTATTTTTCAGCTCTGTGTCATGTAGTGCAACTTTTACCTAAAGGAGCCCAGAATGACCATTAGCTGCATGTTTAGTGATAAATAAGAAAACTTACAAAGATTTTGGCAGGGTAAGAATACAGCAGCGACAACAGAGAAAACTGATGAGAGCATCAGTGGAGAGCAATGATTATAAAAAGGTCTAAATACTCTGAGACTGACAGAGAGACGGAAGACGACAGACAACAAATAAAAGTCTAAGAGAGCAAGCCACATGCAAAGTTGACTAATTTAATGGACTTTTAATACAAGTTTCAATGCAATTTTGCACTAAACGTGTCATTATTTACCGAATGACACTTCATGCCAACAGTCGTAAACATTCATGAAAACGCCTTCATGTTCATCACAGGAGTTATGTCATGTTTATCACAGTGTAATGTCAGTTTTATGCACACCCCGTCGAATAAAGTGTTACCAAGTTTTCATACAAAGACATTACTAACAGCTACTTTTCGTCATATGGTTATCTGGAAACAAAAGACTAAATAAATATCGTTGTTCAAACTGGATTCCCAGCAGAGCATTCGCATTCTGAAGAGAAAGGTCAGCATTTTTCTCTTCGCAGCAGTTTTATTAAAATTTTAAACAGCATTGTCACTTCTCCATACATGGTGATGAGGGCTGTATCGATGTGCTTTGACATGATTATTTTCATACAGGCTTTTAAGTAGAATGTCAGTGAGCTGAAATCAAACCTGTTTCTTTCAGTAAAGGTGGAACCATGTACAGTTTGAAAGAGCTTGAACTTCAGTGCAAAGGGAAGTAATGGAAATTTTGACTCTTGACAGTCACACATGAGCTTTGTTCTCGACACTGCCTGACATTTTGGCCTGCATGTGTTAGCCAGACACTAAAGTTCGTGAAGTACCACAGACAGCTAACTCCTATACTGGAAATGGAAATAGAAGAAAATACATTTTTTGTGTATCAAGAATTGCTGAAAGACTTTGTTGGAGTAAATGATATCCAGCCGTACCAATATAACACTAAACAGACAGACAGACGTTCAGGATTCACTAGAAACTCTTCAGATTTGTACTCTGATGATCAAGACCGCCATCGCCAACAAGACGACACACATAACAAATAAAAGTTGGGAACGTAGAAAGATGAGCTTGAGAAAAGCTCCTCATTTCAATACAACAGCAGAAAAAAATGACAAGTGGTTCAATTTGTTTATATTTTGTCCTGGTCATATATTGATATATTTACAATTCAAAAATAATGGCTGTTGTTTTTCTGCAGCTGTTGATGAAGCTACTACATGCCACAAACACATTAAAACTAATCATCTATAAACAAATCAGTAAGCTCTATTTCTTTATCATGAGTATCAGGAGTCTTTATATGATTCATTTTATAATATGATACAAGTTTAATTATCAGTACTTACTGTTTTATTTCAAGACTAGACAGTAAATTAAACTTAATTTGGATGTTTGGAAGAAAATGTTGATTTTGCTTTTGGTTAGATGAACCCCTAATTTAACTAACCATTACAAAAATACAACAAATGTTCCTTATCTTCACAATCAAACTGTTATTCAACACACAATGGATACAAGTGTCATGTTACAAGGAAGTAATCAGTCAAACAGACTCTGAAAAGCTAATCTTACACCAAACTTCCTCTTTTGCAAACGAGGAAGAAAAAATACGGCTCCTTGATTTCATACAACATGAACTTTTAAACAGAGAAGTTGTTCTTTTGGATCTTCTGCTCACCTGCTGAAATTTATATTCTCCTTAATGTGAAGCGATTTTGTTACAGGTGTTGATTCTTTGGGTAAGAACATTTTATGAATTACATTTCTTTTGCAGCTTTTAAAGTAATAAATTACTTTTTTGCTGTTAAAAAAGCTGTTGAGATTAGTGTAATGAATTATACTTGACTCTGCTTGCATGTTTTTCATTTAGTTTAACCACTTCTGAGAAAAAGCCATTGATTTCCATCCTTTCTAACAGAGTATGGTCTTTATATTCTTGTTTATAATATGTCAGTTTTAATTTGCTGCCAAATTATTTATCCAAAAGAAACTTTGATTTAAAACCTGAAAAACATTTTTCTGAGATCTTCTCCACTTTGACAGACGAAGGACGACTATCAGTCCGATGGCGGCTCTGTCTGAGAACATGCTGACAGTCAACATGTTACTGAGTCTCTTCTTTCTTCCAGGTGAGATGTTTGTTCACTTCCTTTCATTTGGAGAATGTGACACATCACATGAAACATTTTTATTGTCTAAAATATTTCATCTTGATCTTGTTTAAAGTTTCCACATGTTACATGATGCAGCAAATCTGGAGTTTGTGGATCATGAAGTTTTCCTGTTGGCAGATTTTGCTCTACATTGTGTTTATTCTCATTCTGCTTTATAGGGACTTTGGCTGATGACTGTGGAAACATTATACCTACCCTCAAGATCATTACACCGAATAACATGGAAGCTCTGTCTGGATCTTGTTTGCAAATCCCATGTACCTATAACACAGATAATCCTACATATGACAGCAGTAAAACTATCTATGGAATTTGGATGAAAGGTGGTGTAAATTATGGCACAGATAGAGATAAAGTTATTTTCGACAGCAGTGGGTCAATTAACACCTTTTCACTGAATATTACTGGAAACCTGAAAGAGAAAAACTGCACCACTCTGTTTCCTAATCTAACAACAAGTCATACAGACAAATACTTCTTCAGAGTTGAGAACGGTGACTACAAGGCATCAGCTTGTGCTGATCCTCTTCAAATTACAGTTAAAGGTAAGAACATTTTGTTTTAATGTAGTGTAACATAGAATTGCTGCTATGTTAATGATGATAAATATTTAAAATTTTGTTATTGTGCAACAAGAGCACTTGACTTTCCTCAAGTTTTTCCAAGTCTTTCAAATTGTTAGCACATGATCTTTTAATTTAGTGTTGTTTGAAAGTTTACTTTAATTCTTTCCTACAAAATACAACATATATATGTATTTGGGACAACTGTCTCTCAAAATATATTAAATATTTTTGGGCTTTCTTCCACAAACTTATGAATGTCAAAATGACACATTTGAATTAATTGCAGGAACACCTTTTGATGAATTTCAAGGTCACACCTTTAACACACTGCTTTCTTGTTTGACACAATAGGAAAGTCAAAAGAAATCAGCTAAGATATCAGGAAGGAAATTGTGCAGTTGCACAAGTCGGGTTCCTTCTTGTGAACAATCTACCTATGACTGCATGTGCCAAATTAATTTGTTCAAACAATTATATGCAAATGTGGGAATGTCCAATGATCATAGTGCTCATGAAGGAGACGGTTCTGTGTTACAGAGATGAATGACTTTTGGGCTGCAATGTGTAGATTGACCCCAGAACAAAAGCCAAAGCTCCTGGTGTAGATTCTGCTAAAGAATGTTAAATATGATTATCCACAGAAAAACCAGTCTTGTTCCAACATGGGCTGAAAGACCACTCAGTGAGCATTAAACATTTACTTCAAAAGAAGCATTAAAAGCCAGATTGCAGTTTGCAGATAAACACATTTTTGGAGGCATGTCCTGTAGTCTGATGAAACTAAAGTGGAACAAATTGGCCATAATAACAATCATTACATTTGGAGGAGAATTGGGGATGCTTGCATCATCCTAACTGTCAACTATCGGATCATGATGTGGGACTGCTTGCTTCAGGGGGAACTGGTACCCATCATAAAACTGATGGCATCATGAGGAAAGATCACTATTAGCAAATATTGAAGCAACATCTGAAGACTTCAGCCCTGGTCTGAAAAGACCTGTGAGTGAGGCTGCCAACAAACTTGACTCAGTTTCACCAGTTCTGTCAGGAGGAATGGACACCAGCAGCAAACTATTAGGAAAAGGTTGTGGCAGAAATCCCAAAAAGGTTTGATCCAAGTCATATATTTTAAAAGACAGTGTCTGTTATTGTGCAATAGCCAGCCTCGCCCACTCCTCACAACTCTCTTGGGCTGACTACTGACCAGTTCTCTGTCTAACAGGTCCGGAAAATCTCTGAGACCTGGATATTACCCTAAAAGAGATCTATTAGAGATAATCTATTCAAACTGGTGGCGAAGGCGATTCGTCTAGCTCTAACTACCTCCGATCCAGAAGTTACGACCCTTCACAGTTAAGAAACAATCAGCTGAGTAGCCCTCGCAGCTGCATAATTCCAATAACCACTTCTGTTAACGGTAGCTCGCCTCCTAAAATATAACTCGCTCTTGGAACCGGCTAGATTAATTTTAGTGACTTAGATTTAAGTCCCAGGGTCATTATTTGCTCTCACTAAAGGAAATTATGAAGCCACATATTTACTAGAATCATGTACATTAGTTTTACCACAATTAAAAGAACTGAAAATTAATTAAATGACTCAATTAATCCCAATGTCCACCAATCCTCATTAGAATTTTATAGTATAAATTTATTGAGCAAGCTTAAGCAGGGATATGTGACATACAAATCAATAATTAATTGTATATAATTCAAGAGCAGTATAATAAAATCAACATGTATAACCATACTATCCTGTCTCTTTTCCCTAACCTATGTCGCAAGTTCTGAGATGGACTTTTAGGGAGCAGATTCAACTCACACCCAGTTGGTGGTGGATCTTAGCAACAGGAACATCTAGAATCCTTGGTCAGAGTCTTTGTTCTTGTGTGGAAAAAATCCTCCTTAGAATAGAAGCAAAGCAGAACGGGTCCAATTCCTTCGAAAACCCCGCTCTTTATCCCTCAGGGACCTTTGTCTATTCTCCAAGTCTGTTGCAGAGTTAGAGATCGTTGGGTTGAGGCAGGGCCAACGGTCGAATCAAGAACCAGGGCTGGGGCGGTAGGATCTTGTCCCTTCTTAGCGGCGCGAAGTCTCAACTTCCCCGTGGCTCCGAGGTGCGGTCCTCTGTTGTTCCTCAATCTGCTTCTCCGTGTTGACTCGTCTCCAGCGCCGCGGACTAAGAACAGTTGCTTCCTCATTTCAGTCCCCTTTTATACGTTTTTCCACCATGTGTGTGTATGGAGAGCTTGGTCTACGTGACTTTCTGAACATCTGCTGATTCTCGTGGAAAGCCCCGACGGTCCCCATCCTGTTTGCTGAGTCTTGTGGAAAGTCCCATCTCTCCCCATCTTGCGACATATCCTGACAGCAGGACCTCACCCATCATGCTGACTTTAACATTATAACTTCCTCTCTTTTCTATAACTCACTATATTATCTGTTACAATTCATTAACCACATTCAACCCATATTAAAATCATTTGAATCGATTTCAAATCATCTCAGCTTTGATATTCATTAAGAATTAATCACATCTCTTACTGTTTATGAATCATCAAACATAATCATTACATTGTTGTTACCATTACAGATCATTATTCAGGAATACATTTCAGAAAGTTATTTAGTGATTACTTATAAACATATTACCAATTGTATTCATACATATTCAACTTAATTATTATTTTAATGAAACCACAAGATTGCTTTATTTCTCTCAGGCCTTTATGCACTTTTTCTGCGTGTACCTGGAAAGATCTCACAACCCCATGCCAGTTTTCTTGACAACAGTTTCTCTGATAGTGACCAAATTTACGTAAACTTGTGAATTTGAGGAAAGTTTGAAAAAATTTATGTTCTTGCTGATTTTTCTTTCATTTAGCAAATAGAAATAATTTTGGTAATTATAGCTAATATAAAACAACAACAAAAAAAGGTTTCACTGGATTTAGTTTCATAGAGTCAGAAAAAAAGTGCATGTGTCTCTTTATTGTGTTTGTGAAAATATCTGGTGTCAACTGTGTATATGTTTGCATACGTAAAAACGTGTGTGTGGTAAAATAATCATTTGTTTCCTTTTTGTCTTCCAATTTGTTAATGCAAGGGTGATAAATGTCAATGGATCACTCGTCCATTTGAGGACAATTGTGTTAGCGTACTTCTTTTTCTGAGAATAATTAAACTTATTGAAAAATATTTTAACAACAATTTGGTAGTTTTGGGCACTAAAAGTCTGCTTTGTTTATTAAAATTTGTGTCTGTTGTGAAATTATAGAATCTCCCTGGAGACCCAGGATTAATATCTCTGATGGTGACCTGAAGGAGAATCAGTCTGTCACTGTAACCTGCTCAGCTTTCACTCCGTGTCCACAATCACCTCCTGAACTCACCTGGAATCTCCAACAAGACTCTCTCAGACAAACAGAGAAAAACACAGATGGAACCTTTACAACTAAAATCCAGGAGACCATCACTCTGTCAGACACACATGATGGATACAACATCAGCTGTTCTGCCAGATATCCTGTGATTGGAGGAATCAAGACAGAAATGACAAAAGTGACTCTCAGTGTTTCATGTAAGTGATCCTGTCAGCAGGTCATGGTTCAGCTGTTTCTGACCAATAAAGTTCATGTGTGTCTCATTTTCCTCAGATTCTCCTAGAAACACCTCAGCATCCATCAGTCCATCAGCTTTGGTGTCAGCAGGTACCTGGGTGGAGCTGAGCTGCTCCAGCAGAGCCAAACCTCCACCCAGCTTCACCTGGTTCAGGATCAACAAACATGGAGCCACTAATGTGTCTGTGGGGCCAGTTTACAAATTCAACTCTAATGAGGAAGAAAAGTTTTACTGTGTGGCTACAAATGATCTGGGTCAACAAAAATCATCTGTGATTCTTGTTGATATTAGAGGTAATACGTTAACTTACACGCATTTTGTCATGTCTTTTTAGGATTATAGTTTGTCTTGCATCATGTTTCAGAATTCATATTTTTTATCCCTTTTATAAAGAATTACTGTTAATTCAGATTCCGGCTTATAAAGAAAATACAAAAAAATTAATAAAACATCAAATTTTAAATATCTGCAGTACAAAAGAATTATGAGGATTCACTTCATTGTCTTTCTTGTTGCAGATGATCAATCATCTGTATTCCAGATCCTTAATATATTGAAGATCATGGGGATTGTATTGCTCTGCACTAGCATCATCATCTTTGAGTGGTGAGATGCTTTTCTATGAGTTGATACTTTGCAGCTGTTGTTAGATGTTGGTGTTTAAATATTGTTTGTTCTTTCAGCTGGTTCAGATTCTCCAAGAAACCAAAGAAGGTAAACTAACTGAGTTGTTTGCATTGTAACACAAACAATGTGTTGAAATTTGTTAGAAAAGATTGTTCAGGTGACAATATTTTATTTTATGTCAAAGGATTTTAGAAATGGTTAATGTGAAAATCCAGTGTCCTTATCATAAATGATAAATATTCTGCATATATATAGAATACTTAAACTTCTAAAATTAGAGGCTACAGTGAGTTACATTCCCTCAAACACATCCATACACTGATGTACAGGATCATTAGATAACTTAGGGTTCAATTTTACCCAAAGACACTTCAACCATGATGAAAGGAAGCTGGAATTGAACTCACAACCAAATTTCAGACGATTACCAAAGAGCTACAATTTACCATCTCATTAAAGGACAAATGTTGTATTTTGTATGTTTAGCTTCCAGTGAGACTGAAAGCAAAGAGACCAGCCTCTATTTCCTCTGAAACAGTTTGAGCTCAAGTACATTTCCTGTAAAATAAGTTTTGTTTTTTCTCTACACAGGAACCAGAAGAACCAACCTATGTCAACAATGTGATGGTGACTAAAGCATCATGAGCCACAAAAAGACCAAGAAGATGTCAAGGCCTCTGTCAGAGAGAGGATTTATTATTTCTATCCAATTGTTCAAGTTTGTTTCTCAAGAAGCTTTTTTCTATGTGCAAAGACCAATAGGTGGAGGTCTGGATACACTGTGGACGCGTCACCAGTCCATCACATCCCCATTCGTTGTGCTTTAGAAATTACTTATTATTTCTTGACACTTTGTTTCAATATAATACTTATTGACTAAATAGTAATGCTTTGGTAGAACACTGTAGTATATACAGAATACATACAGTATATATACTGTATATACTATACATATACAGTATATTTATATACTGTATATGTGTGTGTACGTTGAAGGTTGAACGGCTTTATGCATTTTCCTTAGTTTTTCACCTCAGTTTTTAAGACAAAACTACTCATCATATTTTCCTGAATGAGAAACTCAGAGTAGGATGTCGTACGTCGTATATATTGCAGTTTCCGAAAGAGTTAACAGGTGTGTACACAGGATGATTTCTAAATCATCCATCCATCCATCCATCCATCCACTTTCTGTTCACCCTTGTCCCTAATGGGGTCGGGAGGGTTGCTGGTGCCCATCTCCAGCTACGTTCTGGGCGAGAGGCGGGGTACACCCTGGACAGGTCGCCAGTCTGTCGCAGGGCAACACAGAGACATACAGGACAAACAACCATGCACACACACACTCACACCTAGGGAGAATTTAGAGAAACCAATTGACCTGACAGTCATGTTTTTGGACTGTGGGAGGAAGCCAGAGTACCCGGAGAGAACCCACGCATGCACAGGGAGAACATGCAAACTCCATGCAGAAAGACCCCGGCCGGGAATCGAACCCAGGACCTTCTTGCTGCAAGGCAACAGTGCTACCAACTGCGCCACTGTGCAGCTGATTTCTAAATCATGCTTTCATAAAGGTGTTCATGTAATATGTGCAGAATGGAGTTTAGTACTCTTATATAGCAGATCCATGACAGGTTTCAGTATTTGTTGTGCTTAGTTCTGAACTATTCTTGTTTATGTTTTTGGTGTTTTGATTTTTCAACTTATGCTGAATATGTTCATTCCTTCTCTATTAGAGCATAGTATGTTAATTGACATGTCTAACTTTGAATAGCTTTTTTTCCCACAAATTTTGTATGTAGAGCATCAGAAAAAAGTCACATTTTTGCCTCACATCATGTTTTGCACAGATTAATGTGTTTTATTATTCCTTTATTATAACAATGGATTTCTTCTTGGTACTCATCCATAAAAGACATGTCTGAGAAGTAAACACCTAATAATCGTCCCTTAATCAAATTTTCCCACCTGAGATCCAAACCTTTTCTTGGTGGGTTTGAAGTTGTGCTATTCATCGCTAAACTCAATGTTCAGGTAGAGAATAACATCATCATCGTCATAATAAACTGATTTTGTTTTACACTTAGGATTAAATCACAATGTATGTAAATAGTTTTAATCTTCCTATGTAACTCAAGTGCCTTATAATGATATTATCATTTCTGAATGGGAATTTTATGTAATTGTCCTACAGTTTCTTGAGATGACGTTTTGCTGTGAAATTATGCATAAAAATAATCCATATTGAAATTAATCAGAAAGTTAATGTATAGATATAATTCTCCTCTTCTGTGTTGTACACCATGGCAGATAATGTGTTTGAAAGGCTAACATCCTCTTTCACAAAAGAGGATGCACTTTTGTGCATAAACAAAGGACAAACAGCACTTATCAGCTTTGACTTAAAATTGACTTTCAAACACAGAAGTTGCTCTTGAGATGTTTTGAAATTCTCACAGAGCCAGAATTAGATTTTTCTTGCTGTTTCATCTGCACAATATTTAGGTAAGAACAGTGTCGATACATGTTTGTGACAACACGTTTTTTCCAGTCTTCGTCTTTCCTATAAAAACTGCAATTGTTTCTATTTGAGAACTAGTTGTTTTTAATACACCACTTATTATTTAAAAGCACAATTTATTTTTCAGCTCTGTGTCATGTAGTGCAGCTCCTACCTAAAGGAGCCCAGAATGACCATTAGCTGCATGTTTAGTGATAAATAAGAAAACGTACAAAGATTTTGGCAGGGTAAGAATACAGCAGCGACAACAGAGAAAACTGCTGAGAGCATCAATGGAGAGCAATGATTATAAAAAGGTCTAAATACTCTGAGACTGACAGAGAGACGGAAGACGACAGATAACAAATAAAAGTCTAAGAGAGCAAGCCACATGCAAAGTTGATAAATTTAATGGACTTTTAATACAAGTTTCAATGCAATTTTGCACTAAACGTGTCATTATTTATCGAATGACACTTCATGCCAACAGTCGTAAACATTCATGAAAACGCCTTCATGTTCATCACAGGAGTTATGTCATGTTTATCACAGTGTAATGTCAGTTTTATGCACACCCTGTCGAATAAAGTGTTACCAAGTTTTCATACAAAGACATTACTAACAGCTACTTTTCGTCATATGGTTATCTGGAAACAAAAGACTAAATAAATATCGTTGTTCAAACTGGATTCCCAGCAGAGCATTAGCATTCTGAAGAGAAAGGTCAGCATTTTTCTCTTCGCAGCAGTTTTATTAAAATTTTAAACAGCATTGTCAATTCTCCAAACATGGTGATGAGGGCTGTATCGATGAGCTTTTACATGATTATTTTCATACAGGCTTTTAAGTAGAATGTCAGTGAGCTGAAATCAAACCTGTTTCTTTCAGTAAAGGTGGAACCATGTACAGTTTGAAAGGGCTTGAATTTCAGTGCAAAGGGAAGTAATGGAAATTCTGACTCTTGACAGTCACACATGAGCTTTGTTCTCGACACTGCCTGACATTTTGGCCTGCATGTGTTAGCCAGACACTAAAGTTAGTGAAGTACCACAGACAGCTAACTCCTATACTGGAAATGGAAATAGAAGAAAATACATTTTTTGTGTATCAAGAATTGTTGAAAGACTTTGTTGGAGTAAATGATATCCAACCGTACCAGTATAACCCTAAACCGACAGACAGACGTTCAGGATTCAGTAGAAACTCTTCAGATTTGTACTCTGATGATCAAGACCGCCATCGCCAACAAGACGACACACATAACAAATAAAAGTTGGGAACGTAGAAAGATGAGCTTGAGAAAAGCTCCTCATTTCAATACAACAGCAGAAAAATATGACAAGTGGTTGGATTTGTTTATATTTTGTCCTGGTCATATATTGATATATTTACAATTCAAAAATAATGGCTGTTGTTTTTCTGCAGCTGTTGATGAAGCTACTACATGCCACAAACACATTAAAACTAATCATCTATAAACAAATCAGTAAGCTCTATGTCTTTATCATGAGTATCAGGAGTCTTTATATGATTCATTTTATAACATGATACAAGTTTAATTATCAGTACTTACTGTTTTATTTCAACACTAGACAGTGAATTAAACTTAATTTGGGGGGCGTGTCGTGGTGGCGTAGCGGTTAGCGCGACCCGTATTTGAAGGCCTTGAGTCCTCGAAGCGGCAGTCGCGGGTTCGACTCCCGGACCCAACGACATTTGTCGCATGTCTTCCCCCCTCTCCTTCCCTGTTTCCTGTCAGCCCACTATCATATAAGGGACACTAGAGCCCACAAAAATACCCCCTGGAAGAGCTAAAAAAAAAAAAAAACTTTATTTGGATGTTTGGAAGAAAATGTCGATTTTGCTTTTGGTTAGATGAACCCCAAATTTAACTAACCCTTACAAAAATACAACAAATGTTCCTTATATTGCAAAATGCCCTGTGTGTTAATTATCTTCATAATCAAACTGTTATTCAACACACAGTGGATACAAGTGTCATGTTACAAGGAAGTAATCAGTCAAACAGACTCTGAAAAGCTAATCTTACACCAAACTTCCTCTTTTGCAAACGAGGAAGAAAATATACGGCTCCTTGATTTCATACAACATGAACTTTTAAACAGAGAAGTTGTTCTTTTGGATCTTCTGCTCACCTGCTGAAATTTATATTCTCCTTAATGTGAAGCGATTTTGTTACAGGTGTTGATTCTTTGGGTAAGAACATTTTATGAATTACATTTCTTTTGCAGCTTTTAAAGTAATAAATTACATTTTTGCCGTTAAAAAGGCTGTTGAGATTAATGTAATAAATTATACTTGACTCTGCTTGCATGTTTTTCATTGAGTTTAACCACTACTGAGAAAAAGCCATTGATTTCCATCCTTTCTAACAGAGTATGGTCTGTATATTCTTGTTTATAATATGTCAGTTTTAATTTGCTGCCAAATTATTTATCCAAAAGAAACTTTGATTTAAAACCTGAAAAATATTTTTCTGAGATCTTCTCCACTTTGACAGACGAAGGACGACTATCAGTCCGATGGCGGCTCTGTCTGAGAACATGCTGACAGTCAACATGTTACTGAGTCTCTTCTTTCTTCCAGGTGAGATGTTTGTTCACTTTCTTTCATTTGGAGAATGTGAGACATCACATGAAACATTTTTATTGTCTAAAATATTTCATCTTGATCTTGTTTAAAGTTTCCACATGTTACATGATGCAGCTAATCTGGAGTTTGTGGATCATGAAGTTTTCCTGTTGGTAGATTTTGCTCTACATCGTGTTTATTATCATTCTGCTTTACAGGGACTTTGGCTGATGACTGTGGAAACAATAAACCTGCCCTCAAGATCATTACACCGAATAACATGGAAGCTCTGTCTGGATCTTGTTTGCAAATCCCATGTACCTATAACACAGATAATCCTACATATGACAGCAGTAAAACAATCAATGGAATTTGGATGAAAGGTGGTGTAAATTATGGCACAGATAGAAGTAATGTTATTTTCGACAGCAGTGGGTCAATTAACACCTTTTCACTCAATATTACTGGAAACCTGAAAGAGAAAAACTGCACCACTCTGTTTCCCAATCTAACAACAAGTCATACAGACAAATACTTCTTCAGAGTTGAGAACGGTGTCTACAAGGCATCAGCTTGTGCTGATCCTCTTCAAATTACAGTTAGAGGTAAGAACATTTTTGTTTTAATGTAGTGTAACATAGAATTGCTGCTATGTTAATGATGATAAATATTTAAAATTTTGTTATTGTGCAACAAGAGCACTTGACTTTCCTCAAGTTTTTCCAAGTCTTTCAAATTGTTAGCACATGATCTTTTAATTTAGTGTTGTTTGAAAGTTTACTTTAATTATTTCCTACAAAATACAACATATATATGTATTTGGGACAACTGTCTCTCAAAATATATTAAATATTTTTGGGCTTTCTTCCACAAACATATGACTGGTAAAATGACACATTTGAATTAATTGCAGGAACACCTTTTGATGAATTTCAAGGTCACACCTTTAACACACTGCTTTCTTGTTTGACACAATAGGAAAGTCAAAAGAAATCAGCTAAGATATCAGTAAGGAAATTGTGCAGTTGCACAAGTCGGGTTCCTTCTTGTGAACAATCTACCTATGACTGCATGTGCCAAATTAATTTGTTCAAACAATTATATGCAAATGTGGGAATGTCCAATAATCATAGTGCTCATGAAGGAGACGGTTCTGTGTTACAGAGATGAATGACTTTTGGGCTGCAATGTGTAGATTGACCCCAGAACAAAAGCCAAAGCTCCTGGTGTAGATTCTGCTAAAGAATGTTAAATATGATTATCCACAGAAAAACCTGTCTTGTTCCAACATGGGCTGAAAGACCACTCAGTGAGGACAAAACCTTTACTTCAAAAGAAGCATTAAAAGCCAGATTGCAGTTTGCAGATAAACACATTTTTGGAGGCATGTCCTGTGGTCTGATGAAACTAAAGTGGAACTGATTGGCCATAATAACAATCATTACATTTGGAGGAGAATTGGGGATGCTTGCATCATCCTAACTGTCAACTATGGGAGTGGCAGCATCATGATGTGGGACTGCTTGCTGCAGGAGGAACTGGTACCCATCGTAAAACTGATGGCATCATGAGGAAAGAGCACTATTAGCAAATATTGAAGCAACATCTGAAGACTTCAGCCCTGGTCTGAAAAGACCTGTGAGTGAGGCTGCCTACAAACTTGACTCAGTTTCACCAGTTCTGTCAGGAGGAATGGACACCAGCAGCAAACTATTAGGAAAAGGTTGTGGCAGAAATCCCAAAAAGGTTTGATCTAAGTCATATATTTTAAAAGACAGTTTCTCTGATAGTGACCAAATTTATGTAAACTTGTGAATCTGAGGAAAGTTTGAAAAAAAAGTTCTTGCTGATTTTTCTTTCATTTAGCAAATAGAAATAATTTTGGTAATTATAGCTAATATAAAACAACAACAAAAAAGGTTTCGCCGGATTTAGTTTCATAGAGTCAGAAAAAAAGTGCATGTGTCTCTTTATTGTGTTTGTGAAAATATCTGGTGTCAACTGTGTATATGCTTGCATACGTAAAAACGTGTGTGTGGTAAAATAATAATTTGTTTCCTTTTGGTCTTCCAATTTGTTAATGCAAGGGTGATAAATGTCAATGGATCACTTGTCCATTTGAGGACAATTGTGTTAGAGTATTTCTGTTTCTAGGATTAATGAAACTTATTGAAAAATATTTTAACAACCTTTTGGTAGTTTTGGGCACTAAACGTCTGCTTTGTTTATTAAAATGTGCGTCTGATGTGAAATTATAGAATCTCCCTGGAGACCCAGGATTAATATCTCTGATGGTGACCTGAAGGAGAATCAGTCTGTCACTATAACCTGCTCAGCTTCAACTCCGTGTCCACACTCACCTCCTGAACTCACCTGGAATCTCCAACAAGACTCTCTCAGACAAACAGAGAAAAACACAGATGGAACCTTTACAACTAAAATCCAGGAGAACATCACTCTGTCAGACACACATGATGGATACAACATCAGCTGTTCTGCCGGATATCCTGTGAAAGGAAGAATCAAGACAGCAGAGACAGAAGTGACTCTTAATGTTTCATGTAAGTGATCCTGTCAGCAGGTCATGGTTCAGCTGTTTCTAATCAATAAAGTTCATGTGTGTCTCATTTTCCTCAGATGCTCCTAGAAACACCTCAGCATCCATCAGTCCATCAGGTTTGGTGTCAGCAGGTAGCAGGGTGGAGCTGAACTGCTCCAGCAGAGCCAAACCTCCACCCAGCTTCACCTGGTTCAGGAACAACAAAGATGGAGCCATTAATGTGTCTGTGGGGCCAGTTTACGGCTTGAATGTTACTGAAAGAGGAGAGTTTTACTGTGTGGCTACAAATGATCTGGGTAATCAGACATCCTATGTGAACATTAACATTGAAGGTATTTCTTGACTCCATTACAAACATTTGAACATATTCTCTCACCATGATCCTTTTCAGTTTGTCTTTGATTTTCATGTTGTACTGTTTTTCTTAGGTCCTTCAACAAAAGCAGATTTTCCCACTGTGCCAATGGCAGTGGGACTATCTGTGGCCATCATTGTGGGTTTATGTCTGGTTTTAACTTATTGGTGAGTATCATAATTATTAAAATCATGCTGCACTTTGTGGATGTAGTTACCTTAAAAAGTTAGTTAATATCGAACTCCTCAAAATCGCTTTGATTTCCACACGTACATTTTGAACAATAGAATTTACATTCATAAAACACAAAGTATTTTTTGATTCCTTCTGCTGCCAGTCGGGAAAAGTTGTATTTTAAAGAATGAAATAAAACCGATTGTACAAATAACATAATTACAAAATAAAGAAGTGAGGCAGAAGAAAGCGTTTTCAAATCAAATTTTGTTCAACAAAAAAACTTAGAAAAGCAATAGTTACATTATGTAATGCATATTATACACTCAACAAAAATATGAATGCAACACTTTTGTTTTTGCTCCCATTTTTCAAGAGATGGACTCAAAGATCTAAAATTCATTCCAGATAAACAATATTACCATTTCTTTCAAATGTTGTCCACAAATCTGTCTAAAAGTTTGATAGTGAGCACTTCTGCTTTGCTGAGATAATCCATCCCACCTCATAGGTGTGCCACATCAAGATGCTGATCTGACATGATTAGTGCACAGGTGTACCTTATACTGCCCACAATAAAAGGCCACTCTGAAATGCGCAGTTTTGTCTCACAGCAAAATGCCACAGATGTCACAAGCATTGAGGGAGCGTGCATTTGGCATGCTGACAGCAGGAATGTCAACCAGATCTGTTGCTCATGCATTGACTGTTCATTTCTCCACCATAAGCCGTCTCCAAAGGTGTTTCAGAGAATATGGCAGTACATCCAACCGGCCTCACAACCGCAGACCACGTGTAACCATACCAGCCCAGGACCTCCACATCCTGCAGGTTCACCTCCAAGATTGTCTGAGACCAGCCACTCAGACAGCTGCTGAAACAATTGGTTTGCATAACCAAAGAATTTCTGCACAAACTGTCAGAAACCATCTCAGGGAAGCTCAACTGCATGCTAGTCGTCCTCATCGGGGTCTTAACTTGACTCCAGATCGTTGCCGTAACAGACTTGAGTGGCAAATGCTCACATTCGATGGCGTCTGGCACGTTGGAGAGGTGTTCTCTTCACGGATGAATCTCGGTTTACATTGTTCAGGGCAGATGGCAGACAGCGTGTGTGGCGTCGGGTGGGTGAGCGCTTTGCTTATCCCGATGTTGTGGATCGAGTGGCCCATGGTGGTGGTGGGGTTATGGTATGGGCAGGCATCTGTTATGGACGAAGAACACAGGTGCACTAGTCTCCTGTTTCAATGTTTCCATGGTGATTTTGTTGGTTAATTATACAGCAAGATGTGTTTGATCAAACTGGTGTCACTTACACACCATGATGAAAAATTAATGTTTTTTGAACAGTCGAAACCTCCATATGTACACCTGAAACTTTGTCTAGCAAAATGCATCTTGTTTTGTTTTTCAGTTTTTGTAGTTTTCTGTATTTAAATCTGATTACATTGATGATCATCTTTTAATGCGGTCGCCTCAAATACTGCAGAAATGTTCTGACAGATCTCTAATGTCTTCCAGTTGTTTTAAGGCCAAACAATCTTCTCCTCAACAGACTCAGGTGAGGAAATGATCATCTTCTCTATGCAGATCCTCAGTAATTGTTCATGTTTGTGACTTCATATGCATTTCCCAGCAGGATCTATTTTATATTACTACCCTTACCAGACTTTAAAATTCCAGTTCAGTTAATGTTTTGCATAAAGGTCTCAATAATAATAATACATCTCAGGAGGGCTACACATATATATATTTATTTTTCTATCCGACAGAGTCAAACAGGCGTTGAAGCTGATGTTCAGGTATCAGACGACAAAGAAACAAAAGGAGAAGTTCATTATGGAGAAGTGAACATCATAAAGAAGTCACCTGAAGCTTCCTCTTTGCCAGTGCCGGACGGCGAACAGACGTCGGTGTACGCTCAGGTCAAAGTGCCAATGGCAGAGAAATCCACAACACAGACTGCTGAGAGTCCAGAGAATCTCTACGCTCAAGTGAAGAAGGATTAATGTTCGTTTGTACGATAAAATCAGGATTTATTTGTGCAATAAGTAAGATCTTGTCAGACATGGTAGACATGTTTTTCTGAATGTGCTCATCCTTAGTTTAATTGTTCTGAGGCTTTTGATTTCATACTTTGTAAAGATCTCAGTTATTTTGTACTTGTTTTAACAGTGAGATCTGCAGATGGATCTCCTTGTCATGAAATGATTTTTGAAAAGAAAAAAAGTGTTAAAAGCAGAGAATAATTTATTTCCTTCTCATTTAAACTTTCCTAAAAACTGAAGGTTAATTTAAGACTGTGTGTGTGTTTATGTTTTATGGCTTGCTAGAGTGTCAACCATAACATTTTCAGTTTATCACCTGCTGGTCACAGAAAAACGTGTTGAAATAAAAATGTGACCAAACTAATTCAAGTAAGTTTGTAAAAGTAATTATTTTCACAGGAGCTACTCTAGTGTGGCACCTCTTACAGAAATATAACTGATATAAAAGTTAATGACTCTTTTTGTCTGGTTAGAACAGAAAATAGGCTGGGCAGCCATGCCGTGGTAGCTACGTCATACTTCCTGTAGGCCATAGGAATTGAATGCAGACAGTGTTTGGGTAGCATAGCGTTAGATCTAGTTACAATAGCGTTAGAACTAGTTACATTATGACGGGTTTCTTGATCAGACATTTGCATAGTGTTTACATAGGTTTTGTAGCAGTGGAGCCTTTATGTAATATGTAGTGTGTCTGACCTGTGACAGTCAGAGAGCCTCTCTGGCAGCCTGGCCTAAAAGTGGAGCTCACATGAAACCCACCATAGAGTCAGACGTGCTGCAGTATGATTTATCTAAACGAAACTCCCCTTATTTGACATCGAAACCAAGACCAGGTCTTACATTCTTCCAACAAGCTTTGAAAAGGAATGCTGGTAGCCATTTTGCAGACTTTATTTTTAAATATATTATTGAATGTTTTTGTATCTTTGCTTTGGTCAAATGTGACGTGTAATATTTCTCCTGAGCTTGGCATTTGAGTTCTTCTCCACTCTTCTTATTCAACAAGTTTATTAGAATTGTTATTTACATTTCTCTCTCTCTACTAGATTTGTTTATTTTTTGGTAACAGAATATGCATCAACTTAAATTTGAGAAAGGTTTCAAACCTTTTTATCGCCTTCTTTACACATTTTTGAATGGGGTGAGCAAATGTTTTATATCTGAAAAACAGAATGAATCATAAGAAACTCATTCATTATTTTCTGTACCAATTTCCTGCTGTTTGCTCTGCCAGAGCTCTGGAACCTTTGCAAGAGATGCCAACAAGGTGGGGCACTTTGCAGTAATTTACTGTGAGTAAAAGTGATTACCTTGATAAAAGTAAAAGATGAATAAACAAAAGTTAAAAGAACCTTGTAAACATTTTATTTTAAATAAAAGTTACGTAGCTCATTTCTATGAGCAGAAGAAAGTTCTGCTTGTGGATTTGCAAATGAGAACATGTTGGTCTCAAACTGTTTAAATTAAAGGAGCAACTTTATAAATTATAATGTAACACAAAATAATTTTAGCAATGTGACATCATGAATATTTGGGAAGTATTATAATATGGGCATGGTGTTTCTGTGAAGCTTCTCTGTGGTTTTTCTTGTTCTCTGAAACTGGCAGATATTCATCCCATTGTTTGTCTAATAAATGCACTGTTCCTGCTGCCGAAAATTTTAATTGGTTGATTTAAAAATAAATAGGTTAACATCCTCTTTCACAACAATAGGAAGGATAAAAAGTGCACCAGTAAACTCTGACGTGACATTGACTTCCAAACACAGAAGTTGCTTGTTGGATGTTTTGCTCACTGAGTGAAATTCCTACGAAACCAGATGAAAATTTTTCTAGTTTTATCTGCACATTATTCAGGTAAGAACATTTTTAAAATGAAAAATGCTTTTGACAATATGTCTTTTCCTAAACCAGTCTTTTTCTTTGCTATAAAAACTGCCATTGTTTTCATGTTTAAAATTGTTGCTTTAAATTATACATTGAATTTGTTATCAAAAAGCTATGCTGCAGTTGTTCTTGAGCTCTGTGTCATGTAGTGTAAGTCTGTAGATGGACCAAAATGAAGACAGGAGTTTGGACATGCTCTTTTACTGATTAAAAAAGGAGACCTGCTTTTCTCCTTGGGAAATCCTGGGAAAGTGAAAAAGAATTTAAAACAAAAATTAGACAAATAACAGGGAAACCAGTTTATTCTCATATATGAGAATTGAGGAGAATAAATTAGCTCAAGCACTGTGATTATCTCCATTCGTTCCTCAGAGTGACACAGAAACAGCCGAGGGACAAGAGCAGGCAGAGGAGGATAAACCGAAAGTTTAAAACACAGGGAAACTAAAGCTAATAGTTACTAATCTAAGAGAACCAGGACTGAACTGTCACAAAAAAAAAACTTCTCTGGCATTTTTGGTTTTGGCAGCTCAATATAATTATATGATATGTGAAGGTACATGACATACCAGAGGATATTCAATGTTGTGATTTGTTTTAAAATTTAAAATAAAGCAGAGCAGCCGACTTGGAGGAGAGTAACCATGTTAAAAAATATTAGATACCTTAGAGTTAAGATACCTTAGATGTATGACAAGTTTGTTATCTTTTTATGTAGATTGTTATGGTTACTATTTCTTTGTTAGAGTCTTGTCCAAGCTCTGTGTAATGTTTGGGTTTTTGCTTGGAACGTTTTTGTTGGTTTGTCTGCACAAAACACAATTTGAGGGAGGCAAGTTACAGCTTAACTTTGTATCTTATTTGTGTCTTTTTAAAAGACAGCATAAAGTAACATGCTGGTGTACTCTGAAGATGAGCATTAAGGCTTGCACATGGAACGTAAAAGGTTCTAACAATGCAATAAAAAGGAAGCTATCCTAAATAGTTTAGAGAAGGACTGGACCCAAGTAGCGTTTCTACAAATAACTCTTCTCACGGATGAGGAACATAAAAAATGTTTAAGGGAATGGGTTGGTCAAGTTCATTTCTCATCATATTCAACAAATAAAAGGGGAGTCATAATCTTAATACATAAAAATCTCCCTTTCACAGCTTTAGACACATTTAAAGACACAGAAGGTAGAATCATCTTGATTAAGGGTGCTCTATATGGAGAGAGTTTTTTGCTTGGTAGTGTACATGGCCCAAATATAAATGACGAGGATTTCTTTGCAGTCCTTCTCAAACAAATTGCTGAGATGGATTGACCAATCATACTTATCGGCGGTGACTTTAATTACTCTTTATGCCCTCTCATGGACAGGTGTCCCCCTCAAAACACCCAGTCTAGAAACTCTAGGGCAGTAAAAAATATTCTAGAGGAACTGGATTTAATAGACATATGGAGGCCTTTCAACCCCTTTACAAAAAGCTCTGTACTCTGAAAACATCAATCCTGTGATTTTTCATATTAAGGATAAGTTGGTGAGATGGAAGAAACTCCCCATAACTTTTTGGGGAGAGTTAACCTTATTAAGATGATAATTCTCCCTAAGTTAATTTATCCAGTGTCTATGCTGTTTTTGTTTAGTGACTTTATAGATTTAGCTGGAATCAATAAAGCAATATCAGAATTTATTTGGGCAGACAGGAAACCTAAAATTAAAATTGAGGTCTTACAACTTTCCAGAACATTGGGTGGATGGGGCCTGCCCAAGGTCAAGAACTATGCACTGTCTTTACATGCAAGAATTATGTCACTCTGGGCTACACACAAACATGCTAATCCATGGCTTGAGATCGAAGGAAGTGTTTGTAAACCTAGTCACCCTATAAATATGTTAAATAAACAAAACCGAGAACTCCCACTCACTGTCAAAGATAATTTTCTAATTACTAATACTATTAAGGCATGGGGCATTCTGAGGAAAATGTTTGGTCAGAATAAAACTTTTTCATCTCTGACAACATTGGTAGACAACCCGGATTTGACAGTAGAGGGTCCTGGACCTGATCTTAGGTCTTGGCAAGATGCTGGCATTACCAGGATACATGATCTATGGAATAATGGAAAAGTCAAGACATTTGAGGATTTAAGAACACAATATGACATTGTCTCCAGGGACTTTTATAAATATCTTCAGCTAAGACATAACGTTAAGGCAAAAATGGACTCACTTGAGTTCCCAGAGGATTATTACTTACTTGAAAAAAGTATTCTTGATTGTCATAAACGTGGGAGATTTGTGTCAGGATTCTATGATGAGCCCTAAGGAAAGATAATATGGAGAATTTAAGATCAACCTGGAATATAACTCTGAAAAGCACAATTGATTCAGAAGCATGGGAAGACATTTTGACTCTGCCTTCTAGAATCTCAGTATGTAACCGTTATGAAGAAATGCAATATAATATTTTACATAATATATATAGTAAGTACACACCAGGAAGTTCTCCAAACTGTCCCACATGTAAAGTAATTACAGGGACTAGAATTCACTGTTTATGGGAGCGTAAAAATATAGAGGCATTCTGGCGAGCAGTATGTCGAGAAATTAGCTCCACTATTGGACAAACTGTCAGGTCTAAATACCTATTAGAGACAATTTAAACAAACACAAGAAAGACAAGAGAGTTAGATTCTGTTATACTCGCGAGGAGAACGGACAGAGATGTGCTTCCAGTTACAAATCTCCTTCCGCTCTGGCAAACACATCTCCCGCTCCTCTATTTTATTGATTTCAGGAACCCTGCCACACGGGGCGCTGCAACTCTATGGGGTGGGGTCAAAGCATTCATCATATGGTTGCAGCGCTAAATAACATTCACTAGTCTAGACACACGTTATCTATACTCTAAATCCCTTTTGCTCCAAGCACGGTGTGGAATAAGACACGTTGCATAGCTTCAAAGCAACGGCTTTGTATCACAAAGCAGCACAGAGCAGAGTTTATTGTCAGGCTTGTAAAACTCTGCTGGGAGCAATTAACACTTCCGTCTCTCATAGGAAGTCCTGCAGGGCAACAGCTGCTGAGAGTAGCTGTCACCCCTATTTCCCAGGGAAATCTCAGGATAGAATCAAAGTTATTTAACACACAGAAACATTATCTAAATGCAACTGCAAGGCTACATGATACAACAAATATTTGATAATTACTAAAAATACAATTTACCTAACACAAACACTTCTGCCTAGTCCAGTCCTGTGTCTCCTTGGGTTCATGCCAAGTTATCTGGATACTCACAAAGAGACTGTGCAGTTCCTATTGATGTTGGCCAGAAAATCTATAATGCTTAAATGGGTTTGTTGTCATGCCCCTTCGATCCAGCTATCGAAAAATTTACTCTCTGAAGTTATTGTGTTAGAAAGATTAAGATACTGTCTGAATGGGAAATTCTCCGCTTTTAAAAAAGAGATGGGAACGTATTCTTGAATACTTCTAAATTTCAAAATTAAAAGTCCAGTAATGGGAATCCGAATGATGTATATGTTCACGTTTATGTATAAATTGGTTACTTTTCTCAAATGATTGCTGTAATTTATGTACATGCCTCCAGTCTTGTTTTCTGTATCAGTGCTGTATAAGTTTTGTCCTTTTGTTGTTTTTTCCATTTCTTTTGTATAAATGTTCAAAATACCTAATAAACTATATATATATATATATACATTAAAAAAAAATTAGATTCTCTCACCGTCCCTTAAATCTTTGGAGACCAACCTGAAGTAAAAGCGAATGTCAGAGAAACTCTGATGGAGAGTTCTTTTCACTGTTTTATGAAATATATTGTTTGTGCAAAACATATTTTTGCCCATACTGACATCATATATACTTGTAAAATAAAGAGCTCCTCATCAAACTGGCTTCTAAAGTTTAAAAACAAAAACAAAAAGAATCACTAGTGTTATTTTTCTGGTTACCTGCCAATAATAAATCACATATTTGACTAATATTATACGATAAAAATAAACTCTAACCCTATTACTCTATAATCTCATTGTTATTCTGAATTAAAGAAATTTCATAATCATTTACTAATTTCAGAATTTCCACATTTTGGCAACAACTTCCCCTAATAATCTTTAGTGAAGATGTGTCGGTAGTCATTATTTAACATTTTTCAATCGCATTAGTTATAACTAACTGTTGTACTTTTTCTTACTTTTTTATGTTTTGTGTTTCCATTCACATTTATTATTATCATCATTATTATTATTATTATTATTATTATTATTAATAATATTGTTATTTAAAAAGCGTGTTCATTGTTAAGGTCATCACAACTCATGTTATTCCTGTGTTTTTCTGACTGTGTGTCAGCTTATATGTAGGCTACACTATGATTTGACCCCATAGTGTAGCCTACACACAACACACACACACATATCACACATATCACACATGCACATGAAAATGCACGAATGCACAAACTCTTCTCGATACATGAAATATATCTTTTCTATGAACATTTCAGTACCGTTTTACTGGGATTCATTAATTAATCTGACCTCTTAATCAGTCTGTCCCCGGGAATGAAAATTATTTTTAACATAATTGGCAAACCGGACATAGCTCAGGATGCTGGATGCCCACTCCACTCCTAAAGTAAACAGGCTGGAGCACAAAGAGGAAATATAGATGAATAAATTAACTAACATACAGTACAGACCAAATCTTTGGACACACCTTTTAGTTCAATGAGTTTCCTTTATTTTCATGACTATTGACATTGTAGATTCTCACTGAAGGCATCAAAACTATGAATAACACATGTGGAAATATGCACTAAACAAAAAAGTGTAAAACAACTGAAAATACCCCTTATATTCTAGTTTCTTCAAAGTAGCAACCTTTTGCTGTGATTACTGCTTTGCACACACTCTGCATTTTCTTGATGAGCTTCAAGAGGTCGTCACCTGGAATGGTTTTCACTTCATAGCTGTGCCCTGTCAGGTTAATAAGTGGGATTTCTTGCCTTATAAATAGTCATGAAAATAAAGAAAACCCATTGAATTAGAAAGGTGTGTCCAAACTTTTGGTCTGTACTGTATATTCATTAAAATGGCAACATATAAGTAAGCAAACTTACTTAGTGATAAATACAAACCCAAGTGAGACTAAAAGTCCAAACAGATACAGATCATGACATGCAAAACAAATTGCTAAATTAATTTTTACATAAAATTTGTTTAAAACACTGGATTGCAGGAGTTGTTCTCATCTTTTACAGTCTGATGGCGGCTCTGTCAGAGAACGTGTTGACAGTCAGCATGTTACTGAGTGTCGTCTTTCTTCCAGGTGAGATGTTTGTTCTCTTCCTTTCATTTGGAGACATCACATGAGTCATTACTCTGAAATATTTCATCTTGATATTGTTTAGAGGCTCAACATGTAACAGTTTCCTCCTTAACACAAGCAGCTTATAGTGGACTTCAGGAAGAAGTTTGACATCATGTAGCCACTTAACAGAAATAGAGACTTTGTGGATGTGATGAAGACCTGAAAGAGTTTTTACTTTGTACTTCTTAGAAGAAACAACATCACTAAGAAACTGCTGCTGTCCTTTTATCTTTGCATTATCTTAACTTACTGTCTTTGTACAAAGTATTCCAGCTGCACACTAACTCAATAAAAAAAAGCTCCACAGGTGCCTTAAGGTCTCCCAGCAGATAATCCACTATCCTCTGCCTGCAAACTAGAACTGTATAATTCTCACTGATTCAGGAACATCATGAAAATTCTCCAATGACATGAACTTCTGCCTTTGGGCAGACGTTTCAGATCTGTAAAGATTAAAACCAAATAGACTGAGAAACAGTTTTTACCCATCAGCCATCACCATGCTGAATGCTGTTAAGTGGTCAATTTGACATTGTCTATTTTTTTTATGTCTGTTTTAGTTTTTATCTGGATAACTGCATCCAAATTTGATTGTATGATTTTTCATTGTTACAATGACAATAAAAATGTATTTTATTCTATTCTAAGAAATTTATCTGCAGGAAGATTTTGCTCCACATCATGTTCATTATTTTTCTTTTATTACAGGTGATGCGGCTGGTTGTACCAATCCAGTCCTTATTGCTAACACACCTGGGCAGATTGAAGCTCTGAGTGGATCTTGTTTGCAAGTTTCATGTAGCTTCAATTCAACACATACCGATTTTGGCAAAACTAATATTTATTATGGAATTTGGCTGAAAAATATTACAAATTTGAATGACAATCCAAGCTGTCTTATTTTCAACAGCAGTGGGTCAGTTAACAAATATTCACTGAAAATGATTGGAAACGTGAGTGAGAAAAACTGCACCACTCTGTTTACTGATTTAAATACGAGTTATAATGACACATACTACCTCCGCATTGAGAACGGGGCATTTAAGGCAACAGATGTTTGTCCTCTAAATATAAAAGTGAAAGGTAAGAAACTTTTTGCTTGTTTATGCAATGATCCTAATGTACAATGTTAAGAATTATTCATATCCAAGACATATTTAGATTGATTTCCGTCAATCGACAAGTTTTTTTTTTATTGATCCCAAAATAAATATTAAACTCTCAAAAGATAATAAAACAATGTCAAAGATTGATAAATTTTTAAACTTCTGCTTTTGTTTACATTCCAAAGATGAACAGAATGATTGTCTTTAATATCCATTTCCTTCAAAGAAAAATTTAGTTTGGATTTACATTATGGAAGTAAAAAAAAAATACAATTGTAATTTTTGATCATCTTCTTTCACATTTCTATCTGTATCTTAGCAATTTATTTGAATTATTTTCAGTGAAAACAGATGATATTAAAGTCAGGACTCTGGCTGAACAGCTATAAAACAATTTAATAAAATGTTGATAATATTACTTGTACTTTCACTGTAAAACAGCATTGTGTGTTAAAATGCAGAACTTTAAAACATTAGATTACATTAATTTCTTTATGACTTTGAAATTGTAAACCAAAAGTGAATTTATGATTTTGTATACTCAAAAATTGATTGATGGACAATCATTGCCCAGGGTTTTTCAGACATAACAAGAAATATTGTCCATGACTTTAAAAGAATTCTAACTTTTGTCCTTGATACATGACCGAGGGATTATTGAGGATTTAAAACCATTAAAACAAGTGAAAAAAAAAAAGATGACTAAAACTTGAACATGCAAATGAGACGTCCATTTCTAACCTGTTTCTTTAATGTGAAATTGCAGATTCTCCTTGGAGTCCCAGCATTAATGTTCCCTCTGACCTGAAGGAGCATCAGTCTGTCACTGTAACCTGCTCAGCTTTCACTCCGTGTCCACAATCACCTCCTAAACTCACCTGGAATCTCCAACAAGACTCTCTCAATCAAACAGTGAAAAACACAGATGGAACCTTTACAACTAAAATCCAGGAGAACATCACTCTGTCAGACACACATGATGGATACAACATCAGATGTTCTGCCAGATATCCTGTGACTGGAGGAAACAAGACAGCAGAGACTAATGTGACTCTCAGTGTATCATGTAAGTGATCCTGTCAGCAGGTCATGGTTCAGCTGTTACTGATCAATAAATTTTATATGTGTCTCATTTTCCTCAGATGCTCCTAGAAACACCTCAGCATCCATCAGTCCATCAGGTTTGGTGTCAGCAGGTAGCTGGGTGGAGCTGAACTGCTCCAGCAGAGCCAAACCTCCACCCAGCTTCACCTGGTTCAGGAACAACAAACAAGGAGCCATGAATGTGTCTGTTGGCCAGGTTTACAGCTTCAATGTTACTGAGGGAGGAGAGTATTACTGTGTGGCTACAAATGATCTGGGTAATGAAACGTCATCCAGGCTCTGTGTTGGAATCAAAGGTAACTGATTTGTTGCTACATGTTTCAGATTTAGGGCTGCACAGTGGCGCAGTTGGTAGCATTGTTGCCTTGCAGCAAGAGGGTCCTAGTTTCAATTCCTGGCCCGGGGTGTATCTGCACGGAGTGTGCATGTTCTCCCTGTGCATGTGTGGGTTCTTTCCTGGTACTCCGCCTTCTTTCCACAGTCCAAAAACATGACTGTCAGGTTAATTTGTCTCTCTAAATTCTCCCTAGGTATGAGTGCGTGTGTGCATGGTTGTTTGTCCTGTATGTCTCTGTGTTGCCCTGCAACAGACTGGCAATCTGTCCAGGTTGTTCCCTGCCTCTCGCCCGGAATGCTAACTGGACATAGGCACCAGCACCTCCCGACCCCTCTAGGGACAAAGGTGTACAGAAAATTGATTGATGGATTCATTTCAGATGTTTTTTACCTTGTAAAATATGAGGTGCTTATTGGAAAGAGACAGATTAATATTACCAGAGTTTCTTTTGACCAACAAGCAACTCTATAACATATAGGTCTGCTTGCACCAATATATTACTTTGCATATTTCTGTAAAATGTGTTTTAATTTATACTCCAGATTCTCCTTGGAGTCCCAGCATTAATGTTCCCTCTGACCTGAAGGAGCATCAGTCTGTCACTGTAACCTGCTCAGCTTTCACTCCGTGTCCACAATCACCTCCTAAACTCACCTGGAATCTCCAACAAGACTCTCTCAATCAAACAGAGAAAAACACAGATGGAACCTTTACAACTAAAATCCAGAAGAACATCACTCTGTCAGACACACATGATGGATACAACATCAGCTGTTCTGCCAGATATCCTGTGGTTTTGGGAAACAAGACAGACGAGACAAAAGTGACTCTCAGTGTTTCATGTAAGTGATCCTGTCAGCAGGTCATGGTTCAGCTGTTTCTGATCAATAAAGTTCATGTGTGTCTCATTTTCCTCAGATGCTCCTAGAAACACCTCAGCATCCATCCGTCCATCAGGTTTGGTGTCAGCAGGTAGCAGGGTGGAGCTGAGCTGCTCCAGCAGAGCCAAACCTCCACCCAGCTTCACCTGGTTCAGGAATAGTGAACAAGGAGCCATTAACGTATCTATGGAGCAGATTTACAGCTTCAATGTACCTGAGGGAGGAGAGTATCACTGTATGGCTACAAATCATTTGGGTAAAGAAGGGTCATCAGTTATACTAGTTACAATGACAGGTAATTATTAAACTTAAAAGTCTACTTTGAGAAATAGCTGCCTTTAATTATTTGTAATATATGTATCTGTTTTCTTTCTGTAAGGTGAAAAACTTTTGGTCCCCGTCACCGTGGGGATTATTGTGGTCATCTGCTTTCTTGTTTTTCTGGTTGTGTCTGTTTGGTGAGTTTCACCTATTAACATTTTCAGATGAAATAAAGGTCCAAGCCTAAGTAGAACGCTACACTGTATACATTACTTTTGTACAGCTTCAAATATATATTACTAGATAGGTAAGAGATTGGTTCAAAAAGTATTACATCGAATGTGAGTTATACAAAAAGGTTTGAAGGAGGATGTGTTTTGTTCATTTCACATTCGTTATTTTCAAACAGCCAAAAATATTACATTTGGAAACCTTTTAGTCAATAAATTAATACGTACATTAGTGAGCTCAAATTATCAGACTTAAGTTTTACAGATGACATTATAGAGATTTATTCAGATTGTTTACAGAATTTATTCACTCTTGGTGGCAGATTGTTGGAGTAGCCCTTTTTTTTTTAGACTTCTGTACATCATTTCATTTGCTCGAGAAATTGCAAGTTTGGATAATCATCTTCTCTGGTTTAGGTTTTTTACCCTTCCTTTTTAAATTTTACCCAGTTGCTATGATGCATACCTATGGCAACAAGATATTGTTTTCACAAATGGGAGCAATTATTAGCATCTCAACAAGTCAAATTATACCTGAAATATAGACTCAATTCCCACAGTTGTAAATGCAGGTTTCGTGGACGTAGAGCAGAACCAAAAAGCAGAGAGAGAAGGAGATAGTTTGAGCCAGATATTTCATCAATAATGGGAAAAGGTTCTATCTCTATATAGAGACTCCTAAGTCTCTGTCTGATCATGCAGCCAGACAGAGATTTAAAAAGAAAACAACATGTGGGTACAGTGTAGCTTACCTTACCTCTACCAGTGTGTGAATATGTGAACAATTGAAGGTACTATGAATCTGCAACTGCATAGATTTTACTTGATCCTAAGGTAGTAGTTGCTGACTACCACATTACCTAAAACATGGTTGGTCAAGTCTAGTCTTCAAGATCTACCATCCTCCCACCGAATCTAAATTTCTTGACCATATGCAACCCATATCTGACTTTTTCCCGACAGTATGAATAGCTCACTTCCAATCTTTCCAGCCCCATTAAAACCAGATTTGTGCCACTACTGTATGTGGTACCAGATGTGGAAACATATAGCGTATAATGTAACATGTAGTTTTGAAAGAAACTGCTGTCAGAACGGTCATGCTACATTCATCCAAATTTTACATCATTGCTGTGATCCGTGCATTATTATTCTGCAGCAGATGTAATAATTCCAGACATAAACAGATAACTGGAAATTATAATTATGAAATTATGAAATAAGTCTGTGTCACTGAAGCACATCACATGACAACTCCACCTCTCTCCTGGCTCCGACTACACATCCAAACTTCTCAACAGAAATTGCAGTCAATGTTCTGCAAAAGACCATTGCTATTAGTTGTTCTTCCTTTTTTATTGACTTTATCTGTGTTATGATTTTGTGACAATACTGCTGACTCCCGGTGTTGTCACAAAGATCGCTTCATAGACAGCTGCATCCATTATAACTTCTCTAAACAGTCTTCCGTGCAAGCGGGTCATTTTGGGAACTTAAACCATCCACACAGAAGTCTGAGTGCATCATTCAGTGAGTTGTATGAAGGACTATAAAAGAAATGGATTTCAGCAAAAAATAAAAAATAAATAAATAAATAGTGGAATTAAGCATCAAGACCTGCTATATTAAGGTAGCTTAAAATTTGCAGGATGGTAGCTCTTGAGGTCCAGACTTGGGCATCATAGACCTAAAACAAAGACTGAAGTTTTCTGGAGCCTCCTTTAGGTGAACACAATAAAACACTGAGAATGGGGATTAATAGGAAGCTTGACCTTCAAGTGGCCAATGTTTTGGTTCCACTCACACCTTATACCACTCCCTAAGCCACTGTGGATTATTCCTTTGCCACTGGTATTGTCACTGCTTATGTAGCAATCCCTAAGACATACAATGCATCCTGGGAGCCTGTTTGGGATAAACAAGGTTGGAGTTGACACCATTGGCCCAATTGGTCCTCACACTGGGCCGTTACAATATTGTAAGTACGGGGAATGTCCATTGATGCTCCCTTCATTGTTTTATGAAAATGACATTGTAGACTCCAAATTGTGACTGATCTGCCATGGAATCTGCCCCATGGTGAAGATAGTTTTTAGTCTCATGATGCCCTAGTATTGGATACACCCAACATCTTATTCAGCCAAAGAAACATAGAAACACTATGTCTTGGAAAAAAAAAAATCTTTGATAGCTCAACACTGTAGTCTAAAACAAAAACATCACAGAAACAGGCTCATGAGTCTGCGCTAGTAGCCATTCCCCTTTCATCTACAAATAAGTAACGGCTGTAAATTTGTTAGCTTTAGAAGACCATGAAAATGTATCATTCTTTGTAGGAAGAATGACAACAACAAAACAGCTAGCATCCTTTTTGGCAATTTCATTATATTCAGGCTGATTAGTGAGACAGCGTATGCTCCGACATGAAACTGTACTACAAATTAAACTCGTTAACAAAGCAATGTGAAAGAAACATTGTGCCTACTATTGGTTCTTTTTCATTTTCTTAGTGTACGTTCTAATCAGGTTTTCTCTAAAACAAAAGCTTGAAAACCCAACAGTATTTCAAGCTAACCAGATATAAATGTACGGTGGCCGACAGGTGCAAATGCGCAGCAAAAGAGAAAACATGCAAACAAAAAAGAAGACACCCCCGAATGAAATGCAGCAAATAAAAAGAGAGACGCAAACACCCCCGAATGAAATGCAGCAAATAAAAAGAGAGACGCAAACACCCCCGAATGAAATGCAGCAAATAAAAAGAGAGACGCAAACACCCCCGAATGAAATGCAGCAAATAAAAAGTGTTGAAAACGGAAGTGCTCCAGACCACTAGGGGGAGTCAAAGAAAATAGTATTCATTTCTATGGGACCAGATGCAAGATTCTTCTTCTTCTTCTTCTTCTTCTTGGTATTTATTGGCGGTTGGCAACAAACTTACAGTAGCATTACCGCCACTTACCAGTATGGAGTGTGGTTCGAGATGGTCTATAAACTTTCACTTTCTACCTTTTCCCTCCATTAACTCCTGATTAAACATACCCCCACACATACACACCTGCTTATATTATCCAACTTGCTTATAGCTTTATATACCCCTCTTTGATATTCTTTACACACTCACACCCAACTTGCTCTACTCATATCCTATGAAATAGCTTTGTTTTTTTAAGATACCGAATAATTATTTGAATATGTCTACTCCCGAAATCTCTCCTCAAAAATTCTATTAAATTAAACCTTTCTTTAATACCTACACACTCTCTCAGCATGCATCTTCTCTCTTCTTCATACTTACAACACTCTAAAATAACATGCTCTATTGTTTCAGACTTCTCACAATAATCACACTTTCCAGATGCAAGATTCAGAGAGATACCTTTACTTTCTTTCAAATTTCTTTCTCTGAATCTTGCATCTGGTCCCATAGAAATGAATACTATTTTCTTTGACTCCCCCTAGTGGTCTGGAGCACTTCCGTTTTCAACACTTTTTATTTGCTGCATTTCATTCGGGGGTGTTTGCGTCTCTCTTTTTATTTGCTGCATTTCATTCGGGGGTGTCTTCTTTTTTGTTTGCATGTTTTCTCTTTTGCTGCGCATTTGCACCTGTCGGCCACCGTATAAATGGGATTGAATTACGGCAATTATCTTTTTCAAATGTTTTTTGCATATTAGTCTTGACTCTCTCTCTGTTTGTGTTATCACCTGAAACACAGCACCATTATTCTGACAGCTCTCTAATGTCTTGCAGGTATTTTATGTCCAAACATTCACCTCCACAAAAGCTTCAGGTGGGGAAATGTTCATCCTTTGTGTGCAGCGCTCCTGTAAGATTCTGTTTACATATTTGTTGCCTTCTGAAATTTTCTTTTTCTGCAGAGTCAAATGGACATAGATCTTGGTGTTCAGAATCCAGCATTTGAGCAAGAGGAAGAACTGCATTATGGGGAAATCAAAGTAATCAAGAAGGCACCCATAGTTTCACTTATTCCAGTGCAGGACAATGATCAGCAGGAGACGATATACGCACAGGTCAAAGTGTCAACGCCAGAAAACCCTTCAACACAGCCTGATGACAGCCCAGAGAATAACTACGCTGAAGTGAAGAAAAAATAATGCTTGTCGTGAGATAAGAAATTTTTTCTTTTGTTTTGTGTCATGAATCTATTCACTTTAGACAAAAAGAGGATTTGTTTCTTTCAACCTGCAGGTCCTTAAGTTTTTATGGTCTGTATTCCATTTTCTCCAACGATTTCAACATTCAACTTTTTCTCAGCTCAGAATTTCAAACAAATCTTCTTTTTTTTTTTTAAATCAGGGCTATTCGGAAAAGTTGATATATATATATATATATATATATATATATATATATATATATATATATATATATATATATATATATATATTATATTATATTTATATTTATATATATATATATATTGAAAATGTTTAGCAAACTCAGCTTCCCTAAATATTTTTTTTTCCAGATGAATTGTAAAGCACTAATTTATGTGACTGATTTATGTGGCTGATTTGTAACCTTTCAATTGGATAAACTTCAAGATCTGAATTGGTTTGGTTGACTTTTCAAGTTAGCCATTTATACTCACATTCTTACTTTGAAAGGGGTTAAACTGTTTATGCAGCAGTCCAGTTTCCTTTCCTCATATTCTACCTCTTTTGTTCCTCCAATAACTTTATTTAAAATAAGAAAAGTACCGGACCAAATAAAATGGACAACAGAAACCAAGATATAAATATAAATACATTATAGAAATGCAAATTAATGTCAAAAGTATTGGTGTTCGAGGGCTGTAGTCTTTCAAGGGCTTTAGCATTTAAACTTGATTTTAAGGACACTAGAGTCCCACATTTATTGAAAATAAGAAAATCTGAAGTGAGTTTTTTTTTTGCAGATGCTTGGAGTCATGAATATGATATTTACCATAAATACTAAAAAAAGTTAACATTTAAAAAGTTTGTATCACTAAGGTCACATTTTTCTATTCCAAATAAAACAGCCGTATTTGTTACTGTCTGGTTAGGTCAGGCTTTTATTAAAAGTAAAGAACTCTTGATCCTTGGATCACTGAACTCAATGTTCAAGATAACCGTGTCAGCAGTTTGCAGCTAATCTGCTTTTGACTATGTTTCTTTTATAGCCAGGATTAAATCAAAATATATGTAAATAGTTTTGTTCTGCTTATGTGGTTGAAATGTACGGGATATATTTGATCATATATTTCTGGATATGAATTTGATGTGTTTGTCATAATGTTTCTTGAGATGATATTTGTTGTAAATTTGTGCTTCATAAATCAAAAGTAAATACAACTAAATGAAGCTCTTCACCTTTGGCTTCTCATGGTGCAGTAATCTGATTACTTTTATATAAGCTCAACTAAAGTACCAAAAGTGTCATTTGATAATTCTTCAGAGCCGGGTGAAATAAATGCAAATTAAAAATGATGTTTTTCATTCAAAATGAACAGCACCAAAACTTCTAGTTTTTTTTTACCCCCACACCTTCATCAGTTTCCCAGATTATTTCATATATTGCTTTTGACTTTGTTAAATGTTAGATGTAAAACCCCAGATTCTCCGTGGAGTCCCAGCATTAATCTTCCCTCTGACCTGAAGGAGCATCAGTCTGTCACTGTAACCTGCTCAGCTTTCACTCCGTGTCCACAATCACCTCCTGAACTCACCTGGAATCTCCAACAAGACTCTCTCAGACAAACAGAGAAAAACACAGAGGGAATCTTTACAACTAAAATCCAGAAGAACATCACTCTGTCAGACACACATGATGGATACAACATCACATGTTCTGCCAGATATCCTGTGATTGGAGGAAACAACACAGCAGAGACAGAAGTGACTCTCAATGTTTCATGTAAGTGATCCTGTCAGCAGGTCATGGTTCAGCTGTTTCTGATCAGTAAAGTTCATGTGTGTCTCATTTTCCTCAGATGCTCCTAGAAACACCTCAGCATCCATCAGTCCATCAGGTTTGGTATCAACATTATGTTTCTTTGAAGCTACTCTGTGGTTTTCCTCGTACTCTGAACCTGACAGTCATAATATTCATCCTATGCTTTGCCTAATAAATGCACTGTTCCTGGGTTTAAATATTAACAGGCTATCCTCCTCTTTTACAACAAGAGGAAGGATAAATATTGCACCAGTAAACTCTGACGTGACATTGACTTTGAAACACAGAAGTTGCTTCTTGGATGTTTTGCTCACTGAGTGAAATTCTTATGAAACCAGATTCACACTTTTTTCATTTTATCTGCACATTATTCGGGTAAGAACGCTGTACAAATGAAAGTGCTTTTGACAATGTGTTTTTCCTAAACCAGTATTTTTTCTTGCTATAAAAACTACCATTGTTTTTATTTGAAAATAGTTGTTTTGAGTTATACATTCAATTTGTTATCAAAAAGCTATGCTGCAGTTGTTCATGTAGTTAAAGTTTGAAGATGGACCAAAATGTATGAGGGGTCGTTCAGGACAAGAACTGCGTTTTCTCTCACACACACTACTACGGATTCTCACACAAACAGAAGACTAAAATTGCACTTACACACTGTTAAAATATCACACACAGCGAAAGGGTACCTATGACCGCCGATGTTGTGGCTATATGTGCTACCTCATCAGCAATTTTCGAAAGGTAGCATCGACAGATAGACATGGCTGTCTAGATCCGCTGCGGTAGGAAAATCTGATGAGGAAGCACAGATAGTCAGAACACCTATCAAACCAAAAGCCCAAATGTTGAGCACAGGTTGATATTGTCACAGAAAGTAGCTACACGGATGACTGCCCTTCATCTTTTCCCTTTGTCCTCTTTGGGAAGTTAACACTTCCACCCTCAGATTGAACCTCCCAGAGGCAAAGCTTGGAAACTAAATGATACTGCAGTTTTCATGTTAGGTTTTAGTTTTTCTACAATTCAGTGGCTCTTTTGTAGTTATTACCTTTTCAATACCTATCAGATCTGGACTGCAATAAACTCACCTTCTCATGGTGACAACATGTCGCAACAAATAAGTAAAACTGTACTTCCCTCAAACATGTAATTTTCTCTAAAACGTCCCACAAAACTTGCTTGACATCGTATAGAGATACAAAAGCTTTTTTTCAAATTTTTGCTAAAGCCTTTATTCTCGCTGGTGTTGTTGGCACATTCTTGTAGCACTCTATTGCAGTTCTCCTGTACCTACTTCTTTTGTTCAGTTCTGTCTGAATAAATCAAATCAGCTCCAGTTCCTTCTTAATATATCGTCCTTCCCCCCTTTCATTGTAAGTTTGTTACCTAACGCTACACGTCTGGCAAAACAGTTTCTACTTTATTCGTTGGATTGTCAACTAGACTATAGGATCACCGCTGCTCCAGCTGTTACTCAGGGTAAGAACCATCTCTCTTTTTAAGGCGGATTTCATGTCCTGCTTCGGATTGTTTGACTATCCAAATCGGTCAAACAGGCCTGTTTGACTGCTTTGACTATATAAATTTGGTGAATTTATATAGTCAAGCAGACTTATATAAATTCTGTCGAAACGTGTGACCTGTCTAGAAACAAAGGAGGTCTGTCAGAGTCTGATGGTGTCTGAGAACATGCTGACGGTCAACATGTTACTGAGGGTCTTCTTTCTTCCAGGTGAGATGTTTGTTTTTCTTGTCTGAAATCTTTGTTCTTTACATTTGAAGGCTCCGCATGTAACATGATGCAGCTGAACTGGATTGCATCAATCATGAACTTTCGCTTGAAGGCGATTTACTCCACATCATTTGTCTGTCTTCACAGGTGCTTTGGCTGGTTGTCCCAGTTCTTTCCTCTTTGTTAACATGCCTCATCAGATGGAAGCACTGAGTGGATCTTGTCTGCAAATCCCATGTAGCTTCAGTGTAACTCATCCTGACTATAACCCCACTAATTCGATCCTTGGAATTTGGTTTAAAAATACCACAGTTACCACCTCCAAACCAAACCCTCTTATTTTCAAAAGCGATGGGTCAGTCAACAAGTATTCACTGAACATGATTGGAAACGTGAATGAGGAAAACTGTACCACTGTGTTTCCTGATTTAAAGACTACTTATACTGACACTTACTACCTCCGCATTGAGAAGGGGAAATTCAAAGCAAGCGCCGTCTGTGAACCTCTTCATATAACAGTAGGAGGTAAGAAAGTTTTTGTTTAGTGTACTTTGATACTGATATACAAAGTTATTCCAAATTATTCACACCCTGATTGAAATTACTTTTCTTTAATCAAGAAGTTTGATTCCAGTGGGAAAGGAAATGACATCTCAAAAGAAATATATGTAGAAAGTACATTAGTACATTTTACACAGTAAAAAGTAAAATGACACATACATTTTATGTTAATATGGCACTTTCAATTGCTATAAAAATGCTGTATTGATTAAAACTATCTTCAGAATTTGAGGACTTGGAATTGGCCCTGTATCGCTACATCATAACATAATATGGAGCTAAACCAGGTCAATTTTGCATAATTTAAGAGATTACTTAAATCTTATAATTACCAGGGTACAAATAAATCTGAGTAAAACAGTGTTACAATGGTATGATTGAATTTTAAGGGTCACTCATTCAAATAGAATGCTTGAACGTTTTTAAAATGTGAACAAAAACTTTGGTTTCTATTTTCGTTTGCATGTGTATAAATCAAAAACTGACTCGTACAGCATCTTAGTACAACCCCTTTCAGGCATGAAGATACTGTACATTGTTCTTGATTAAAAGAACATTCTAACTTTTGTATCTGATACATCATCTAGGAATTATTGTGCAATCAGCATGAATAGGAAAATTATCGAAATAAGACATCTTTCTCAGAATTATCACCTATGTTGGCGATAAAATATTTTTTCAGATATTTTTTCTGGTCTTCAGGAACAAAAACGTAACACTGAAAACGGCAGAAGACCCCATACATGTTCCTTATGTTTAGAACAAGTAAAATATATTTGAAAATGATTGACAACTGTTGAGACTTTGTTGAATATTTTTGTATGTTTCACTGTATTCACTGTCTGATAAATGTGAAATCCCAGATTCTCCATGGAGTCCCAGCATTAATCTTCCCTCTGACCTGAAGGAGCATCAGTCTGTCACTGTAACCTGCTCAGCTTTCACTCCTTGTCCACAATCACCTCCTGAACTCACCTGGAATCTCCAACAAGACTCTCTCAATCAAACAGAGAAAAACACAGATGGAACCTTTACAACTAAAATCCAGAAGAACATCACTCTGTCAGACACACATGATGGATACAACATCAGATGTTCTGCCAGATATCCTGTGACTGGAGGAAACAAGACAGCAGAGACAAAAGTGACCCTCAATGTTTCATGTAAGTGATCCTGTCAGCAGGTCATGGTTCAGCTGTTTCTAATCAATAAAGTTCATGTGTGTCTCATTTTCCTCAGATGCTCCTAGAAACACCTCAGCATCCATCAGTCCATCAGCTTTGGTGTCAGCAGGTAGCAGGGTGGAGCTGAGCTGCTCCAGCAGAGCCAAACCTCCACCCAGCTTCACCTGGTTCAGGAACAGCAAAGATGGAGCCATGAATGTGTCTGTGGGGCAGGTTCACAGCTTCAATGTTACTGAGGGAGGAGAGTATTACTGTGTGGCTACAAATAATCTGGGCAATGATTCATCATCAAGGATCTGTATTAGTACTAAAGATAAAGGTTAGTTTCTTTATCTTTTGGTCTTTTCTTATTCTTTTAAAACACAAATATACTGTATGTAATGACACTGGGTGGGGACCCGGAAATTCAACCACACACAGGAGTTGCAAAGGAAAAAAAGTTTAATCAAATTTTCAGATACTGGTTGCGGCTCCGGATGTGGTCATCCAACACAGCACTGAGAAGAGAGGAGAGAAGGCTGGTGATGCACCGATAGAGGGGTAACTTAGATATGTTCAGCTTAACTGACCTGTAGTGCAATGGACGGGTGGAGCAGAGAACCCAGGAGGAGACTAAGACGATAATCAGGCAGAGGTCATACACAGGAGAGCAGAGAGAGCAAACTTAGCTTGAGGGGCAGGCAATAGTCGATGGTCGTGAGGCAAAGCTTGGGTCAGGGTCCAGAAATCCAGAACAGTTGGGATCCGTGAAGGGCTTGGCAGGGGTGGTCAATCGGTGGACAGAAAAGGGTCGAAGAAACACTGAAGGCTTTTAAGGAAACGCTGGATCTCTACTGGCTCGTGGCTGTCGATAATCTGGCAAGGAGGCAGAGGCTGAGGGGAGTTTAAGTAGGGCAGGGACCAGGAGGAACAGGTAAGCAATCAGCAGGCGTGGCAGGTGAACTGAATGAGTGTTAACGCACAGCATGGACAGGACAGAACATGAATCATGACAAGTATAATTTTATGACCATGTAAGAAACTCTGTTGAAACAAACATACAACAATTCATTCAGAGTTTGTTGTATTTTAGATTAATATACTTAGAGCTGATCTAAAGCTCATATATGTGATGTGCCATGAGAAAACCTGGAACATATCGCAGGTGCAAAAATGGAGAAAAAGAAAATAAACACTAAAAAATTCAGAGAATCATCAGCTTTCTTGATTATTTCATGTATTGTTTTGACTTTGTTAAATGTTTGTCTGATGTGAAACCGCAGATTCTCCTTGGAGACCCAGCATTAATCTTCCATCTGACCTGAAGGAGCATCAGTCTGTCACTGTAACCTGCTCAGCTTCAACTCCTTGTCCACAATCACCTCCTGAACTCACCTGGAATCTCCAACAAGACTCTCTCAATCAAACAGAGAAAAACACAGAGGGAATCTTTACAACTAAAATCCAGGAGAACATCACTCTGTCACACACACATGATGGATACAACATCAGCTGTTCTGCCAGATATCATGTGACTGGAGGAAACAAGACAGCAGAGACAGAAGTGACTCTCAGTGTTTCATGTAAGTGATCCTGTCAGCAGGTCATGGTTCAGCTGTTTCTGACCAATAAAGTTCATGTGTGTCTCATTTTCCTCAGATGCTCCTAGAAACACCTCAGCATCCATCAGTCCATCAGGTTTGGTGTCAGCAGGTAGCGGGGTGGAGCTGAGCTGCTCCAGCAGAGCCAAACCTCCACCCAGCCTCACCTGGTTTAAGAACAGTTCAGAAGGAGCCATTAAGTTATCTGTGGGCCAGGTTCATAGCTTCAGTGCCATACAGGGAGGTGAATATTATTGTATAGCCATAAATGATCTGGGAAATCAAACATCTCCAGTGATCTATGTTACTGTCACTGGTAAGTTGGTAACTACATGTATATTGTATCTTCTGTTCTGCAACATATAGATAATCTCTCTAAACTCAGAACGTTTTGTATGTTTCATTAAGGTTTGCCGTTTAACCCTCTTTACTGGGGAATCATTCCAGTAGGATGTATAATGTTCATCTGTCTCTTTGCTGGCTTTTGGTGAGTATCAGAAATTAAATTTGTGAGAAGCTAAACCCAGGTAACCCTGTCCAGGTACGCTTCTTCTCACTGCAGTGGGATTTTGTCCCTACTGGGAAATATGAAGGCTGAAAGAAGATCTTTTCCTTTTGCTCCATGAAGGGTGCTTGAACCTAATTGCAAACCAAATCTAATTTTTGAGATCATTACACATCCTCTCCAGTAATTAGATAATTTACACTTAAACATAATTTCAAACTTTTGTAGGTAAGAATTAACAGCATAAAAAAATACTTTGGTATAAAACTAAGAAGACACTTTCAAACTGGACGTCTTGTTTTGTTTTTTGAGTAAGTGTGTTGTTCATTTTGCTTTGCTGCTGTTCTGAATAGTGCATGTGTACAGGGATCAAGATTGCAAAATTCACAGAGTTCCGCCTTTTAAGGACAGAGTAAATTTATTTTTGCGCCATGAGATGCTTATTGTTGACTTATTATTTGGAATTACAGATTAACCAACAATGAATCCAACCCCGAATTATATTTCAGGGCTGGTTGAGTGTCTCCAATATATTGGATAATTATTATCTCAATAATTGAGAGAATAAGCCATGACATCGGTTTCAGCTTACAGTCATGGTACACATGTACAGCACATGTAGTGTGTGTCTTCAATCATGCAGTCGAATTATTATTATTATTTTGCTTATCCCAAAAATGTAGGGTAGGCAAGCTTATCTGGAGATCCATTTGTATATTGTACTGTTGTATCAAAGCCATAGTAAAATGACTTGTGAACTTTTTTTCTATGTCATTGAAATAAAAGTCAGTTACGCAATGACATGAATAGGGCATTGAGGCAAGAGGAAGATGTTTCAGTAACAGAGTTCTTGTTACTGAAATGTTGGCACTAAACCTACAGCATGAATAACTTTGGATCCTTGCTGGCAGTCCCCTCTCAAAATACTGTGTTGCTCTTGATTTGTATTTACATTTTATGTGTTACTGAAACAGATTTACCTGTCTATGTGATACTGCATGATTCTGGTAGAAAAAGTCCTTGACTTAATATCTGAATCTTAACATTTTTATTTTATGCCCAAGCTTTGTAATATTCTTTCATTCGCTTTAACATCCTGTAAAGTAATTTTGATTGTCTTGAGTATGTAGGACACCATATAAATAATCTTCCCTTGCCTTATTATCTATGTCTGCCAGGTACTTTATCTCCAAATACCGAGCTCCCAAACTGACTCAGGTGAGCAAATATTACAGTTGTATCTACAGAACTGCAATCAGTTTTTACTTGTACATTTTTCTTTCACATCATCTGCATGAACATTGTTTGTTCTTCAGAGTCAAAACAGCGATGTCCAAATGTCAGCCGCTAAACCAGAGGAACAATTGCATTATGGAGAAATAGCATTTTGCAGAAAGACGCCTGAAACGTCCTCCGAATTGGTGCAGCACAACGAACAGACTGTGTACGCGGAGGTAAAATTGTCGCAGTGAGGAATCAGCTCAAAGCAGACTCCTGAGAACCCCGAGGATCTTAGCTGTGAAGAAAAGAAAGAATAATTTCTGTTGTGTGATGGCAAACATCTAAGTTTTGTCTGTGTAAGGGGAAAGGTCATGATAAAGATGGAGAGTCTGCACCTCAAGACCTTGTCACCCTCCACTGCGCATGCTTCTGTCACTTATTAGGGATGAATGAAATTGATTGAAAGGTTTTCTATGATATTTTGTAATATTTATTGGAATAACAACAAGAGTGATGAGAAAACAGATTTAATTTCAATCTCCTTTGGTAAAAGACTATGGCTGTGAGTGAATTTCCCCTCAGTCAAAAGCTACGATCCATTTATCCATTTAAGCTGGAGTCGGATTTAGCCTCGCGCTCGAGGTAACAGCGTTCCAATTAATATAGTCAAAGAAATGAGCATTTTAACATGATGTCCAAGAAGAAATGGTTCACCATACCTCTCACAAACACTGCTTAAAGAATTACTATGCATACAAAAGCACAACTTTTAATTTGTTCAGTTTACAGTTACTGGTGCTACATGTAACAATGTAGCACTCTCCCGTCATAGATACTTCTGTTGATGCCTGGAGCGGCCATGTTGATTTGTGAATTTACCGTCACCAGTTGCAACTGTCAGAGGTGCTACCGCTGTCCCAGTGTGAAGTCCGACTTCAGGGGGTCATTTTTCCAACTGAGGAGTCAGAATCTTTGAGTACCAACTACAAATGGAGCGCAAGAAGTTCCTTAACTTTGAAATTTGAGTAAAAGAAATTTACTCAAATCTAGTAACATTAGAAAACCATGTAGAAAAAGGTTTGATTAAACAAAAAATCCTGTGGTTTTCTAGAAACACTAGAAAACCAGTTGTTTTTTTTTTACTTTAAGGTGGTTCTAAATAGTCATGGAAAATTTCAGAACCAAGTTATTGCTGTTATGTCCTAATACGTAAAACATGCAGACTATTAGAGTTTGTACTTTCTTTTTGTTTTCTCACTTTCTGTCTTTTTTTACTTAGACTGTAACTATATAGCACAATGTTTTATGTTGAATGATAGATTGCAGGTCAGTTGGTGTTTCTGGTAATGTCTGGACTTCCCATTTCTGTAGTGACTAGTGATTATTCACAATTTGTGGTCAAATTGTGCTATTGTACAAGACAGTGCATTAGTTCTCTGCATTATGAACAAGCTATTATGTGGACAATGTTGCTAATTTTTTTTGCTCAAAAAAGGAAGGGTTGCCTTCCCTTTTCCAAGGTTCAGTGAATGGCACACGATTTTAAAACTTAGTAAACGCACAAATAAGGAAGTAAATTTTTTTTTCTTTTTCTGAAGCTCAGAAAATGGTTGTTTTCTATACGTTCACCTGTTGCCAGTAAAATAATTAGCACATTTTCCGGAATTTAAACTTATATTACTCAGTTTGTGCTTTTCTCCCATTTTTCCCTTCATCAAGAAGTAACGGCGCTCGTAAAATAACATGCTTTAGCATTTGTTGGGTAAGTGTGCCAATGTGTGTTTTTTTAATCAAAGCTGGTGGGAAAATACAACTTCTGTAAACTTCTGTAAAAAAAAAAATCTTGCCTTATAAATAAGCTGGGACAATTATTGTTCAATTATTCTTTTTAACTTTCCCTTGACTTATGTAACATGTTAAATGCTTATTAGATAAAATGAACCCATTATTTTTTTTCTCTGTTTTCAATATCATTCCAATTTTTTTGTCTGAGTTATCAATTTTCTTTTTATGTCAACAGACTCATGTCACTATTATATAATGACTCATGTCTCATTTAGAAGGCTGTTTTATGTTCAAATAGAACTGCGGTTCTCTGAACATATGCCATTAAGGCATAAAATTATTTCAATCTGGAGAGACTCAGACGGAAAAAACAGCGATTAAAAAGGTTTATTGACATGCATGAATTTAAAGTTCTTTGGCGCTCGGGCCCCGGCTGAGGACATTGAGCTGTGAATTGCGATCAGCTCGGATGAGCATTCCCGATGTAGGTTAGGAATGTCATCCCCGGGACCCGACACTGGTGGTGGGGTCGGTGAAGGATGGGAGCCTGAAGAGTGGAGGTGGAGAAGGGGTGGAGGAGGGTTGAGCGCAGCTGGAAAGCGGAAGATGCCATGGATGGAGGTCCTTATCAACTGGGCCTTGGTCGGTGATTGGACGTGATGTGGCTTGGTCCAGCGTTGATAGGTCGGCGGTGATGAGCGGGACACGCCGACTGGATGATGCAGGTGGGGCTAAAGAGTCTTCCAGTTTGAATTTGCGCCTAGGCTTCATGACCACTGACAAGAATAACACTAATCTCTTGAACATGGCATCTAACAGCGGGTGAACTATATTAGTTAAACATTTGTTCTTAAAATTGACGTCTTAGAAGAAAGGATAACAGAAAAGCATAAGACTCTCAGCAGGCTTGACATATAATGCATTGTGATGGTTTGACATGTGGATCAGATTATCTTCAAAACTGGATTTTTTTTTTTTTGGTGTTTCTGGCCAGTATGTATCTAAATCTGTCCAAAGAAAGAACAGAGATAAACTGGGGACATAGAAATGGGCAACTAAGACTCGTGGAGAACAAATGCTGTTCTTTTGGCCTGTTCCTACAAATAATCTCCTGTAGCTGCAGTTCAGGAGTTCATCGTGCGTGATAACAGAGATAGTTTTGGTCTTGTTTACTTTGCCTACTGGTTTCTGCTTATTTGCATGAAAAACAACCACATGAAGCCGCCATTGTTACTACTTAGTAAGTTTTTCATAGATCAACAGAGGCAACAGTGTGCAGTGTAAGGGTGTGCACTTACACATAGCTCCCCAGGAACACGGTTCACACTGGATTTGAAGCGTAATAGAGACTTGAAACGGTGGTCCGAAGGAGTTGAGTTTGATTTAGATCTATTTTGTCTAAGCATCCGGAAAGGAAGACATACAGACATGCCAAGCTGCAGTTTGTGGAGATTTGTGAGCACAAGTCTTAATTTTTGGAGATGCTTATGAATCTCAGCTTGCTTAAAGTTAGATTATTATAACATCCAGCATCCTCTCAATAAGAAAATAAAAATAAATAAAAATTATGGCGTGCTGAGATGAGGGGAGGAAATCTATACCACCCTCAACATTTATTAGTACTCCCAGTAAAGACGTTATATAAAGTCTTAAAGGGGCAGGAGTATTATGTATTTCCCAGGCACACAGTGCCATTTTATTGCATAATCAAGTAACTATGTTGTTACAAAAAAGATGTACATATCAAAAATGACGAAAAACAAATTTGTGTATCGCAGGCATTTCTGACACCATTAACCCTGTCATGCATAGTGGTCACTACAGTGGACAGCTATCTAAAAGCCATTTTCTTGTGCTTCCTGTGGATTTTTATGTTATAAATGCACACAGACCACTGAAGTGGACACTAATGCATCATAAAATATACCATCAACTACTGGCCATCAGCTGCAAATGCAAGAAATTATTTTTGTTAAATACAATATGGCCAACAGACAAAAAAGCATGAGAACCGACCCGGTCCCTCCTTCTACTGTAGACGACTCTCGCAAGTAAAAAAAATATTGTGACATCAGATAACCCCTAAGGAACAATACTACTGATGTATTTTTCAAATAACAACTTTGTATTTGGACAAAATTACAATTGATCACATAAAAATTTAAAATAAAAAAAAAATTATTTTTACAAAAAAAAATTCCTACCTTTTTTATGCCTTAATAAAAAAAATAAAAAAAATGGAAAATAAATTCTGACACATAGGATCATAATTCATGCATGAAAGGGTTAAATTGGCCTTTGTCTCTTTAAGAGTCTCCTACTGTTTCCAATAATCCATCTTTAGCACATCATTACAGCAATCCTTCTCCAAGTGTTGGGTCACCTCCAAATGGTTCCCACGGGAGACTCAAGGATTCCTCAAACACGCATGAAAATGTCAAAGCCACACTCCAGTGTGTTTTTGATGAAAGGAATAACATTATAATTTAAAGCACCAACAAAGTATTTTTGCATAATTGTGTTTTTTGAGTGAAAGCTGAGCAGGTTATAGTGACAGACTGATGCTCCTTCAGATCACCAACAGAGATATTAATGCTGGGTTTCCAAGGAGAATCAAGGAGAATACATGAAACCAGCAGATTAAAAAGTGAAATGTGTAAAATATGTCCACTGTATAACTCTAACCCTAGTACTCAAAAGGTTTTCAACATAGTCGACATGTCACAAACAGGAAATATGTACATAATATTTTTCTTATTGAAGCATTTGTAGTCTTGAAGACAAGAGAGAACATCTCAAAATAAGGCCTCATTCTCATCACAGCAGGTGATTGTTCTCAGACAGACTGTGATAGTCCTTCATCTTCTCTCAGACCTAAAACAAGATGGAAACAAGTCAGTCAAACAAAACTAAGAAGTTTAGGTTACATTCTTGTGTGGAAAAGTTAAAATGTAATTTTAAATAAAGAAGGTAAACTTTATTATACCAGAATGTCAGAGAATTTGGACTTCGAAAATGATTTAAATCATTAAATCAAAACCTTTTCAAATGCAAAAATATTTAAACACAGAGTGCTAATATATTTTTAAAGAAGTAAATTAAAAAATAATAATAATTTCAGTAACGTTTAAAATCCTTCAGTTAAATCTAGTAAACCTTGAATTTCACTCCATCAGCAGCAGATCAAATAACCATCCACTCTGTTCAAAAGCTCCAGTCGTATAAAACCAACCAGCTGCATTTATTCTTCCTCCTTTTTTGAAAGAGGATGTCAGAACGTCTTCTGCTTGTGTGGCTCGTTTATTGTTCAAGACGTTTACAGTTCTTCCTTAAACTGTCTGCTCAAAGGTAGCCAGAGTGTTCATGCAATTTGCAGAGCTGGTTTCTAAGATTAAATAATTATATTTAGCTTAGCTTATCTTTGCTCCTGAAAAATATATGTGCAAAAATAAAGCAGACAGTCAGACGTATCAGTATTTTGATAAAGTATCTGTTGGGAACCTTATAATAACTTGCACCTTGTCTTAGTTTACATGGAGATGTAAAGTTTCAGGTTTATTTCATTTCTCCATCTTTTGAGAAACATTGCCAAACTAAGATCAATTGTCTCCCAATTTGAGCTGGAAATAATTTCATTTTGGTCGGGTTGGTTCAGTACACTATGCACATCTCAGGAGAGCCAACAAAGGCTGCAAGTTGTTCAGATGCTGATGCTGGGATTCTGACTACACAGTTTAACTTTTCACATGTGGCTCCATTCTCTATGCATCTACACTGGCTTCTGTTTGTCATTATTGTTTAAATTATTTCTGGCTCTAGGGTTTTTCCATTAGTTTGTTGTGAAGCACATTCTGATTTTTATACATTGAATGGTGCTATACAACCAAAGCTTTACTTCATTAAATAAAACAACAGTTTCTACAGGTTACAAGTGTCCAGGCTGTTGGTTACAGAGACGATAACCATGGAAACGAAATGCTACACCTCCTCATTTAACAAGATTTAGAAATGAAATGAGGATCTTGCCGACTGAACCAAATAAACCAACTTCCTCTTTTTTATTTCAAATGCTCCTCTTTTTCTCGGAACGTTATACTCAGTTCACATGAAACCAATATGTGCTAAGCTAATTGTGAGTTATCAGATGTAGAAATGTGTAGCTTTGCATGAGCTAACACTATTTTGATATTCTGCAAATTAACTGGACTTCCACTAAGTCAGAGCCTCAACAGTATGAAGAGAAGGCATTCTGCATGATAAACTGTAGAAATGTGAAATACAGTCACAGACATCAAAGTGACATTAAGACTGAAATACTAGAGGCTGCTGATGACACTAAAATAAACCTGAATGATACAAATAGAACCACGTACATTTGCTTTTGTTAAAGGAAAGTTTTATTTGTACATGAGAAAAATGTGAAGGCAGAAGGAGTCATAACTCTGCACCAGCAGCATTGCTGCTCAAACAGGAAAGTTAAAGACAGAGTTTAGATTAATACACATTAAAAGCATATCTTAATGACATATTTTTTATTTGTGATCCATATTATGTACTATTCATATAAGGATAAAATAATTGTTAGGAATCAATAATACTTAAAGAAAAGTTACATTATTATTATTATTATTATTATTATTATTATTATTATTATTATTATTATTATTGCTGGTCTTTAGGGTCAGAATGCTTTTCCAGTCAATAATAATTGATCCTATTAATTAAAAACTGTTTGAATTGTCTGATCCTGGATTAAAGTGGTTCAGATGTTAGCTGGCAGACAAATACTAATTTGTGTCATTTTGTAATTTTTAACAAAATTAAGTGTTGCTGTTTCTCCATTTTCAGACCATTTCATTCAGAATCAAAATGATCTTCTTGCCTGTAAATCATGCAGATGTAATCCAGCTGTTGCAGCTCTGGATTACAGAATGCTGCAACATCTCCCATAATGTTATGCTATATTTTTAGATTTAAAGAAAGCCTTCGACTCACACTATGTTCACTAACTTGAACTTTTCCACACGTTCTCTAAATTGGTATGACTTTTGTTATATATATAGTAGGTGGAGGAAAATCTCCCTGCCAAAATGTTCTACTGTTGTTCTTCAAGCTTTGTTTCTCCTTACAACATCATTTGCTCTATTCATTAATACACAACAACATTTATTTTGAGCTGTTTGTATCCATGTGTTTGTAAACATTACATTACCATATCCTACGTGTTTCTTTAATGAAATTCATTTTTAAAGATCCTATTTTTAAAATTATTTTAATGATATTGATATTTTCTATAAAACACTTGGGTTTGTTTTCAGTCTGAATGCTGCTAGATAAATAATGTTGCTTTGACTGGGTCCAAAATCAACCATCCTACCTTGTTTGCAGCATCTCTGTTATATAAGATTCTTTTATTTAAAACAAAAATTAAAAAATGATCTTTGTTTTCAATAAAGTTAACTATCTTAAAGGTAATAACTTTTTGATCTTTATCACTTAAAGCTTGTGTGGTTTTGTTGCTGCTCACTAGCGGAAACATTTGTAGCAATTATACATCTGCTCTGCTTTCTTAGACCAATAATTAAACAGGTTAACAAGTTTCTCTAATAAGTTATTTGTTGTGAGTTTGTGTCTGTGTGTGACTGCATGTTATGTGTCTCTTTGGTTCTGGTTCTGTCATAAACTGGTGACTTGACCAGTATGGATCTGTCTAGATGGCTAGTTCAGTGTTGTGTTCAGGATTGTTTTCAATGTTTTTCTCGGAACATTTAACAACTAGTATCATTTAATAATCAGAAATAAGAAATTCTATTTCTGCAAAATTGACTTCAGATTGGGAAAAAAAAGAAACATCACATACATCATATGTGATGAAGTATTCTTGATTATGATAAAAACTTTCCCTTTATTTGTTGTTGTCTTTATATCAGCATCATCATCTTTAACAAGAATTATTTTATGGTTTATGAGTGACTGCTAATCGAGACTAAACGTATCATTCCTGTTTTTTTCCCAGCAGTTTACATATTCCCACCTCAGGTTCTGTAAACTTTCTCATCTAAATTTCTCTCCAGGTGTCATTGACTTCATTTTATATCTAACTTCACATGTGCATTAAAAAGATGTGTGACTGTTACAACTGTTTCTTTAAAACCTCAGTTGTATGTGTCAAATTTGAACAATGAACAATGAAATGTGAATTCAAAGATCTTTGTATTTCATTCGCATTTCTTCTCTTTTCAAGCAGAAAAAGCTAAATTTACAGCATTGCAGACATTTTTTTCTGAATAACATTTAGTTGCTTGGATGATTTAGCTAAACAAAACATTACAAATTACTATAAATAATAACACTTGCAAAGACAGAAAACAGGATGAGGAAATATAAAAATCCTCCTTCTCAGAATGAATTTAGCATCTTTGCCTTGTGACTCATAATTCCTGAACCTCCATTACTCTGTTAGCCCTCTATGGCATGGCGTTGCCCTCAGGCAACAAACCACATAGCTGTACCTCACATTGCTCCTTTATTTTATTTTTTGGGGGGCATGATTTTTGACATATTTTTGTCCAAAAAATAGTTCTTTTATGAATATAGTTTTTGTTTGATTTGTATTTCATTTCTCATAATCAGTGTAGACAATCTTGGTGTTCTAGACCAATGTTACCCTGAGGCAACAAACCCAAATCTGGTTCCAGGAGGTGTCAGAGTCCGATTTTATGATTGACATGTAATTAGGGACCACCAAGCTCCCAAAGAATGCAGGAAGATATTTCTTCCCCACAAAAATAAAAAGTCATGCCATAGAGGGTTAGCAACATTTGCTTCTTCTGTGTCCTGTAGAGATCAAGCATAAAAGAAAAATATTATTGCTCTTCAGGAAATGTACTACATATTTTTAATGGGTTTATAAAGCATATTTTAATTCTTGATTTTTAGGAGACATGTTTAAAACCTGCTTCAAGGTTGGCATTTTCTAAAAGTACTTGTAGTTTGACAAACAAGCCTCATCACAACGCATGCTCTAATTCCAGGTTACCTACAATATTGTGCAACAGGCCTGACTGTCCACACAACAACCAGAAATTTCAGCAGAAAGTAAAAAGATTCATTTACATGTAAATCTGCCAAGAGTCTGAATATTTTAAGGCTTAACGTCACGTTGAGATTAGTCAGTTTACCTTTTTCAGTCTCTTGGAGAATCTAAACCAGCTGAAAATGAAAGAGACAAGATTAATATTAGTGAATAATAAATACAACAGGTGAGCAACCTCAAAGAATGAACTCATAAAAATCTGTCTCTCACCACTCAAAGATGATGATGGCGCCACAGAGCATTAAAGACCCCAGGATCTTTATTATAGTGTAGACACCAAGTCCAGAACCTTGATGAAAACAGATGTTCAGCATGAAATATTGAATTAAACGAAGAATAAATGTTCCATCCATCCATCCATCCATCCATCCATCCATCCATCCATCCATCCATCCATCCATCCATCTTCTTCTGCTTATCCGGGGTCGGGTCACGGGGGTAGCAGCTTCAGAAGGGAGGCCCAGACTTCCCTCTCCCCGGCCACTTCTTCCAGCTCTTCCGGGGGAATCCCGAGGCGTTCCCAGGCCAGCTGAGAGACATAGTCTCTCCAGCGTGTCCTGGGTCTTCCCCGGGGCCTCCTCCCGGTGGGACGTGCCTGCAACACCTCACTAGGGAGGCGTCCAGGAGGCATCCTGACCAGATGCCCGAGCCACCTCAACTGGCTCCTCTCGATGTGAAGGAGCAGCGGCTCTACTCTGAGTCCCTCCCGGATGACTGAGCTTCTCACCCTATCTCTAAGGGAGAGCCCAGCCACCCTACGGAGAAAACCCATTTCGGCCGCTTGTATCCGCGATCTCGTTCTTTCGGTCATGACCCAAAGTTCATGACCATAGATGAGGGTGGGAACGTAGATCGACCAGTAAATCGAGAGCTTTGCTTTTTGGCTCAGCTCTCTCTTCACCACGACGGACCGGTAAAGCGCCAGCTTGACGGCAGACGCTGCGCCAATCCGCCTGTCGATCTCCCGCTCCCTTCTTCCCCCATTTGTGAACAAGATCCCGAGATACTTGAACTCCTCCACTTGGGGCAGGACACCCCCCCCCGACCCAGAGCAGGCACTCTACCCTTTTCCGGCTCAAGACCATGGCCTCGGATTTGGAGGCACTGATCCCCATCCCGGCCGCTTCACACTCGGCTGCGAACCGCTCCAGCGAGAGCTGCAGATCACGACCCGATGAAGCCAGAAGGACCACATTGTCTGCAAGGAGCAGAGATGAGATCCTAATGGCCACCAAATCGGATACCCTCAACACCTTGGCTGCGCCTAGAAATTCTGTCCATGGAAGTGATGAACAGAATCGGTGACAAAGGGCAGCCCTGGCGGAGTCCAACTCTCACCGGAAACGAGCCCGACTTACTGCCGGCAATGCGGACCAGACTCTGACTCCGGTCATACAGGGACCTGACAGCCCGTATCAAAGGGCCCGGTACCCCTTGGTTACAGAAGATTAAATGTTGTCAGAGTTTATTTAATACTTTAAGTGTATTTGAATACATTTCAGTGAACAGGTTAGCTACAGTTTCTATATCTTCCCAATTGATCATTTGGAGTCTGTAAATCTGTCTCACTGATAGATAAGAGGCTCAATGTTTGCTGTTCATGAATGAAGTAAAATAAAGTAAAATTTTGCTCTTGAGTAAATCAGTTTGCACCAGGTAATATGAAGAAATAACAATTATTTGACTCCGTTTTAAAGCAATGGTCAAACACTTTTAATACCAGTTATGAATTACCTTTACTGGTAACTACGATCACAGATGATCTGGTTTGACCCAGATCATTTGTGGCCACACAGGAATACTCTCCTCCTTCAGTAATATTGAAGCTGTAAACTGGCCCCACAGACACATTAATGGCTCCATGTTCACACTTCCAGAACCAGGTGAAGCTGGGTGGAGGTTTGGCTCTGCTGGAGCAGCTCAGCTCCACCCAGCTACCTGCTGACACCAAAGCTGATGGACTGATGGATGCTGAGGTGTTTCTAGGAGCATCTGAGGAAAATGAGACACACATGAACTTTATTGATCAGAAACAGCTGAACCATGACCTGCTGACAGGATCACTTACATGAAACATTGAGGGTCACTTCTGTCTCTGCTGTCTTGATTCCTCCAATCACATGATATCTGGCAGAACATCTGATGTTGTATCCATCATGTGTGTCTGACAGAGTGATGTTCTCCTGGATTTTAGTTGTAAAGGTTCCATCTGTGTTTTTCTCTGTTTGTCTGAGAGAGTCTTGTTGGAGATTCCAGGTGAGTTCAGGAGGTGATTGTGGACACGGAGTGAAAGCTGAGCAGGTTACAGTGACAGACTGATGCTCCTTCAGATTTGTTAGATCAATAGCAATGTTTGGTTTCCAGGCAGAATCTGAAATTCCACATTAGAGACATAGTTATTTTTTAGGTTCACAATTAAATAAATATTTTATGCATTTAAGCAGAAGTGAACATACTCTGGTACTAAACAACAATTTTTTTTCCCTTTTACATTCATTTATATTTCAACTAATTCAAGATGTGATTAAAATGCTGACTTTGGGATTTGATTAATATTCCACAACGGTAAAGCATTAACTCAAGATTGACTATGGGTTACTTATCTAAAGCATTTTTTTTATGTTCATGCCTTCCTAAAACAATCAATGATAAATAGTGTGATGGTCTCTCAGAAGGGCTAAAAATCCTTTTCATCTTGATTTTCCACTACTACTAAAACTGAGCCAATAAACATTGCAGCTAGAAAAAAGTGCATCTTTGACTTAATTAAATGATGAGTGACAAGTTTTGCTTTGTCTTGGGTTTTGTTTTGTTTTGTTTTTGTCTTTATCTTTAGATGATTTCATTTAACACAAAAAACAGCATCAGCTGAAGATTATTGTATTCATATATTCACAAAGAGTCTCTTGCTTATTTATTTTATGTATGCATAATGGAGTGGTAGTGTTGAAAAATGAGTCTTATCTAGGAATAATAATACTGACAATAAAGAACATCTTTTCCAACAGCATTTTATTCCTGTGTAAGAATGAGTTAAAGCTCAGCAGATGTACCTTTTTTTCCCTAAGAAACAAACAATAAAAAAAATGGTTCCCAGTGTTTGAGCATTAAAGTAAATAATAAAATCCTTAAAACTGTATTTTTTAATAGCTTTGCATTCTACTGCAGACAACAGATGACCAGAAAATATACATGTGAAAAGCCAAATGCTTATAATGGGATTTCTGTTATTTGAAATTAATGGAGTGATGAAGATAAAATTCTTACCTTTAACTTTTATTTGAACGGGATCACAATAAGCTGTTGCCTTAAATTTCCCGTTCTCGATTCTGAAATAGTATTTATCTTGATGGCTGGTGTTTAAATAAGAAAATAGAGTTGTGCAGTCATTTTTCTTGAGGATTCCAGTAATGTTCATTGGATAGGCATTGACTGATTTGCTGCTGTCAAAAATTACATTCTTTAAATTGCTATGATCATTTTTATACCAAATTCCAACGATTTCAATACTATTGTCAAAACTAACCACCCCGTTGATTGCTTCAAATGTACAGGGGATATGCAAACAGGATCCGCTTAGTGTTTCCATCTCCTTTAAGGCACTAATGCGAAGGTGTGTTGTGGCCACAACACCTGTAAAAGCAGACCAAGAAAAAAAAGATGTGGATAAAAATTTGAGAAAGAATAAACTTTCTACAAACTTCAGTTTAGATGCTGGAAGTTACATGTGGAGCCTTTAAACATTATCAGGATCAAATATTTCAGACTATTAAATGATTCATGTGACGTCTCCTAACAAGAGGAAGAAAAATCTCACCTGGAAGAAAGAAAACACCCAGTAACATGTTGACTGTCAGCACGTTCTCACACAGAGCCGCCATCAGAGCCTGACGGTCCTTCTTCACCTGTTTGTACTTTTAAGGTATATATTAAGCACAGAACCCTGTTAAGAATAAAATGTTACTTTTAGAAGTCATGAAGCTAAGCCGACGATTCCAATAAAATTATTCAACGTACAACTACATCAATTCACAAGCAATAAGAAAATAAAAATGTGTCATGTAAATGTAATATACTTACCAAATTAATCCAAATTTAAAGCAAAATCTGAATTTAAACCTGGCAACGTGACCCTGTCAGTTCTTCAGCAGGAGGACTAGAAGCTTTTAAGAAGGAAGCATTATTTTTAAGCTTCACGCGTACTGGTCCTTCCTCCTTCTTTAAAAGAGGATGCTCGATGATGAAGGCCTCCTCTGTTTGCAATACTGAAGAACACGTTCAACCCATAAACATACTGTATGAGCATATGTCTATGACATATTTTATGTTCACACAGTTATTGTGTTGGGGATGCTTATTGATTCACAGCAGTGCATCTCACATAAAATCTGCATAATTCATAATGCAGTACTGATCACCGGGTGTTAAAAATATTCCACCCACTAGGTGTCACAATGTGGAGAGAATGTGGAGAACCATTTGTCAAATTGTATTTGCATGCATGTCTTCAGTCACCTTCCTTCATCATATTATCTGTAGATCAGTGAAAGAACAGAAACATGACCTTCCTCTGACACACAGCTGTTTGTCATGTGTCAGTGTGACAAATGCACCTAAGTACTTAAAATGTACTTAGGTTAAAGGTTATTTATTTCTAAATTTGCTAGATAGAGATTTTGCATGTTCCTTTAATCAAAGATTCAATTATTTCAAGCTTTTTCACACTTCTTCTCCAGGACATGCTGTAGCATGCAATGTGGAGGACGCTGTAAATACAACAGTAATCAAAACCACCAAACTGTAACTCTGAGTTCATGACCGTCAATGAACACTTCCAAATAATCAAGGGAGCAGGATGAGTCTCATAAATGCTTGGTTTATTTCATTCCTGCTTGGAAATCAATGAGGTAGGCAGAGACATGATACATGCAAATACACCCCAACACACAAAAGCATGTCTGTGCCACCTGTCACAAAAAATAAAATAAAATAAATACTGTACAAACCGCAGTGATTGGCTCTGGAACCATCCTAACCCACATTTGCATCCAAAACAGGTAGACAGACACGCAAAAGAGTGCTTGCATGAGATTGGAAAGCAAGGCAAAGTCACTGCTGACGAGAATGAAAAGGAAAGTGTCACTTTCAGTGCATCATACAGCAGTAAATGCAAATCAGCTCTGGTGATACAAATGGGAAAAACACATTTTTCCAGCCGCAGTCAACGGGACCGGGATGGGATATGTGATGATGTGCAGTTTGAAGGAGTTGAGAGGCACATTGTGGACGGACACTGTCAAGAACAGCTAAGATAAATATTAAAAGCAAAACAAGCTTGAATGAAAATGAGGAATAGCTCATAGTAAATAATCCGTCAATCCATACGTCACCTACAAAGTTGATATGTGAAAGATAAGAACAGTGCACACGAGTAGGTCATCAGCACAGCACATAAGCAGCAGACCGCAGGGTAACGTACTCAAGTCTGGTCCAGCGTGCCATGACCGCACACGCCCAGATTACTCATCAGATCAGCGTCTCTGCTCATGGCAACCTCTAGGGGGCGGAAGACTCACACAGTGTGTCTGGGGAATTCAGTTTCGAGGTTCTCCATCCTAAAGTGTTTTAATTTAATGTTGCTTCACGACAGAATAATATGAAACCAGCTAAGCCGTTAGAGTTGAAACATAGCTCAGATTCTGTGTTTTTGTTAAATAAAATTCTTTGCTTTGCTCCCTAAACTACAACACTGCCCAGATCACAGTGCAACGCAGATGTGCAGCGATCTTAAAGAATATTCTAAGAACAAAGACATACAGAAAATGTATATAACTTTCATGAGGGGAAGGCTTTTAATGTACTAGCATTGATCATTGTTGGTAGGATTCGAACCTTCGCAGGGAGACCCCTATATGTTTCAAATCCATCGCCTTAACCTCTCGACCTCAATAGACCACGTATTTGCAGGGTTGAGACACCAGGTGAAATTTCAGGAACCATTTTACAATTTGCTCTCTCTCTAAAAAACGATCTCTTACATATTCTATGAACTCTTCACATACTCGCACTGATCATTGTTGGCAGGATTTGAACCTGCACTGTGAGACACCAATGGATTTCTAGTTCATCTGTTTTTCAGTGACTGATATAAGGATAGATTTCAGGAGCCTTTTTACTACATTCACGTCCCTAATTACTCCACTCATGTCTGATAATTTCCATGTTTAGCTTTAGAGTTCGTTTTGGTTTGCTGACATGAAAAATGTTTTAAATCCTCTCATCTGGCTCCCTTACGATCAGTTTTCACGAGAAATAAATAGACCTCACATCCTCTCCAGTTCTACAAAGTTGGCACCAAATAGTCAAAACTCATGGCAAATTAAAAAAATCTGAACTTACTCAAATAAACCACTTTATTACCGTAAGTCACATTGACACATGACAAACAGCTGTGTGTCAGAGGAAGGTCATGTTCCTGTTTTTCACTGATCTACAGATAATATAATGAAGGAAGGTGACTGAAGACATGCATGCAAATACAATTTGACAAATGATTTCAAAGCAGAACAACTTGGATGGAAATGTTTTAAATTAATTTGAATAATTATCTGAGCTTGATGCTAACTAGAATCAATTGGGATGTGTGTCTGATTGACTTGAAATGACTTTTGGACATTTGTCCTGAACGGTCATTATGTAAATAAACGGAATTGAATTAAGCTGAATTAACATTGTAACTAGTGATTAAAATTAAAGTGATTCTCTCCACATTGTGATACCTAGTGGGTGGAATATTTTTAACACCCGGTGATCAGTACTGCATTATGAATTATGCAGATTTTATGTGAAATGCACTGCTGTAAATCAATAAGCATCCCCAACACAATAACTGTGTGAACATAAAATATGTCATAAACATATGCTCATACAGTATGTTTATGGGTTGAACGTGTTCTTCAGTATTGCAAACAGAGGAGGCCTTCATCATCGAGCATCCTCTTTTAAAGAAGGAGGAAGGACCAGTACGTGTGAAGCTTAAAAATAATGCTTCCTTATTAAAAGCGTCTAGACCTCCTGCTGAAGAACTGACAGGGTCACGTTGACAGGTTTAAATTTTAATTTTGCTTCAAATTTGGATTAATTTGGTAAGTATATTACATTTACATGACACATTTTTATTTTCTTATTGCTTATGAATTGATGTAGTTGTACCTTGAATAATTTTATTGGAATCGTCGGCTTAGCTTCATGACTTCTAAAAGTAACATTTTATTCTCATATACATATTGTATCTGCATTTTTTGAATCTTTGCAAGGACTGCTATAAGTTGCTTTTATATTAACAGCATGTTATATTTTATTTTATTTTCTATTTTGTCTACAACTGCTACTCAGTGGTGGTTGTTGTTCTGTCTTGTCTCTATGCTGCTGTAACTGCGAAGTAATTTCCCTGCTGGAATGAATAAAGTAATTCTATTCTCTTCTATTAACAGGGTCCTGTGCTTAATATATACCTTAAAAGCACAAACAGGTGAAGAAGGACCGTCAGGCTCTGATGGCGGCTCTGTGTGAGAACGTGCTGACAGTCAACATGTTACTGGGTGTTTTCTTTCTTCCAGGTGAGATTTTTGCTTTCTTCCTCTTGTAAGGAGACGTCACATGAATCGTTTAATAGTCTGAAATATTTGATCCTGATAATGTTTAAAGGCTCCACATGTAACTTCCAGCAGCTAAACTGAAGTTTGTCGAAAGTTTTTTCTTTCTCAGATTTTTATCCACATCATTTTTTTTGTTGCTCTGCTTTTACAGGTGTTGTGGCCACAACACACCTTCACATTAATGCCTCAAAGGAGATGGAAACACTAAGCGGATCCTGTTTGCATATCCCCTGTACATTTGAAGCAATCAGAGGGGAGGCTAGTTTTAACAATAGTATTGAAATCATTGGAATTTGGTATAAAAATGATCATAAAAATGTAAATAATCTAGTTTTTGACAGCAGCAATTCAGTCAATGCCTATCCAATGAACATTACTGGAATCCTCAAGAAAAATGACTGCACAACTCTATTTTCTGATTTAAACACCAGCCATCAAGATAAATACTATTTCAGAATCGAGAACGGGGAATTTAAGGCAACAGCTGATTTGGATCCCATTCAAATAAAAGTTAAAGGTAAGAATTTTATCTTCATCACTCCATTAATTTCAAATATCAGAAATCCCATTATAAGCATTTGGCTTTTCACATGTATATTTTCTGATCATCTGTTGTCTGCAGTAGAATGCAAAGCTATTAAAAAAATAAAGTTTTAAGGATTTTATTATTTTCTTAAATGCTCAAACACTGGGAACCTTTTTTATTGTTTGTTTCTGAGAAAAAAAAGGTACATCTGCTGAGCTTTAACTCATTCTTACACAAGATTAAAATGCTGTTGAAGAAAATGTTAGAACAAAAACATTTTCAACTTCTTCTTTATTGTCAGTATTATTATTCCTAGAAAAAAATTCATTTTTTAACACTACCGCTCCATTATGCAGACATAAAATAAATAAGCAAAGAGACTCTTTGTGAATATATGAATACAATAATCTTCAGCTGATGCTGGTTTTTTGTGTTAAATGAAATCATCTAAAGATAAAGACAAAAACAAAACAAAACCCAAGACAAAGCAAAATTCATCACTCATCATGTAATTTGAGTCAAAGATGCACTTTTTTCTAGCTGCAATGTTTATTGGCTCAGTTTTAGTAGTAGTGGAAAATCAAGATGAAAAGGATTTTTAGCCCTTCTGAGAGACCATCACACTATTTATCATTGATTGTTTTAGGAAGGCATGAACATAAAATAAGGCTTTAGATAAGTAACCCATAGTCAATCTTGAGTTAATGCTTTACCTTTGTGGAACATTAATCAAATCCTAAAGTCAACATTTTAATCACATCTTGAATTAGTTGAAATATAAATGAATGTAAAAGGAAAAAAAAAATGTTGTTTAGTACCAGAGTATGTTCACTTCTGCTTAAATGCATAGAATATTTATTTCATTGTAAACCTAAAAAATAATAATGTCTCTAATGTGGAATTTCAGATTCTGCCTGGAAACCAAACATTGCTATTGATCTAACAAATCTGAAGGAGCATCAGTCTGTCACTGTAACCTGCTCAGCTTCAACTCCCTGTCCACAATCACCTCCTGAACTCACCTGGAATCTCCAACAAGACTCTCTCAGACAAACAGAGAAAAACACAGATGGAACCTTTACAACTAAAATCCAGGAGAACATCACTCTGTCACACACACATGATGGATACAACATCAGATGTTCTGCCAGATATCCTGTGAAAGGAGAACACAAGACAGCAGAGACAGAAGTGACTCTCAGTGTTTCATGTAAGTGATCCTGTCAGCAGGTCATGATTCAGCTGTTTCTGATCAATAAAGTTCATGTGTGTCTCATTTTCCTCAGATGCTCCTAAAAACACCTCAGCATCCATCAGTCCATCAGGTTTGGTATCAGCAGGTACCTGGGTGGAGCTGAGCTGCTCCAGCAGAGCCAAACCTCCGATCAGGAACTTCACCTGGTTCAGGATCAGCAAGCATGGAGCCATGAATGTGTCTGTGGGGCCGGTTTACAGCTTCAACGCCACGGAGGCAGGAGATTTTTACTGTGAGGTTACAAATGATCTGGGAAATCAGAAATCATCAGTGAGGTTTCTTAGGATTAAAGGTAGTTATTTTTAAAACCACTGAACATGAGGAACAATCTCAACATCTGATGTCTAAATGTTGGTGTAAATGTCCCTATTTTGTTTCATTTAGGTATATTGAATGGACATCTTTTCTGGCTGATAATTGCACTTGCTATTGGGCTGTTGTTGCTCATCTTCCTGGTTATTTATGTGAGGTAAGTATCAGCAATGAGAGAATCAATTATCTCAGTGAAGTAAACCAAATATGTTCTTAGTTTAGAATATGGATATGTCAACAACAATCCAATTTGTCCACATGTACAAAACGTCCAATTACATACCTCCAAAAATTTGATTAGAGGAATGACAATGAGTATCATCTGGACAGAAAAAGACAAGCGTGAGCGAAAAGCAACAGAAAGCCAAGAAGTCGGCTACATTTCTGTCAGTATGTTGAAAACATTCCTGCTTCTATGTGCAAATCAATGTTTATGGCAGGTTTAATTTTCCTGGGAAAACAGTAGATTATGCATTAGCTGCTTTGGCCTCTTCGAACATTCGCCGCACAACATTCCACAGTTGAAGAAAAAGGATGTTGAAGCTTGTTTAAAATTTGCTGCATGGGATTTGGACAAGCCAGTGAAAAACAGGAGGAACAGTCCTACCTACTACTAGTAGAAGTAGTAGTATTAATAAACATATTTAGGAGTCATCACACACACAATGTTTGGATGAAGAATGGCAAAAACTGACTAAGTCTACACACTCACTGTGCCTGCATACTCCTTTGCAATTGATGATACTTAGTGTTTTACATTAGTGTTGTCTAACCCTAACCCTTCTGAAGAAAATGTAGTTCTATAATAATCACTATTATCATTACAGTACATCACACCAAAAGCATCTTGAGGTTTGCAGATGTATCATGATGTGTGATGTCTGAAATTGTAGAGTGCTTTCTGTAATTGATTTAAATGAAGACATATTTCTTTGCACTAAACAGCCTAATTATTAATGGAGAAATGTGCTTTTCTTATGAGCGTTCTTGTAAACATCTGACGAAAGCAAAAATGTGGATCACATGCAAGACAATTAAAATAAAATAAAAACTCTTAATTGATCCTAAGAACCTTCAAGATTAAAAAAAGAGAGAAATGAGCCAAAGAACTGAGCAATGTATGCTACTAGTTTCTCTATACAGGAAACATTTTGAAGTAAATCTCACAAAGAAATGCTTCATGACAAATTATTGATTATAATAGAAACATTTAAAGTGAGGAAAATAAAGACATTGTCCATCCCTGCTATAGTTTTGAACTATAGTACTAAAATAGATTTACCTTTCAATGACTAAATGCAACAATGACTTTAAAGACTTATTCTGACAACTCTCCAATGTCTTCCAGATGTTTCAAGTCCAAACAGCCAACTCATCAACAGACTCAGGTGGGTAAATGTTCAGCACTGCAACGTATCTTCAGGAGTTGAGTCTGTGCCAGAATCGGTTTAAGCATGAACTGTTTTTTAAGAGTTATTTTCCCATAGACTCCAGCTGGTGAGGAGGCTGCGGTACAAACACTTTCTACTGCAGCAGCTGAAGAACTGCAGTATGGAGAAGTAACTTTCTTCAAGGGGAAACCTGAAGCTTCCTCTACCTCCGTGGAGTACGGCAAACAGGAAGAGACAGTTTATGCACACGTCAAAGTGTCCAAGTCAAGAAAGTGCTCAACACACACCACTGACAGTCCAGATGATATCTATGCTCAAGTGAAGAAAAAGTAACTTTTCATTTAAAATAAAGTTAGCTAAAGACCTCACTTAAAGCTACTTTGCATCTCTTAGGAACAATGCATATATATATATTTTTTTTTCTCCAAAGAGTTTTTGCAGTGCTAGTGGCTCGTATTTTTTTGACAGTAGGCAGACAGGAAGGAAGTGAGGAGAGGGGGGAAGACATGCGGCAAAGGTCGCCGGGAATCGAACCCGCAATGTCCGCGTCGAGGACTAAGGCCTCCAAACGTGGGGCGTGCTAACCCGCTGCGCCACCACAGCACCTCAGGAACAATGCATATTTATCATGTGCTATATTATGATATTTTTTGTGCTGCTGTTTTGTTGTTTTTATTTTATTTCGGGTTGTGTGACACCTTGCATGGGATTGTGGCACGAAGTAATCATGTTTGTTACTTCAACAAAGTATTTAAAGCCTAGCCTTCTTAATTATTATTAAAAGAATACGTTAAACACACAAAGTGGGGAATTTTATTTTCACTTAATCATTTCACTGCACCATATTTAAGATAGTTAATAGTTAGATGGCGATGTGACGCTCCACTTCTTCTTTCAACCGTCAGACAAACCGTTGCAATAGCTCTGTGTTAAACTATGTTCCCCTTTTTCAATTTGTTGAACACATTGCGACCACACACAGCAACTTGGTCTCCTTGGTCTGGGCGTTTGCGTTTTCAACACCTTTTTTTAAAAGGAACTTGGGTTTTTTTGGGGCCGGAACACAGAACAGTTTTCTATCTTGAACTTCTTCCACAGGACACGTCTGACAGGCCTTCTCGTCAGAGCTGAGGAAGCTGGGGAGGCGTATGTTATTCACATAAAGCTAAACAAGATCATACGTGTGCAACATGAGCATTTTTACTCTAAGAGTAAATTCTTACTTGAGCGAGTTTATTTTTTATTTACAACCATTTTATCACTCAAAATCTCCTCACAAATCTAAATTCTCAAATACATAGAAAAACAAAGTTAAACACTGCGAGGCTAAATGAAAACATTGTCACCGGAACAAATAGCTGCACGCATCATGTTGGAGAATTGCTGACTGGGTCAAAAGACGTGGCTGAGGAAAAGATGTTTGTCAGTTCAAGCAGATGAAAGCCATTGACATGCGTCAAGCAGAGAAACCATGTAATGAGATTGAGTAAACTACTATATTAGGCTTAAGAAGTATTGCTGAAAGAAAAACAAAATTCAAAAGAAGACATTTTGGAAAAAACAAAACAAAACAGCAACAAAAAACCCCGTAAGATATGGTGATCTGTGATCACCTAAAAGTTTAGTAAAAGCAAATTGAGGAAAAAACAAAAGTAGATCTCACGGTGAAAGGAAGAATAATAAAAGTAACGCTCCAGATTATATTTAAACACATCATAGTGACTCACCAACATGTCATAAACTGTCTGCGGAGGTAGATGCAGATTTAGAGAAATCGGGCGAGATAAAAGGTGACTACAACAGCTGCCAACTGGACCTCAACCTGGTGAGCGCTACAGGAGGAGGAAATGAGATTTGTTGTGGCAGTGTCGCAAATAATGCATTGCATCAGATCATAACAGTTAACATGACTCAAGGTTGGCTTTCGAATTTAATGCAGAAGTCACTGCGACATGTTAGAAGCTTTGAATTGTTTATTGAACTACAGCCTCAGGGAGGCAGCAGCATTCAAAACCTGAAAACTGCATGATGGTCCAGGAACGTAAAGGGACATCTGCTTCTTCTTCTTCTAGGATTTTTTTGCCATCCGGGATTTTTATTATAATTATTATTAGTATTAGTAGGAGTAGTAGTAGTACTAGTAGTAGTATTAATAAACATATTTAAAACTTGAGAGACATTTTCATGGCAGAAATTATGTCCGTATTCTTCTTAAACATTTTTATTAATCTTTCTATCCTCATTATTAATGGATTGCATATAACTTCAGTGGCAAATACCACCACCTATTATCCATGCATGTGTAACCTTGTTGCCTCCACCTGCCATATTTGTTTAAATTTTGTATTGTGCAAAAATAAGAATAAGGCGATGTTACGATGACATCAGTGAGGATGATCTCATTCTACCACATTAAGATATCCCCTTCTCTGCTCTTTGAAAAATAAGCAGAGATGACAATAACACCATGGTATATACAGTAGTATGTGTTCAGAGAAGCAGAGGATCTTTTATAGACGAAGCCAGATTAACAACAGTGTTTAAAACAGCTACATGCACGGAGTGTAGCACTTTTCACACTCCTTTCAAAAAATCTGAATAAGCCCGTCCTGTTCGGGACGGGTCTATTCAAAGTTTCAGACGCTTCGGGAGCGCTGCAGCATTCAATGAGAGAACCCAACATATCACGCAGAGGGAACCTGACCAAGCATCCATATATGAAGAGAAGGCACTGATTACCATTGTTAAGACCAAGTGTTTTATAAATGCTGCAGCTTTTGATTATGGAAAAAGTAAACGGAAGTGAATAATTCACACTAGTACGACTCGAGAGCAAGTGATCTCACAGTTTGGTACAGCGGATGCAGACGTTCACTCTGCCACTGTTTTCTCACACAATAATTTCCATCCAGCCTGGTTTTTGGCCAGACCAGGCCTGAATTTTAGCTAGGGCTACACATCTAAACTCTGCTGTAGGTTACCAATCTGTACATATTACTGCTACTACAGCCACTAATGGTAGTAATAATAATATTAACATTGCCTTTTTAAAATAAAAATCTCTCACTTAAAAAGAAAGGCACTGAAAAGCTATTCTTGTCCACAGAAGACTTAAACATTTCGACGCCAAGATGCCGTCTCAGCAAGACATTTTGAAAAATCTTTCTAAAAGTCCACGTCATCTTTCACACCGTCAGACTTTGTACAAACCTCTCAAACAAAACTGTCTGAATTCCCTCAGTATTTTCTATGCAGCAATAAAAATCATATTCTCATCCGCAGCTGATAGATGGAAATGAGCAAAATCGACACCTGTTTTCGCCTGGAGTACAATATAAGTGATCGATAATTGTGAATGTTTTGTTGAAAACATTCATTCCAAAAGCATCTTCTGCTCATTGAACATCTGAATATTTGATTGAGACTTACTCTACTGTTCAACAGTAGTCAAGTAAGTCTGTATTATTAAACACCCCTAATAAGGTAACACTGTGGTAACAGCAAGATGTTAAAAAGGTAGCTTCCTCTTTCTTGAGGGATGTGAAGGGGAGACAAATTAAGACAAGTCGACTTGTTTTGCCAACACACATTCAGAGGTCGGCTATTGGATCTGATTCTAATCAGCTCAAACGAGAGCTAGGGAAACTGAACTATTTCCATTTTAACTGCAGATCTTTGGTAAGTTGGTGCTGTGGTTTCCACACAGACATTTTAAACTGAGATTTTTAAAAAATCTCAGTTTAATCCCAAGTCTTTTGGGATTATTTAAAAATTAATTAAGTAAATCTGGACAAGTAGGAAGGTAGGCTGAAGGTTTTACTGAAGGTTTTAAAATGCCTCAGGATTTGTTTTTTTTTGGTTTTTTTATTGAAGGACGACTGTGAGACGAATGGCAGCTCTTCCTGGGAACGTGCTGACCGTCAGCGTGTTACTGAGTGTCTTCTTTCTTCCAGGTACGATGCGATGTTTGTTCCCTTCCTCCCATTTAGAGACATCGCATGAATCACATCTCCACGTGTTAACCTGCTGCAGCTCAACTGGAGTTTAGGGATAATGAAGTTTCTGCTGATAAATGACTTTCGTTGACATTATGTCCATCATTTGTTTGTTTTTTTGTTTGTTTTTTTTCCAGGTGCTTTGCCTCATTACTGTGATAAAAAATCAGCGGACTTGAATATCACTGCACCAAACAACATTGAAGCTCTGAGTGGATCTTGTTTGGCGATCCCATGTAGTTTTACTGCAAATCATTTAGAATTTAATAGGACCATTAGTATCTATGGAGTTTGGATGAAACATACTTTAGACTTTGAGTCTAATAAAAATAATGTTATTTTCAACAGCAGTGAGTCAGTAAACAATTATTCATTGGAATTAAGTGGAAACCTTGCAGATAAAAACTGCACCACTCTGTTTACTGAAATAAACTCAAGTTATACAGACAAATACTTCTTCAGGATTGAGAACGGACAATTCAAAGCAACAGCCTGCGCTCATCCTCTCAATATAAAAGTTGGAGGTAAGATAACTTTCTTTTAAATATTTTACTCTATTTTCTGAATCCTAATTGTGGTGATTTAGCATTATCGGTCAGATATGGCAATTCATCATGACATCATAAATTTAAAGAAGTTAAGCATGAGATGAAGAGGATTAATTATTTTTAAACATCCATTTATCGCTTCAGCAGAGTTGCGTAGTGGCTTCATTTCCTGATCTGCTCAGGAAAGTTGCTGAAGCAAACAGTCAAAAAGCTGACATGAGCTAATATGACAGGTATGAAATAACTTTAAGATCAAGTTCCAGGTCTCATATTGTCTGCTAATCTAGTAAAGTATGATATCATAAAGTAACTAAGTTACATTAAAAGTAACTTTTTTTAGTTACTTTCAGCAGCTGCTAACAACAACGCTCCGCCTCCTGTGAAAATTACATTGAGCTTTGCCGATACTTAATTGTAAGTTATTTTATAATGGTAACATCAACAATGTGTCTCCACTTATAAGGTTGAACTGAGGAGTAGATTGTTTAATGGTTACAACAGTGCAAAAAAAAAAAAAAACGTGAGTAATTTGTTTGGTCCACTGTTGTCTGGAAAACTCTAAGAAGGATTTTAAAGCCCCCATATTTCCCCCCAGCCTCCAGGTTCTGCGTTACGGTCCTGCGTTTGGTGTTAAAGCGCAGCGCACAGCGCTCCTCCTGCAGCTCCGCAACTAAGATGGCTGCACAGATTTGTGACACTTATCTTAATTTTAATAATTATAATGGCGTTAAGTTGCCATTGTAATTATATTGGCAACTATACGGACACGTTTATTCGTGGCTGTTTTCACGTTTATTGCGCTGTTCAAGTTAGTCTCGATGTTTGCAGTTTTCTGGAGCGCAACGCGAAGCTCAACGTCATTCAGAGGTAATATTTTAACTTGACATTAACAAAGACACAGCGGGACGGATCATCCGGGAAATGATGAGCACGGACTAAAACTACCTTAATGACGGACAAATTCTGGGATTTATTATGAGTCTCTGCTTATTTCCAAGTCCAAATGAGTAACTTCACGTCCAAAAACGAGACCAAAATGGCGCAACCCGCCACTCATTAAATTTGCAAGCGACTTAAAAAAAAAAAAAAAACCTAAAAAAAAAAGAAACCCACAGCCGCTTATAATTACGGAGCCCTCTAGGGGACATGGGGATTTTTTTTCTTTTGCGTTACCTCGCAAAACTTTTGCGTTACCTCGCAATACTTTTGCGTTACCTCGCAAAACTTTTGCGTTCCCTCGCAATACTTTTGCGTTACCTCGCAAAACTTTTGCGTTACCTCGCAAAACTTTTGCGTTCCCTCGCAATACTTTTGCGTTACCTCGCAAAACTTTTGCGTTACCTCGCAAAACCTTTTGCGTTACCTCGCAATACTGTACTGGTCAGTTATGCAGCATAATTGAATACTGCAAGCCTTTCCTACGGTGGGCGCCGTACTTTATGCTTTAATATAAGGTTATGTGAGGTTTTTCCGTGAATGTTAGTATCTTTTTGTGAAATATCTGAAGTTTTATATCTTTCTTTAGGATAGAAAAGCACCACAAACCTACGATATAAACAGAAACCTTCCGTAAGTAGGAAAGAAATAAAAATACATCCTAATTTGGACTATTTCTGAGTTATTATCGCGGTTAATAAATCATCTGACAGTTTTGATTGTGTCTCTGTTGTGTTCGTAGTCTGAATGGTTTAAAGAGCTGCTTTCAGTGCCGCTCCATCTTAACCTTAACAGATATAAACATGCAGTAAAAAATAAATCGATTTTCAATCAGTGTTTTGCACCAAACAGTTTTTACTGTTAACAAGTTTTTATTATTAAACACACGACAAACTAATGATGGTAAAGGGCCGCACTGGGTTAACTCGGGGAATCTCATCTGTCCGTGTATCAATCAGCTCCAAACCATTTCTTTGTTCTGTCACAATTATCGATTTATTCCATTTTGATGATCAGGTTCCAAACTTTGCCAGGACTGACCGCCCCACTCACCGCTTCCTAATACACACAAAGCCAGTATCCTTCCCATTCATACCTGGTGACGTCACTCCCACGTCGACACACCTAAGTGTCAAAGCCGCTGCTCCTGTCATATCAATAATTACTTATTTCATTCATATGGCTCTTACAGAGCCTCAGTGAAAACGTGTTTATTATTATTAACTGTTTGGTGCAAAACACTGATTGAAAATCGATTTATTTTTTACTGCATGTTTATGTCTGTTAAGGTTAAGATGGAGCGGCACTGAAAGCAGCTCTTTAAACCATTCAGACTACGAACACAACAGAGACACAATCAAAACTGTCAGATGATTTATTACCCGCGATAATTACTCAGAAATAGTCCAAATTATAATGTATTTTTATTTCTTTCCTACTTACGGAAGGTTTCTGTTTATATCGTAGGTTTGTGGTGCCTTTCTATCCTAAAGAAAGATATAAAACTTCAGATATTTCACAAAAAGATACTAACATTCACGGAAAAACCTCACATAACCTTATATTAAAGCATAAAGTACGGCGCCCACCGTAGGAAAGGCTTGCAGTATTCAATTATGCTGCATAACTGACCAGTACAGTATTGCGAGGTAACGCAAAAGGTTTTGCGAGGTAACGCAAAAGTTTTGCGAGGTAACGCAAAAGTATTGCGAGGGAACGCAAAAGTTTTGCGAGGTAACGCAAAAGTTTTGCGAGGTAACGCAAAAGTATTGCGAGGTAACGCAAAAGTATTGCGAGGTAACGCAAAAGTTTTGCGAGGTAACGCAAAAGTATTGCGAGGGAACGCAAAAGTTTTGCGAGGTAACGCAAAAGTTTTGCGAGGTAACGCAAAAGTATTGCGAGGGAACGCAAAAGTTTTGCGAGGTAACGCAAAAGAAAAAAAAATCCCCATGTCCCCTAGAGGGCTCCGTATATAATAATCGGACTTCACGACAGAAACTCAAAATAGTTCCAGTGTTTCCACCAACAAAATGCGCACCTCCCTCCATTGTTTACATTTCTGTCGCATAGAGACGTCGGTCACTCGACAAGACGCGTAGAGGAAATACGATTAAATAACGAAAGAAGATAGTAACGCACAGTAACGCAAAGTGATTTCGATACGTAACTGTAGTCTGACTACTGGATTTGAAATAGCAACGCGTTAGATTACTCGTTACTGAAAAAAGTGGTCCGACTAGTACCGTACCACAACATCTGCAATTTTGATTGCAAAAAAAAAACAAAAAAAAAACACACTGTCAGGATCTGTGTTTTTCCTTGTTTATTTAGAGTTTTCTGTGTCCTTAAGTCTCTTCGTTGTCCTGTCCTCCCCTTGATTGTTCCCAGGTGTGTCTCGTTTCTGTGATTACCCTCCCGTGTATTTATCTCCACCTGTGTTCCTTGTTCCTCGTCGTCGTCGTCAATGTCTAGTCTATTCGTCGTCAGTGTGTCCATGTGCCTGCTGCTCGTTGTTGCTGGACTTATTCATCATTAAAATCATTTATTCATCTTACCTGGGTCCGCTGCGTCTGCCTCACCACCAACACCGCACCGCATTTCATGGCACACACACACTAAAACAATCCCAAAATCCTGGAGGAACAGATATTTCTTAATATTTTAACAGTTTAATTGGTTTTATCAATACATTCTAGAACAACAGGCCCTTTAAGAGCTTTAGGATTTTTATGACTTCGACACCCCTGGTCTAGAGTATTTGCAAATAACCTGTGTGTACAATTTGACCACAGCTCATACAAAAGCAACATTAGATTAGAAAGATTATGAAGCAGTTAACAAAGAAATATGTGTAAATATACTTAATGTTTAATACTATATTTACAATAGTATTAAACAGCAGTAAATATACTTTACTGATGTTCTTTTGTTTTGTTTGCTTTTGTTTGCATATAACTTTGTTTATTCTTTAATTACACTATGTTCAATAAGATCAAAGAACTACTATCACTATCTAGGCTTTTCTTTGTGGTGTTATGTATTTGTAACTCTAATTTATATAGGAATAAGAGCTCTTGGGAGCCTCCTTGTGGGCTGATAAATCTATGCAGCAGATCATATTTGCATCCACTTACTGTCGAACTCTTCTCATCAGTTCTTTTTTTCTTTTTCTTTTTTTTTTCATCATTGCATGTTTTGTTTTTCCCAGATTCTCCTTGGAGGCCCAGCATTAATGTTCCCTCTGACCTGAAGGAGCATCAGTCTGTCATTGTAACCTGCTCAGCTTTCACTCCGTGTCCACAATCACCTCCTGAACTCACCTGGAATCTCCAGCAAGACTCTCTCAGACAAATAGAGAAAAACACAAATGGAACCTTTACAACTAAAATCCAGAAGAACATCACTCTGTCAGACACACATGATGGATACAACATCAAATGTTCTGCCACATATCCTGTGATTGGAGGAAACAAGACAGCAGAGACTAATGTGACTCTCAATGTTTCATGTAAGTGATCCTGTCAGCAGGTCATGGTTCAGCTGTTTCTGATCAATAAAGTTCATGTGTCTCATTTTCCTCAGATGCTCCTAGAAACACCTCAGCATCCATCAGTCCATCAGGTTTGGTGTCAGCAGGTACCTGGGTGGAGCTGAGCTGCTCCAGCAGAGCCAAACCTCCACCCAGCTTCACCTGGTTCAGGAACAGCGAACATGGAGCCATTAATGTGTCTGTGGGGCCAGTTTACAGACTTCAGAAGACCAACATGTCAAATATAGAAAGTCATTTTTGTGTGGCTGCAAATAGTCTTGGTAGTCAGACATCATGGAGTCACTTGAGAAATAAAGGTAACATCTGTGTTTCATTTATAATTATTTCTGCTTGTCCATATCACTGTAACCTTTATAAAAAATTTTATTTTTATAATTTTAAAGTTTTATATTTCACAGTACAGCTTTCTTTGTCCTATACTTCTTTACTTTATTTGTTATCTGTTTATTATTGTGTTTCTTTCCAAGAAACAGGGATGCGGACAGTCCTTGGCTCAGTTATTTTGCTGTTCATTTTCGCTGCGCTCATCTGCTTGGTTCCCTCAGTTTTGTGAGTATAAACAAGCGGCTTCCTCAGGTGTAGGTGTAGGTGCCCAGCCTGTGGTGCCCTGGGCATAGTTCTCCACCACATTTACATGTACAGTAGATCAGATGCAAGGACATGTGTCAGTAAAACAACAAAAAAAAAAGTTAAGCTGTCAAAATAAATAAATAACATCAGGATTATTCTGATACCACTCCAATATTTTTCCAGTTTCTTCAAGTCCAAACATCAAACTCCCCAACAGCCTCAGGTCAGGGATTCAACCTGTACGTTAAATTTGACACCATCAGCACAAAGTGAAATATTAATGTACTTTTTTTTCCCCCCATAGGCTGAACCAGATGAGGACGTTACAGTTCAAATGCTTCCTGATAAAACTGAAGACCAAACTTATGAGGACATGAACGGTTTCCAGAGACAACCAGAAGTTTTCCATGAATCTAAGAAGGACAGAGGACTGGAGGAGGCAGTTTACTCCCGGGTCCAAAAGTTCAGGGCAAGAAACTGCTCAGTGCAGAGGGCTGACAGTTTGGCGGATACTTACATTGAAATGAAGCACCAATAACTGCTGTTGTGCGATCACAGAAATATAGTTTTTGTTTTTACATTATGTCAGATCATTATGATTCTCTTTCCCTGTTGTACTTGGTTTCATCACAGTTTTATCATTTTATTGTAATAGAGCAGCTGCATTTTGGCTTTTTGGTGGCTTTCTTCTGGGTGACAAACTTTGATAGACTTCACATCATGTCTGCCATAACTCTTATGTTTTTGTTTTGTTTTTTGTTTTTTTTTTAAAGAAATTGACTTTTAATCTATTAGATAATTTATATTTCTGATACCACAAGAACACAAAACCTCCACTGATATTCTGGTGAAAATTCATTTTTTTTTCTGCCTTTAACGTTCAAAAGCCAAAAGAACTGATCTCCTGAGTTGCATGGTGGTTGGATTTTCCTATCATGTTAATTCTTACAATAGTAGCATAAAATTGCTTGAACAGATGAATGCGGCACCTTCTAGGATCTGTAAAATCTTCCCAAGGATGAACCAGACTTGTGCAGCTGCTCAACGCTCTTCCTGATGTCTTGAGCTGATTTCTTTTGACTTTCCCATCATGTCAAAACAAGAAACCCAAATGTTTCAGGCAATTATGTAAAAAAGCATATACATATATTTTTAGACATTTTTAATCAAAGTTGCATACTGCTAACCATTGTGTCTTGATTCATCTCTTTTTTTTCCAAGTTACTAATTTTTAAACATATTCCACAAGTTCACTCTAAAACAAGTAAATAGGATTGTTAAATAAAAATAAAATTTCGTCAGTTTTTATGTGCTTGAGCTATTTCTTTATTCTGTGATCCAATTGAAGACATTCTGAATCTGTGTGTCTGGTTATCCTAACTGAGAATGTCAAATATAAACGCTGAATGATGGAGGATCTCTGCTGTTCTGTGAGATGTTCTGTGTACAACAACGGTTGCCGACGTATCCAGAGGACGTCACGCTGACCTTGATTTGAAGTATGTTTGAAACTTTGCTTGTTTTTTGACAAAAGGCTCCTGGGATGTACAATGCGCTAATCACTTACCAGTGCGCTGCTAAACACAAAACATATTTTACGAATATAATTCAGTTGCGTGACAAGACTTTCAAAGCTGCTCTGCATATTTCAGTATTCAGTTGGGGGTTTTTTATCAGACAGTTGCAAAATCTGTTTGGTCATGTCCACCCAGACAAGATGATCTCTTGACACAATAAAGAATGTTAAATGCAGCTGACACACGCAAGAATCCTTTGGACAGAAGACGGTTGTTCATCTGCTGACTGACTTCATAAACACCTGATTTAAAACAAAATTTTACTTTGCATTTAGATTTAATTGGTAAGAAAATGTTTACTCTGTTGAACTTTTTGGAGATAAAATCATGTTTTTGCTTAGTGGACTTTATGGAGGTTCTCTCAAAATGCAACAGTGCATTTTTTTAAGTGTTACATAAAGATTGTTTTAAAGAAACCTAATTATTCTTTTAAGAACGTTTCTAAGTGACTTGTTTTCATCATGTTTTCATTCCGTCTGCAGGGTGATGAAGGACATCTAGAGTGTCACGGCAGCGCTGTCTGGAAATATGTCGACGCTCGAAATGTTACTGAGTCTCGTCTTTCTTCCAAGTGAGCCGTTTGTTCTCTTTCTTTCATTTGGTTTGCAGGAAGATTATGCTGCATATTATGTTCACCATTATTTTACCTTTACAGGTATTTTGGCTGTTTGTGAGAGACCAGGTGTCTCACTTACTTTACCAACCCCAATCGAGGCATTGAGTGGATCTTGTTTTCAAGTCCCATGTCGCTTTATAGAACACAATGGATTTAATTCCACAGGAGCACGTGAAGGAGTGTGGATTAAACATGGCAAGGATATTTACACAACCGCACATGGAATTAACAAATATCCAATAGAAATTACCGGAGACTTGGACAAATTCAACTGCTCCACCCTGCTTTCTGACGTAAATACAAATCTTGCGGGGAAGTACTTCTTAAGGCTTGACAACAAACAAAGCACGGCAACAGCTTGTGCTCATCCACTCTGGGTAACTGTGAGAGGTGAGTGTCTTATCTGTCATAAAGTATTTAGTCAACCCTGAAATTAGGTACTGCTTTGCATAGTTCTCTTATTCAAGGTTCCTGGTCATGATTGTGCCAGAAAAAAAACCCCAACACTTTTGTAACCTTTACTTTCACAGGCATGTTGGGCAAGGCAGTATTATTTACGCAATTCATACACAAGACAATCCAAAGTGCTTTTTAAAAAATGTATGGGTAACATGTAAATATGAAGCATAAACATAAAAGCCTGGCATAAAAGAATTCATAACACAGACTTTAATTAATAGATTTTTAGACTACTTTCACACTGCAACCTGAAATGACCCAAAAACGGCTTGCCCTTATGTGACATTCATCCGCCCTGAACATTATTGATACTCGACAAACGTCATTATTCTGCATCCTGATATGCCAAGCAGGAAGAAGAGCAACCGTGGCGGACGACAATGCATATTAAGTTGCGCTGACTCCGGTTGGACAACAATCACAACACACTCTCCCACATACATGTTTACTTCCATGAACACTGAGCATGCTCGCTATATCTGACACTATTGTATGCTTAGATACACATGCAGGATGCTTTCTGATTTTTTGCAGTTCACATTAGGAGACCACGTACAAGTTGCATATCTTTGGAAATGTCAACGGCCAGGCAAAACATCGGAATTGAGCATTAAAGCATGCAGTGTGAATGAAGTGTGAAGGCTTAATTTTTGTCTTAGTTGTAGTCTTGTAGTAGGCTTGTTGGAGAACGTCATCACTAGTTTAGCTAGCTTTCAATTCCAGATATTTTGTACCAGGGAGCCAGTCGATGTGTAACGGATCATAGGCCAGCACTCTCTGCGATTTGCTTGTTAATATGTTTTAAGATTTACAGCAGTATCAGGTAGAGTAGAGTGACATTAGCATATATGATAGGACGTGTAGGGCTACTTTATAATATGTTAGGTTCTGGATCAGGTTGTAGAGCAGACACGAAAAAGGTATGATACTTTAAAATGGGAAGGTTTAATGCATTTTTTGTTCTAAAGTTATTTTTGTGCACCTGATATTTTCAGGCCAAAATTAGTGCAGTGTAATTAACACTGATTCAAATGCTACATTGCACAATCTATGTACAAAGTCTATGCACAATGTTTGATATTAATTATTAATTATTTCACAGTTTTCTGTTGTTAAAAATGTACATAAATGTGGAATTACAGATTCTCCTTGGAGTCCCAGCATTAATCTTCCCTCTGACCTGAAGGAGCATCAGTCTGTCATTGTAACCTGCTCAGCTTTCACTCCCTGTCCACACTCACCTCCTAAACTCACCTGGAATCTCCAACAAGACTCTCTCAGACAAACAGAGGAAAACACAGATGGAACCTTTACAACTAAAATCCAGGAGACCATCACTCTGTCAGACACACATGATGGATACAACATCAGCTGTTCTGCCAGATATCCTGTGATTGGAGGAAACAAGACAGCAGAGACAAAAGTGACTCTCAGTGTTTCATGTAAGTGATCCTGTCAGCAGGTCATGGTTCAGCTGTTTCTGATCAATAAAGTTCATGTGTGTCTCATTTTCCTCAGATGCTCCTAGAAACACCTCAGCATCCATCCGTCCATCAGGTTTGGTGTCAGCAGGTAGAAGGGTGGAGCTGAGCTGCTCCAGCAGAGCCAAACCTCCACCCAGATTCACCTGGTTCAGGAAGTGTGAACATGGAACCACTAATGTATCTGTGGGGCCAGTTTACAGCTTTGCTGTTACCAAGGGAGGAGAGTATTATTGTGTGGCTACAAATGGTCTGGGAAATCAGAGATCACCAGATATCTATTTAAGGATTAAAGGTAATTTAATGGCTATTTTTAGTCCTTCTTTATTAGTTTTTTTAAAATGATTTTTATTTTTAGATTATTATACCTGTTACTGCTAAATAAAACATAAAGTAATTCAAAGAATTTGTTGGAAAGTTAACAAACAGTTCTGTTCAAACCACTGTAGTTACTATAAACACAAAACATACAGTATGTTTTACTTTCTACTGTGTCTGATGTGAAATCCCAGAAACCCCTGGAAGTCCCAGCATTGATCTTCCCTCTGACCTGAAGGAGCATCAGTCTGTCACTGTAACCTGCTCAGCTTTCACTCCCTGTCCACACTCACCTCCTAAACTCACCTGGAATCTCCAACAAGACTCTCTCAGACAAACAGAGAAAAACACAGATGGAACCTTTACAACTAAAATCCAGGAGACCATCACTCTGTCAGACACACATGATGGATACAACATCAGATGTTCTGCCAAATATCCTGTGATTGGAGGAATCAAGACAGCAGAGACAGAAGAGACTCTCAGTGTTTCATGTAAGTGATCCTGTCAGCAGGTCATGGTTCAGCTGTTTCTGATCAATAAAGTTCATGTGTGTCTCATTTTCCTCAGATGCTCCTAGAAACACTTTTGCATCCATCAGTCCATCAGGTTTGGTGTCAGCAGGTAGCAGGGTGGAGCTGAGCTGCTTCAGCAGAGCCAAACCTCCACCCAGCTTCACCTGGTTCTGGAAGAGCAAACATGGAGAAGTTGACGTATCTGTGGGGCCAGCTTACAACCTCAGCGTTACTGAGAAAGGAGAATATTACTGTGTGGCTTCAAATAATCTGGGGAGTCAGACATCATCAGTGATTCATCTTAATATTGAAGGTAATTACTAACTGGTATTCAGAAATTTAAGCTTAAAGACGTGTGACATTGTACAATAATTTCAAAAGAGTTCATGCAGCGAATTATTCATGTTAGCTGGCTGGAGTTTCAACCCAGCCAAGCCTTCCTTCTTGCATCATGATAAAAATATATGACTTTATGGCTGCAAATAGTCTTAGTTATGAAATGTCTTCATAACTAAATTGAATTAAAAATCAAACGTAAACAAAAACTGATAATTTGATCTGGGTTTGTATTCTGAAAGACTAAAAGCAGCTGCCAGCAATGAAGTGTCTTAGACTTTCTGAAACTGTAAAGTTCATCTTATAATTTTACTTCAGTAAGATAAAAGTAATTCATTGCTAAAACTACAAGCTGACTACATTTCCAGAAAGCTGATGTCATCACCACAACTTCTCCTTCTGTTTGCTGATTGGCCAGGATGAAATTCTGTCCGATGAATCCAGTTTTGTGAGCAGGGAAAATGGCAGGAATACTGACAGAGACGAGAGATATTCTTTATAAAATGGGCAGAGCACTGCCAACAGCAGGCACTTCATTTTGATACAGCAATGAAGAATAATTAATTTAATTTTGCATTGTCTCATCGTCATTACGCACTCTTCGTGATTTTGTTTTGTGTATCAATCAATCAAATTCAAAACGAGAACTTATTGATTCTGTTCAGAAGGAGCTACGTGTGAAAGCTACCAGACCATATTATGATTCTTAAAACAATGCAGTTTGTTCGTGTTACGGTCAGTGGCCTTGCATGTTTTTTTTTCTTTCTTTTTCTTTCTGTTTTCCTTTTCTGTATAGTTGCAGCTTCATGCCTGTTGACTCCACTCTGAGAGGCAGGGCTGCACTCAGCCGTCCTCCTTACTAAATCATATGCCAACCGCCATTAAGGAAAAAGTCGAAGAACCAATCACAAGAGATAGTGTCGCACCTAGCAACAGGGTCAAGACAAGGATTTCTCCTTGCTCAGAGATTACCGAATTACACTAAGGCTGCGACTCCTTGGCAGGAATCTTATGCGCTGATAGGAGCTCTGATGATCTTTGAGCATATGGGGCCTGATCTTCTTGTCAACAAAGATTTTTATCATTTCTCACTGCCCAAGATGTTTATTCTTAAAAATATATAAATACGTTGAAAATATATGTCACGGATAGTTGTAGTTCAGGCTCTTAAACCATGCAAAGTCCTGATAACATTTCAACTTTGCTCTGTTGAACATTATTCTTTGATCAAGAGTCTAGAGTTTCCATCTACTCCACAATGACGATCGTGGGATTGGTGATGCTCTGTGGTGCCGTCATCATCTTTGAATGGTGAGAGACAATTTTCTATGAGATTTTTTTTTTGCTGTGCACCTGTTTTATATTTAGTAACGCTAACATCCTTTTATTTTTAATTTTAGCTGGCTTAGATTCTCCAAGAAACCAGCGGAGGTGAGAAAATTGACCTCATAAATAAAGTTAATCCTGAAATGATTCATGCTTCTTGCACCTGCGTGTCTGAGTTGCTCCCGGTGTGATATGTAGGTATTAACTGCAGTATAAAAAACTGCGTAGCAACAACGCTGTTTGTTTCTTTGTTGTTTCCTGTCTACAGGACACAAACGAAGCAGAGTGACGGAGGCACAGGCATCATGAAAATAAAGATGTAAACTTCACTCTGCAGTGGAGAATTTCTTCTTCCCTACCCTATCACGTACCTCCATTACTTGTAATGCTTTCTTTCAAAGATTCAGCCATGCAGGCAAATATTTGAATCATTTTTTTTGTTCAAAGTAAGGAAATTTAAACATCTGCTATGTTTTGAGTGTTGCTTTCACTGCATAAAAATCACTGCAAAAATAAACAGCAGATAGAAGAGCCAACAGCTGGTTATGTCATCCAGGACATGTTACTGTGAAATATCATCTCCGTCTTTGTCATCCAGTAACAGTCAGTCAGATGTTTCTTATTGCTGCTGGAGACGTTTCCTGCTCACAGAGTCTGCAACGACTCTTTCAAGTTACTTGTGTATTGCGAGTTTGTGTAACGTTTAATTGTGCTTTTGTTAAGATAAGGTGTTTCTGAATTGAATTGTTGACTTCCTCTACCGAGGCTTCAAATAAATGTCTTCACCACATGCACAGCAACAGCTTCCACCCTTTCAGACTTTGTTTTCAAAGCACTGCTTATTGCAGCTGGTCTCAGCAGGTGAATTTAGTCAAACCAAGAAGATTGAAAACGTGGTTTGTCATTTCTAACAACAAGAAACTGCGTTGGCGTCTTCCAGTCCGGCTGACATCTAAGTTGTTCTTAGCTGACGTCTAAGAACAGACGGCACCACTGACAGCCTTAAAACAAAGTTAATAGAGTCTATCAAGTCCACAAAGTCTTGGATCAGGAGATTCTCGGGATCAAACGCAATCAAAATCTGATCAGATCGTGATCCAGAATCACCAGCTCTTTGTTTCTTCTGTGATCCAGCGGAGTGTCTATGTTTAGATATAAAATACAGTAGAGTATTTGATATAACCAGAGGAAGCCACTCCAACATCTCATTTACGTTTCTGTTTTTGCTTCTGCTTTTTTTTCTTCTTTATTTTAATTCGTAACTAGTTACTGAGAAGTAAATGAAAGGAACCATATAATTGCGTGGGGCGAAAGTGTCAAACTTGTTGATAAAATATAATTCAGTTCCGTGACAGAGGCTTCCCAGGTGAATGTTCAGTCGCTCTTCTCAGACAGTAGCAAACATTGTTTGGCAGGACAAATGGACAATACAAGCTGACATCCTCTTTTACACAAGAATGAAGGCTTACTGCTGCAGCTTGCCTCCACACGTCAGAAGCTTTTAAACAAAACGCTGACTGAGTGAAGATTTATTCGGTAAGAAAGTCTTTCTAAGTTTAACCTTTTGTCACTTTTCACTCTGAAGGACATTTAAATGTTAAAAAAATGCATCTGTTTAATACTTTATGAAAGTTCTCTCAAAGTATAACAATACATTAAGTGTTATAAAATGTTGACATAAGGAGACAATGATTTATCAAGACTTTTGATTCATGTTTCCAGTCTGAAGAACGATGAGACTGATTGCAGCTTTGTCTGAGAATATAGTGACAGCCAGCATGTTACTGAGTGTCATCTTTCTTCCAGGTGAGCTGTTTGTTTGTTTGCTTTTTTATCATTCACTTTGATTAGTGGTTAGTAAAGTTTCTCTCCGGGAAGATTATGCTCCATGTTATGTTCACCATTAGTTTGTTTTTGCAGGTGTCTTGGCAGTTTGTAATAATGTAAACCCAAGTTTCTCAATCACCACACCAAACCAGAATGAGGCACTCAATGGATCTTGTCTGCATGTCCCATGTAGCTTTAAAGCACTAAGTGGATTTAATATACATGGAAATGTTTTTGGAGTGTGGATTAAAAGTGACAAGAATATCTACGAGACCGAACAAGGAGTTAATAAATACCCACTAGAAATTACTGGAGACTTGAATCAATACAACTGCACCACCCTGTTTTCTGATGTAAACACAAATGTTCAGGGCTTGTACTTCTTAAGACTTTACAACGGTAACCTCAAGGCAACAGCGTGTGCTGATCCTCTTTCGGTAAACGTCAGAGGTAAGAGTGTTATTTTGAATATCTCATAAAGTTCTTAGTCGACACTGAATTAGGTACTGCTTTGCATTCAAGGCATTTTAGTTGTAAAGGTTATGTTGTAAAGGGCTTTCAATGGAAAATTTGAATTCCATCTGTGTCCTGTGTATAAATGACAAAGTCATCTGTGTACAAATTAAAGGGAGATCAATTAGAAAAAATTACAACACCAATTTGATTAGCATAAGAAGGGGTTCTTAGTGCTTGTTTTTTATATTGATAAAAGGAAAAATGTTTCAAAATGTTTTGTTTGTCATATCTTGTATATCTTACTCCCAAGTTACTTCTGCTTCCAGTAATTTCAGACCAAATTCAATGACATTTTCACAAATTCAAATGCAAAGTTTTAAATGAATTGCTTGAATATGTATATATTGTTTGAAATAATGAACTATTTTAATGTGTTTGTTGTTGAAAATCTACATCAATGTGAATTTATAGATTATCCTTGGAGTCCCAGCGTCAATATCTCTGCTGGTGACCTGAAGGAGCATCAGTCTGTCACTGTAACCTGCTCAGCTTTCACTCCCTGTCCACAATCACCTCCTGAACTCACCTGGAATCTCCAACAAGACTCTCTCAATCAAACAGAGAAAAACACAGATGGACCCTTTACAACTAAAATCCAGGAGACCATCACTCTGTCAGACACACATGATGGATACAACATCAGCTGTTCTGCCAGATATCCTGTGATTGGAGGAAACAAGACAGCAGAGACAGAAGTGACTCTCAGTGTTTCATGTAAGTGATCCTGTCAGCAGGTCATGGTTCAGCTGTTTCTGATCAATAAAGTTCATGTGTCTCATTTTCCTCAGATGCTCCTAGAAACACCTCAGCATCCATCAGTCCATCAGGTTTGGTGTCAGCAGGTAGCAGGGTGGAGCTGAGCTGCTCCAGCAGAGCCAAACCTCCACCCAGCTTCACCTGGTTCAGGAACAGCAAAGATGGAGCCACTAACGTGTCTGTAGGGCAGGTTTACAGCTTCAATGCCTCTGAGGAAGGAGAGTTTCACTGCGTGGCTTCAAATGACCTTGGTCAAACCAATTCATCTGTGATCCTCCTTTCGATTAAAGGTGGTTTGATAAATGGTATTCAAAACTATACGTCATGTGCTTTTGCAATTTTTTTTTTTTTTTTTTTTTGCTGAGTCCATAGGATTGAATCTTTCATGTTAATTTCATTTCATTAAGTTATATAGTATATAAAATAGCTATATTTTTAACTACAATGGTAAGTTATTCAACACATGCTTTTCAAGTGACAATTGTTTTTTCTTCTGGGGACAGGGAATTTAAAGTTTTTATGTCCACTTCTTGCTTTGATCGTTTTCCCTGTGCTCATCTCCCTTCTGATCTCTGTTTGGTGAGTACCATAAAATTAATGTTTTTCTTAGATGCATGTGATGGTTGAGATGATCTGCTAGCTAAAATAATACAAATATGTACAGTTTTCAGCTGAGGCAACATTTGGAGCAATACAGCTCTGCAAAGATTTGATTAGGTTGATGCTTGATCCGATTTGTTTAGGTATTGCAACTGAACATAGTTCTTGAGTCGTTTTATAATATGTAACTGTCATGGTTTGTTGAAGGACCCAAGCACAGAGAGCCAATAAGTTTGAAGTTTTCAAAGAGGAAAAAAAACCTCAACATAAATAGATTTAACATAAAACAGCACAGGAACATGTCAGCATCCAGCAATTGGTGACAGAAAATGAGGAGCTTAAATATCAGGGAAACTGATTACTGGAAAGGAAGAGGGATTGATTGGAAACAGGGTGCAGCTGTGAGTGGAGGCCAGGCAGGCAGGCTGAGGGAGAGGCAGAAGGCATCAGAGGAGCAGGAAAGGTAATAAAAAAAATAAAAAAATCAGGATCTTGGTTTGTAGTATTTTTTGTCGAAATAGTTATTATTTCTCTAGTAGCAATAAAGAATAGTACAAAAGAATAACCAAAGAAATACGTAAATAAACAGCTCGGGAAAATTGATATAAAATACAGCAGGGCTAACAAGAACATAAGACTAGTAACTAATCAAACAATAAAACAAACAAAAATAAGTAATCAAAATGCAAATCCAGGAGATGCCTAAACCTAAATTGTCCCAGGATCCTGACAGTATGCATGACAACCTCACATTTTTGCACAACTCTTGGCCAGTCGGTTTTTCAGATATTTCTGAAGAATTACATTTTACTTCTTTTATGCCAAAAATGTTATGTTTTACTTGAGGAAACTGATTTGAGTGACTTCAATTTGTCACTCATCAGCACAAGCTTTCATCCATTTACACAGAAACTACACAGAGAGAGAGAGATACAAATGTATTGTACTATTTATTGTATTTACACTTCTTGCTGTGTAAATCAGTCGCCTTTTAGTGTTGTCAACAGACTCCTTCACCTGGATTTTAATCTGATCTTATTTTTATGAAGTCCATCTTTTAAGGCCCATTTGAGACCAGCCTGGACTCTAAATCTCTGTCTTTGTGTTGTCCTCTGAAGCACAGCAGAAATATTCTGACCGCTCTGTAACGTCTTGCAGGTGCTTTAAGTCCAAACGTTCAACTCCACAAAAGACTCAGGTTGGGAAAAATTCAACACTCCACTGAGTTTTCATTTGAAGGTTTGTGACAGAATCAAAATGAACAATACTTTTTTTTTTTCCCCCACAGAGTCAAACTGGTGAAGAGGTTCATGCTGAAAAAGGAGCCAATAAACCAGAAGAAGAACTCCAATATGTGGATATAAACTTCTTTAAGAGGACACCCGAAGCTCCTTCTGACTCAGTGCAGGAAAGCGGACAGCTGGAGACGGTGTACGCACAGGTCAAAGCGCCGGACACAGGAAACAGAAAATACTCTGTAGATTGATGAGATACACACTTTGGAAAGTGTGTGTCATGTTACACCTGGCCATGGTACCAACAATCAAACATGGGGGTGGTAGTGTGAGGATTCGCGGCTGCTATCTTTCTTTTAAGGATTTTTTTTTAGCTGTAGTGGCCTTTGTTTTTGAGGGAGGGAGAAAACATGCAACTACATTCTATCATGTCTTATACTTAACCAAAAGTCATGTGTGGTTTGCCCTACAGGCAGAGTGCAGCGTCGTGACAGAAAGAGCATGATAATCCCTCTGATACGCATTCGGTAAACGTTTCTCAATTTTTGAAAGCGGAAATTCGACATAATCCTCCATTGTTGTGACTCGGACTTATTTCCACATTGTACATCAAAGAGATCAGCATTTCCGTGGTAACAGAATGATGCGTGCAGCTAACTGGAACTAGCCAGAGCTTTGCTCATGACAGGCTGCTGCCAAATCCTGTGTGCAGCGTGGGAGGAGATTATTCCCTCCAATTGTTTTTTTTAACAAAAGGTACTTCCTCATGTGAAACTGCCGCTGGTATAGATCCTGTCTAAGATCTTAGATAGAGGATAAATGTTGTAAGTAGGTTATGAAATTTAAGAGAAAAAGAGGGGAGACGTAGCTGTTGTTTCTATTAAAGAACTTCATTGAAGTCAGTTAATTCAGATTTATTTATTTGTTACTTATTTTGCAGGTTTCACCATTTCAGCATTGTAAATCTTACAGTAAATCCTATTGGCTAGACTTACAGACTGTTTCACCACTGTGTCGTTATAATTTTTTCAGGTGTTCAAATCTCAGAAGGAATTTTGTTGTTTCCTCACTCAGTAAACCACTGATTAAAATTGAAAATTATCCAAGTTAAGATTCTTATTTTTATTAAAATAGAAACACATTTCCCCCACACTCCAAAATTCTTAGTTTGTTCATGTTACTCAGAGGCCTGGAGCTCTGCAGAAGAACAAGTGGGCCATAAAAAGTATCTGTATCTTTATTATATAAGAAATATTGGAGAAGGCCCCATCGCCTCAAACAAACCTAATAGAAACAAAGAAGGTTTTTACTTGTTGTGTGTCTGCCTCCATCTGCTGGATTCTCTCCTTCATGTCATAAGTTTATCAGTTGATTGCTCTTTGCTCATCACACAGTGGCTGATACTGGTTTGTTCTGCAAAATGATTTGTGTAAAAGGTTCTTCTTAAATTTTAGCAGCACCTTTTTATGTATTAAAGCTAACAATCATTTAAGATGTATAATTTCTTAGTTTCAAGGCTTAAACTTGAGCGTTACCACTAGAGCATCATATTAAAGACAGTACTGTTTTCATATTGTAAATCTGGTAATCCATGTTACATTTCTATTTCTGTAATGTAAATACATGCTCTCCAAAAACTGTTAGAGTTCTATGTTCTCATAATTATATTTTTTTATGTTTCACCCATTATTTATGTTGAAACAAAGTTCTAGGACATGGCTGTGTGTTTCTGTATTTTTTTAAGTTATTCTCTGTCACTTTCTTGGTATTTGGAATACAAAAAATGTTAATGAAGTACTCAGGAATTTTGATTGTTGCCCCCTTTTGTTTCTTCTCAAGAAAAGAGTTTAAACAAATTAAAATTATGACTTGACATAATGTTCTTTACCTGTACCTTTAAATCTACTCTGAATTATCATCTTTTATCAATTTTTCTCCAGATTATTTTGTTGGTGACGTTTCACTGCAAACAATTAAATTTAGCTCTTTCTTCATGAACTGTCAGAGGGAATATGAGTTCACTTAGATGGCAGGTATTCAGTCAAGCCTGAAACCTGGAAAGTTTTAAGACTTATAGGAGTTTAAAGTGGTACAAGCCTGTTTCGTAAAAGCTTGACGGTTTAGATATTATTTGCATGCTCCTGTAAGTTTGTCACTTGTCTGTCTGAGAGAAGTGGTCAGATGTAAAGTCATGTTGCAGACAAAACGTTGTGAAAATTTGTGAAAAAGAAGCCAAAAAGGGAAGTTGGTTGTCTGGTTTTGTTAGATCCTCTTTGTGACGACCACCCTTCAGTTTTCTTGTTTGAAGTCTCTTCATCACGTTGACCACAATTTTAGGTTCTTCAAAAAGGATTTTTAAAAAAAATCATCTCTATTTGTATTATTGAATAATAAACCTGATGTTTGTACATCGTCATGACACTTTTGTTTAACTTCGTCTTTGCAGGATTGAGTCATGGTGATGAAATAGGAAAATAGCAACTTCCTTTTTTGCACAGCGCAATAGGAGAACACTGAGAACTTAGCATAAAGATGTAAGTCTAAGCTCAACATGGCCACACAATGTCATGCATAGTTAGATATTATCTGCAATTTGCACAAAGTCTTATTTAAGTCATTCTATGCATGGAAATCATCCAACAATTGGTAGCAAACAAGGATTCTGTATAACAGGTGCATTTCTTACAAAGTAAAATTTGCTCTAGCTTTAATTCTGTACTAAATATTTGCTCAGTGTCTATACCTTTTGACAAAAACACTGCACAAGTCATCAGCTTATCATCTCACAGGATGTGCTATTCTCTGAAAAGTTTCAGGCATCCTTTGAGCAGACGGTAGATAGAAAAAAAGGTGGAAAAAATAACATTTTGTGTGATTATCTTGATAAAAGAAAGCAACAATTGAGAGTTAGAATAGAAGTTGCCCTGACATCCTCTTTCACAGGAAGGATGACCACAATAGTCGCTTTTAAATAGAGAAGCTTGCTTGAGCTCCTGCTGTCTGACTAAAATTTACCTGAGTCACCACAAGATTTTATATTGGAAGTCAAATAATTTGGTAAGAAAATTAAACTTTATTTAACTTTTCCAGCTTAAAATCTGTTCAGCATAGTCTGCTAAAAAGATCTATATACTCTTATTTTCAAGCAAAGCTACATGTTACTGAGTGTCTTCTTTCTTCCAGGTGAGATGTTTGTTTGTTTTCTTTCTTTCATATGGAGACATCACACAAATTATTTTAGTCTAAAACGTTTGGTGCTGATATTGCTTAAATGATCCATAAGTAACATGATGCAGCTGAACTGCAGTTTGCTGGTTATGAACTTTCTCTGCTGACAGATTTTGCTCCACTTTATGATCATCTATAGTTTGTTTTTACAGGTGTCTTTGCTGAACGTTGTGGTCGTTTTCCACCTTCCCTTCTCGTTACAACACCGAAGTCCACTCAGTGCTACAGTGGACTTGCAATGTAGCTTCACAGTTAAGATATGCTTTTAATGTGTATTAATCTAAACTCTGTCTTTAACTTTCCTGTTTGAGCAGCAATGCTGCTGGTGCAGAGTTATGACTCCTTCTGCCTTCACATTTTTGTCATGTACAAATAAAACTTTCCTTTAACAAAAGCAAATGTACGAGGTTCTATTTGTATCATTCAGGTTTATTTTAGTGTCATCAGCAGCCTCTAGTATTTCAGTCTTAATGTCACTTTGATGTCTGTGACTGTATTTCACATTTCTACAGTTTATCATGCAGAATGCCTTCTCTTCATACTGTTGAGGCTCTGACTTAGTGGAAGTCCAGTTAATTTGCAGAATATCAAAATAAGTGTCTTCATAGCTCATAGACTTGCGTGTTGTTCAAATGATGGAAGTGTAAGCTAATACAAAGCTACAGATTACTACATCTGATAACTCACAATTAGCTTAGCACATATTGGTTTCATGTGAACTGAGTATAAAGTTCCGAGAAAAAGAGGAGCATTTGAAATAAAAAGAGGAAGTTGGTTAATTTTGTTCTATCATCAGGATCCTCATTTCATTTTTAAATCTTGTTAAATGAGGAGGTGTAGCATTTCGTTTCCATGGTTATTGTCTCTGTAACCAACAGCCTGGACACTTGTAACCTGTAGAAACTGTTGTTTTATTTAATGAAGTGAAACTTCATTAAATGGCACCTTTCAATGTATAAAAATCAGAATGTGCTTCACAACAAACTAATGGAAAAACCCTAGAGACAGAAATAATTTAAACAATAATGACAAACAGAAGCCAGTGTAGATGCATTGAGAATGGAGCCACATGTGAAAAGTTAAACTGTGTAGTCAGAATCCCAGCATCAGCATCTGAACAACTTGCAGCCTTTGTTGGCTCTCCTGAGATGTGCATAGTGTACTGAACCAACCCGACCAAAATGAAATTATTTCCACCTCAAATTGGGAGACAATTGATCTTAGTTTGGCAATGTTTCTCAAAAGATGGAGAAACTAAATAAACCAGAAACTTGACATCTCCATGTAAACTAAGACAAGACGCAAGTTATTATAAGGTTCCCAACAGATACTTTACCAAAATACTGATACGTCTGACAGTCTGCTTTATTTTTGCACATATACACTGCCTGGCCAAAAAAAAGTCGCCACCAAAAAATGGTCACACTCTCTAATATTTTGTTGGACCGCCTTTAGCTTTGATTACAGCCTGCATTCGCTGTGGCATTGTTTCAATAAGCTTCTGCAGTGTCACAAGATTTATTTCCATCCAGTGTTGCATTAATCTTTCACCAAGATCTTGTATTGATGATGTGAGAGTCTGACCACTGCGCAAAGCCTTCTCCAGCACATCCCAAAGATTCTCAATGGGGTTAAGGTCTGGACTCTGTGGTGGCCAATCCATGTGTGAAAAAGATGTCTCATGCTCCCTGAACCACTCTTTCACAATGTGAGCCCAATGAATCCTGGCATTGTCATCTTGGAATATGCCCGTTCCATTTGGGAAGACAAAATCCATTGATGGAATAACCTGGTCATTCAGTATATTCAGGTAGTCAGCTGACCTCATTCTTTGGGCACACAATGTTGCTGAACCTAGACCTGACCAACTGCAGCAACCCCAGATCACAGCACTGCCCCCACAGGCTTGTACAGTAGGCACTAGGCATGATGGGTGCATCACTTCACCTGCCTCTCTTCTTACCCTGATGCGCCCATCACTCTGGAACAGGGTAAATCTGGACTCATCAGACCACATGACCCTCTTCCATTCCTCCAGAGTCCAATCTTTATGCTCCCTAGCAAACTGAAGTCTTTTTTTCAGTGTTGTATAGTAACGAAGTAAAAATACTTCACTACTTTACTTAAGTATATTTTGGAGTACTTCCTCTTTTCATACTTTCCTCGAGTATGAAAATTTTTGATGACTTTCACTTTTACTTCACTATATTTCCGAACTTAATTGCGTACTTTTACTCCGATACATTTTCAATATGTGGTTTAGTTACTCGTTACAAAAAAGCGAGAGAGAGAAACGCAAGTGTTTTGATCCCACCTACTGATTGACTGCAACAAAGTCGGTAGCCTGCTTGCCTGGGCTTGTTCATCACCACCAATAGGATACACCTGTTTCACTTCTCCCATTAAACACAAAGCAAGTCTCGCAATCAGCAGCAGCCACATGGAGGAGGAGACGGAGACCACAACGACTGCAACTACGTCGGACACGGCTCCAGGGGAACCACCAGCTGGTGATGAGAGCCCATGGCCTTATTTAAACACAATACACTCTTTCGTGGGTGTTAAAGATTTGTCATACCGCATGAAGTGTAAGTTATTCCTGCCCGAAGATGTGGAAATTCTATCTTACAAAAACTCCCCGTCCAACTTGAAGAAACACATCGAGGTAACGTCTTATGAAATGGTTATAATCCTCCTGTTTCAGTAACTATAGCTTGGTCACTAGACACTATTGTGAAATCTTGAGCATAACGTTACCTGTATAAATGAACTTTGTTTGGCATTGTTTCAGTTCCACACGTGGTGTATTTAGCTTAGGCCTAATGTTGACTGTAGCAGGCTACCTAGACTCCTCTGTTCAAGGGGGACAGAAGCCATAGCGATAGCAATTTAGACTAAATTTAACAAATATAGGAAAGGCATGCAAGTTCAAAACCACAAACCATTAACATGTGCTACTCTTTAAAACTGGAACAATTTATTAGTAGGTTTAATTTTGCCTGCACTTGGTTGTGTACATTATTTTAAGTGTATTTGACAAGTTTACCAAAATATAAAAAGTGTCATTCAAACTGCATTTGCTTTGTTTTACTTTTTACTTGTACTTTTCATTACATTACTTGAGTACATCCATTTTTACAGTAATTTCCATACTTAAGTACAAGAAGTTTCAGATACTTTAAGACTTTAACTCAAGTAACATTTCAGTCAGTGACTTAGACTTTTACCAAAGTCATATTTTGGAGAGGTACTTATACTTTTACTTGACTCTGAGATTTCAGTACTTTATATAACACTGCTTTTTTTATGGTTAGCCTTACTGATTAGAGGTTTTCTTATGGCTACACAGCTGTTCAATCCCAACCCCTTGAGTTCCCTTCGCATTCTGCGTGTGGAAATGCTTTTGCGTTCACAATTAAACATACTCCTGAGTTCTGCTGTTGTTTTTCTTCGATTTGATTTGACCAAACGTTTAAGTAATCGACGATCACGATCATTCAGGATTTTTTTCCAACCACATTTCTTCCTGGAAGACAATGGTTCCCCACCATCCTTCCAGTTTTTAATGATGCGTTGGACAGTTCTTAACCCAATTCTAGTAGTTTCTGCAATCTCCTTAGATGTTTTCTCTGCTTGATGCATGCCAATGATTTGACCCTTCTTAAACAGACTAACGTCTTTTCCACGACCACAGGATGTGTCTTTTGTCATGGTTGTTTAAGAAATAAGGAGTTACTCATTGCATCAGCTGGGGTTAAATAACTTGTTGCCAGCTGAAAGATAATCGCCTATGCAGTACTTATCCAATAGGAGGCTTGTACCTATTTGCTTAGTTAAATCCAGGTGTCGACTTTTTTTTTGGCCAGGCAGTGTATTTTTCAGGAGTAAAGATAAGCTAAGCTAAATATAATTATTTAATCTTAGAAACTAGCTCTGCAAATTGCATGAACACTCTGGCTACCTTTGAGCAGACAGTTTAAGGAAGAACTGTAAACGTCTTGAACAATAAACAAGCAGAAGACGTTCTGACATCCTCTTTCAAAAAAGGAGGAAGAATAAATGCAGCTGGTTGGTTTTATACGACTGGAGCTTTTGAACAGAGTGGATGGTTATTTGATCTGCTGCTGATGGAGTGAAATTCAAGATTTACTAGATTTAACTGAAGAATTTTAATTTAAGGTAAGAAAATGTTACTGAAATTATTATTAATTTTAATTTTACTGCTTTAAAAATATATTAGCACTCTGTGCTTAAATATTTTTGCATTTGAAAAGGTTTTGATTTAATGATTTAAATAATTTTCAAAGTCCAAATTCTCTTACATTCTGGTATAATAAAGTTTACCTTCTTTATTTAAAATTACATTTTAACTTTTCCACACAAGAATGTAACCTAAACTTCTTAGTTTTGTTTGACTGACTTGTTTCCGTCTTGTTTTAGGTCTGAGAGAAGATGAAGGACTATCACAGTCTGTCTGAGAACATGTTGACAGTCAACATGTTACTGAGTGTCTTCTTTCTTTCAGGTGAGCTCTTTCTTCACCTCCTTGTAATTAGGGGCATTACTTGTTTAATTTTTAGTCCAAGTATTTGATCCTGATATTGCTTAAATGTTCATTGTGTAATTTGGTGCAGCTGAACTGCAGTTTGTTTATCATGAACTTTCTCTGCTGACAGATTTTGCTCCACTTTATGTTCATCTATAGTTTGTTTTTACAGGTGGCTTTGCTGATCATTGTCAAGGTCGTACACCTTCCTTTTTAATTACAACACCAAAGTCCATCGTAGCACTGAGTGGATCTTGTTTGCAAGTCCCATGTAGCTTCACAGTTAAAGAGGCAGAAAATGATTTTAACAGTGGAGAACAAACCTCTGCAGCTTGGATTCCAAGTACTAAGAATATTTTTGACATCAGTCAGGGATTTAATAACCATCAAATAAATATTACTGGAAACATAAAACAGAAAAATTGCACCACTGTGTTTTCTGATATAAATACAAAACAAGAAACGGAATATTTCCTCAGAATCGAGACGGATAAATACAGAGGATCAGGTTGTTCTACTCCTCTAAAGATTACAGTTCAAGGTAAGACTTTTACTCTAAACACCTTACAATGTTATACAAATAAATTGATTCCAACTTTGATTTAATTAACCTTCACTTTACCTGTTTATGTTTATATTTCATGTTAATTTTATGATCTATAATTCTGTATAGTTTATGGTGCAATATCTAATTCTGAAGACACATTTTTAGCTTTTGTTCATAAAGACAAAATCTTCTGAAGTATGACCTTGAGGCATTTAGTTTTTTTATACTTTATATGAAACCCAATCGTTATTTTGGTGCTTCTGATCATTTCAGAGCAAATTTGCAGTCGGGTTTCACACATTCATTTTACATTTACTCTGCAGTAAATATTAATGCATAAGTAAATACTTAATCAGATTGGAAAAGATGCCTTAAATAAAAGCAGAATAAAACTTTCTAGCTTTTTTCTCTAATGAATTCAGCTTGTTTTTAATAAAACAAAAACAAACTAAATCTTGGTCTCAACTAGAGTTTTTCCATCCAATAGTTTTGTGGCATATTTTTCAGAGTCTATTAAGATTTGATAAAGTTTCTTAAATTTTAAAAAAACTTTTAAAAAGTTTAAAAATGTGAATGAGCTGATTTCTCTCAGGAACATTTGGGCAGGTGGTTACAGGTCAAGCAAGGGTCACTGCAGGCTGGCAAAGGACAATGATATAACATTCAGATCCTACTTATATACTTTAGAATGATAAACATAGTGAGTTTGTCCATAAGTACATTTATTTCTGACACAAAGCATGGTATGACATAAATTGTTGGAGTCCTAAATATGTACTCAGTTGATGCTCTTTATTATCAAGATACAAAGTTTAAACACTGTTCAGAACAATATAGAGGAATTATGGTCTTTATGATTTCTGTTGCACAGAAAGAGATGCAGATTAGCTGGTCAGTTTTCTGCTTTAGTCGTGTCTAGTCTGTCCCAGCTGGTTGTATTTATCTAAACCACTGAGTCACAGCTTCTTCCATGTATTCTGTTCTCTTAAACTGAAGCTTAGAAATGTATTCATACCCGACTACAGAAACCTGGGCCCCATGTTAAATTATAATTTCTCTAACACTAATCATTGACATATTACATACTTGTGTGCAATGTTTTGTCTTAAGACATATATATATAGAAATTGATCACCAGTCAGTTGTTCAGTTACTCCTGATTTTTAGGAAACAGAAAAAAAATAATAATAAAAAAATTACATGGAGGCTGTAAACTGTAAAAAATGACAAGACAAAATTGTGAAATCATTCCAGACTATTTACAAATTTTTGACTGTTTATATGAAATCCAGAGTTGTACAGTAATAGGGTGATTCCTGGGCAATTATCTAGAAAAATTAATTAATAAATGTTTTACTTAGTAAGTTGTTAGCAACATTTTAACATATAAAAATGGGACACAAGAAAGCACAAAATGACGTGACATTTCTCTGCTTAGGAAAATAAATCTTTCATCACATGCTCATTACTTCATTCAAAAAATGTTGTTTTGCAGTTTTAATCTATAAAGTATTCAACATAATATTTATTGTGTTATGCTAATTTATTTATGTTTTAATGTGAAATTATAGATTCTCCTGAGAAACCCAGAATTGAAACCGATCTGACAAATCTGAAGGAGCATCAGTCTGTCACTGTAAACTGCTCAGCTTTCACTCCCTGTCCACAATCACCTCCTGAACTCACCTGGAATCTCCAACAAGACTCTCTCAGACAAACAAAGAAAAACACAGATGGAACCTTTACAACTAAAATCCAGAAGAACATCACTCTGTCAGACACACATGATGGATACAACATCAGCTGTTCTGCCAAATATCCTGTGATTGGAGGAATCAAGACAGCAGAGACAGAAGTGACTCTCAGTGTTTCATGTAAGTGATCCTGTCAGCAGGTCATGGTTCAGCTGTTTCTGATCAATAAAGTTCATGTGATTCATTTTCCTCAGATGCTCCTAGAAACACTTTAGCATCCATCAGTCCATCAGCTTTGGTGTCAGCAGGTACCTGGGTGGAGCTGAGCTGCTCCAGCAGAGCCAAACCTCCACCCAGCTTCACCTGGTTCAGGAAAAGCAAAGATGGAGCCATGAATGTGTCTGTGGGGCCAGTTTACAGCTTCAATGCCACTGAGGGAGAAGAGTATTACTGTGTGGCCACAAATGATCTGGGTACAAACAGATCATCTGTGATCCTAGTTACCAATAAAGGTAATTCAAAGCTGGTATTAAAATATATTCAATACAAACCATTTATTACATTTCTCCAAAATTCTCTGCAACAAAACTCCATATAACTTGCTCTTCTTCTTTTATAATCCCAATTTCCTTCCTTGGACTCACCTAGTTTTTTCTTTTATTGCAGCATTTCCATTATGGATTGCACTTCTTGCATCAATCATTGTCATTTTGCTCATCTGCCTGGTGATCTGTGTTTGGTGAGTCTCATCAATTGATGTGTTTTAGATGAATTCATGATGAACATTTTTAAGTTCAGTCAGTGTTAGTATTTAGTTACTACCTATTTCCCGCAGAATATATATTTGATAAAATTTGAGTTGAACACCAGGGATATGAATTAAATGTGAATTAGAACTTGTCATATTTAATGATGTAAAAACACCACATTTTTGAGAGAATACCAGACATTGAATTAATGCAATCAACCCTAAAGTCTTTGCAAAATTCAAGTTTGTTTCTGCATCAGGTGAGTCTTCCTTCATAGCAAATAAATGAATGCGAGCAAGGTGGATGGTACAGAGAAAAATGTTTTGTTCTTTTCTTATTGTGGCAGTGTTAGACAGGTGCGAAATTTTGTTTGTTAATTTTTTCCCTTTTTTGTGTACAGTCATTCTCTCTCTCTTGTTCTCTGTAAAAGAAACTACAGTTGTCCAGACTTTTCTTTCTTTTGGTGATTTTATATATCCATTAATCCTCAAGTCAGTTTGTGACTTTTCATTGTCTCCTGAAATATATCAGAATCATGCTCACAGATCTCTAATGTCTTCCAGGTGTAAGGTCAAACATCCAACTCCACGACAGACTCAGGTGAGTAAATATTCACCTTTTATGTGCAGCTCTGTAGTGAGTTGCATGTGTTATGTTTGTGGTTGCATCTGTGTGAAACATGTATGTCATTTGTCCACAGACTCAAACAGAGACGGAGGTTCAAATGTCAGACAGAAAGCCAGATGAAGAAATCCACTATGGTGAAGTGAGCTTCCTCCCGAGGAGACCTGAAGCCTCCGCCGTCTCAGTGCAGGACAGTGGACAGCAGGAGTTGGTGTACGCTTCGGTCAAAGGGTCTGCTGATCGTTCAGAGGATCTCTACGCTCATGTGAAGAAAAACTAACTTATGTTGTTGGATCAAAACATACATATGTACTGTTGAGGAAAAATGATTATTTTTAGTGCTTAATACAGTTAATCTTACGGCATGTGTAAAAGGCATATTGAACACTCTTATTTTGAACAAATTTCTTAATTTTGAACAGGTTTGTGTTAAGGATTTAAAATTAAACCAGATGGGCAAGCATTCAGACCACAGGAGGCCGTAAAATTAGCATCTTCTCCAGGGCACTATTACTTGAGACTGGGGGAGATAACAGGAGAGACTTCGGATTTCACAGGCATCTGTGAAATCTTATCTCATGTTTTTTGTATGTCTGTATAAGGTAGAGAATGCATATCTCTGTTCCTCTGCAGCTTTGTTGTTGATTCATACGTTGCTTTGTATGGGATTAAACTCTGTGATTCTGTGACGTCAACACGCATTGTTGTTTTCCTTGTGGCTGCACGTCGCCCGATGAGAGGACCCGGAAGTTTAAGGAAGAGAGAGCCAAACGTTTTGTCCAAAGTTAATTTATAAATTAATCTTCCTTAATAGTACCTACTGTATGTATGCATGTCTACATTAATAGATATTTTTAAATAAAATGTCTCAGTTTAAAAGACAAACATCTTCATGCTCCATTTCACTTGTTTTTTTGTCCTTCATAAAATGATTATGCTCCTATTTTAGGCCTTTTGTTGTTTCATAACCTGGTAAGTTCTTTGCATTTCTCACCATGTTAGATAATAGTGGAAGAAGTTTTCATGTTCCATTCTTTAACACTGAAACTACAAGACTAAAAACCCTTTTAATGAAACAAAGTAACATTTAAACAAAGGGATAACTCTTGTTTTACAACAATGTCTCTCTAAAAATTGAGCTCTTTCTCTCAGTGAATTTTTAAATAATATTCAGTTTTTCTAAAGCCAGATGAAGAAATCCACAAAACTGCTTGTTATGTGATGTATGATGATTTTTTTCAAGTCTGTAATCTTTTTACAGTCTGCTTCAGCTTCTATTTAATCCTGACCACAGAAATTAAATGTGTGAGCAGGTTTTGTTTTCAAGTAATGACTGCTTATATTTTCTTGATATTTTGATTCCCATGTTTTATTTTCTTTTTTAGCTTTTGACTTTATCTGATTTTAATAAAACAATTTATTTCTAATTCTATGCATTTCTTTTATTAGCGTCATATTGAAACTGTATCATATCAAGTCAAATGCATTATGCTGCAAATGGTGACACTATAGATGTGTCTTAACACCAAACACAGCAACACAAAATGTATTTTTTCACATAGAGAATACAATACATTTTACAATTCAATAAAAAAAAGCATTTTATTGAGGACTGTTCTCTCACACAGAAGGTCCAACTAAATTCAGCATCAGGGGGAAAATATCTATAAATAGTTTAGCTCTACATAGACTTTTAACTGAAATCATGTAACATTATTTATGTGCTCAGAAGGGTCTAAATTTAAGCTTCCTGTTAAGCTGAGCTCAACCTATCATCAGAAGTCTTACAGAGAGTGATGTATTTCACATATTGCTGAAATGTCATATATATAGCAGTTCAAATATGATCATCTGCTCATTAACACCAGCTCTTGTTTTTCTGGCAGCTTTAAGTACAACAAGTTTGCTGTACTGTTTGCCATTTGTTTAACAAAGTGTTGATACAATAGAAAAGCGATCAGAGAGAAAGTTGTGCCAAGTCCTTCTTCTTTTCACTAAAGCGAGTGCTGATTTCTCCAACAGCCTTAGCATGCTCCTCATCCACCTCTTCCTTTAGTCTCTGCTGCTCCTTCAGAAACTCCGCCCAGTCCTCTTTCAATTTCTCCATGTTCGCCTGCAGCTGGGAGCTCTGGAAGATTACGATGATAAAACTTTGGTAAATACTTCAAGAAAATTGTGTGTTGATTTTAAAACAGAACTGACCAATAAGGTCAGACCGTCTCAATCCATTGCAAAGTTGTGATCATCGTTCGTCTTTACCTGTTGGGTCTCTAGCTCCCTCTGCTGGACTCTGTCTGCCATGTGATTAGCAGCCTCCACTGGGGAGAGAGAATGAGATCAACTCACAATCATTTAATTGCAAAACATTGCAAACAGCAAAATTACACGTATTTCAAAGTGTGGGATCCTGAAAACACATCACAGAAAGAAAGAGTTGGCTTTAGCAAATCTATCTGCTTTTTTATCCCAACTAATAAAGTATGAACATAGTACATAGTACATAACATGCAGTCACACACAGACACAAACTCACAACAAATAACTTATTAGAGAAACTTGTTAACCTGTTTAATTATTGGTCTAAGAAAGCAGTGCAGATGTATAATTGCTACAAATGTTTCCGCTAGTGAGCAGCAACAAAACCACACAAGCTTTAAGTGATAAAGATCAAAAAGTTATTACCTTTAAGTTAGTTAACTTTATTGAAAACAAAGATCATTTTTTTAATTTTGTTTTAATAATAGAAACTTACATAACAGAGACACTGCAAACAAGGTATGATGGTTGATTTTGGACCCAGTCAAAGCAACATTATTTAGCTAGCAGCATTCAGACTGAAAACAAACCCAAGTGCTTTATAGAAAATATCAATATCATTAAAACAATAATAAAAAAATCTAGTCTTTAAAAAGAATTGCATTAAAGAAACACGTAGCATATGGTAATGTCATGTTTACACACACATGGGTACAAACAGCTCAAAATAAATGTTGTTGTGTATTAATGAATAGAGCAAATGATGTTGTAAGGAGAAACAAAGCTTGAAGAACAACAGTAGAACATTTTGGCAGGGAGATTTTCCTCCACCTACTATATATATAACACAAGTCATACCAATTTAGACAATGTGTGGAAAAGTTCAAGTTAGTGAACATAGTGTGAGTCGAAGGCTTTCTTTAAATCTAAAAATATAGCATAACATTATGGGAGATGTTGCAGCACTCTGTAATCCAGAGCTGCAACATCTGGATTACATCTACATGATTTACAGGCAAGAAGATCATTTTGATTCTGAATGAAATGGTCTGAAAATGGACCCTTGAGAAACAGCAACACTTAATTTTGTTAAAAATTACAAAATGACACAAATTAGTATTTGTCTGCCAGCTAACATCTGAACCACTTTAATCCAGTTTCAGACAATTCAAACAGTTTTTAATTAATATGATCAATTATTATTGACTGGAAAAGCATTCTGACCCTAAAGACCAGCAATAATAATAATAATAATAATAATAATAATAATAATAATAATAATAATAATAATAATAACAATGTAACTTTTCTTTAAGTATTATTGATTCCTAACAATTATTTTATCCTTATATGAATAATACATAAAATGGATCACAAATAAAAAATATGTCATTAAGATATGCGTTTAATGTGTATTAATCTAAACTCTGTGTTTAACTTTCCTGTTTGAGCAGCAATGCTGCTGGTGCAGAGTTATGACTCCTTCTGCCTTCACATTTTTCTCATGTACAAATAAAACTTTCCTTTAACAAAAGCAAATGTACCTGGTTCTATTTGTATCATTCAGGTTTCTTTTAGTGTCATCAGCAGCCTCTAGTATTTCAGTCTTAATGTCACTTTGATGTCTGTGACTGTATTTCACATTTCTACAGTTTATCATGCAGAATGCCTTCTCTTCATACTGTTGAGGCTCTGACTTAGTGCAAGTCCAGTTAATTTGCAGAATATCAAAATAAGTGTCTTCATAGCTCATAGACTTGCGTGTTGTTCAAATGATGGAAGTGTAAGCTAATGCAAAGCTACACATTTCTACATCTGATAACTTACAATTAGCTTAGCACATATTGGTTTCATGTGAACTGAGTATATTGTTCCGAGAAAAAGAGGAGCATTTGAAATAAAAAGAGGAAGTTGGTTTATTTGGTTCGGTCGGCAAGATCCTCATTTCATTTCTAAATCTTGTTAAATGAGGAGGTGTAGCATTTGTTTCCATGGTTATTGTCTCTGTAACCAACAGCCTGGACACTTGTAACCTGTAGAAACTGTTGTTTTATTTAATGAAGTAAAGCTTTGGTTGTATAGCACCATTCAATGTATAAAAATCAGAATGTGCTTCACAACAAACTAATGGAAAAACCCTAGAGACAGAAATATTTTAAACAATAATGCCAAACAGAAGCCAGTGTAGATGCATTGAGAATGGAGCCACATGTGAAAAGTTAAACTGTGTAGTCAGAATCCCAGCATCAGCATCTGAACAACTTGCAGCCTTTGTTGGCTCTCCTGAGATGTGCATAGTGTACTGAACCAACCCGACCAAAATGAAATTATTTCCAGCTCAAATTGGGAGACAATTGATCTTAGTTTGGCAATGTTTCTCAAAAGATGGAGAAACTAAATAAAGCAGAAACTTGACATCTCCATGTAAACTAAGACAAGGTGCAAGTTATTATAAGGTTCCCAACAGATGACTTTACCAAAATACTGATACGTCTGACAGTCTGCTTTATTTTTGCACATATATTTTTCAGGTGCAAAGATAAGCTAAGCTAAATATAATTATTTAATCTTAGAAACCAGCTCTGCAAATTGCATGAACACTCTGGCTACCTTTGAGCAGACAGTTTAAGGAAGAACTGTAAACGTCTTGAACAATAAACGAGCCACACAAGCAGAAGACGTTCTGACATCCTCTTTCAAAAAAGGAGGAAGAATAAATGCAGCTGGTTGGTTTTATACGACTGGAGCTTTTGAACAGAGTGGATGGTTATTTGATCTGCTGCTGATGGAGTGAAATTCAAGATTTACTAGATTTAACTGAAGAATTTTAAATTTAAGGTAAGAAAATGTTACTGAAATTATTATTATTATTTAATTTTACTGATTTAAAAATATATTAGCACTTTGTGCTTAAATATTTTTGCATTTGAAAAGGTTTTGATTTAATGATTTAAATCATTTTCAAAGTCCAAATTCTCTGACATTCTGGTATAATAAAGTTTACCTTCTTTATTTAAAATTACATTTTAACTTTTCCACACAAGAATGTAACCTAAACTTCTTAGTTTTGTTTGACTGACTTGTTTCCATCTTGTTTTAGGTCTGAGAGAAGATGAAGGACTATCACAGTCTGTCTGAGAACATGTTGACAGTCAACATGTTACTGAGTGTCTTCTTTCTTTCAGGTGAGCTCTTTCTTCACCTCCTTGTAGTTAGGGGCATTACTTGTTTATTTTTTAGTCCAAATATTTGATCCTGATAATGTTTAAATATTCATTGTGTAATTTGGTGCAGCTGAACTGCAGTTTGTTGATCATGAACTTTCTCTGCTGACAGATTTTGCTCCAGTTTATGTTCATCTATAGTTTGTTTTTACAGGTGGCTTTGCTGATCATTGTGGTCGTCATTCACCTTCCTTTGTCATTGCAACACCAAAGTCCATGGTAGCACTGAGTGGATCTTGTTTGCAAGTCCCATGTAGCTTCACAGTTCAACAAGCAGAAAAAGATTTTAACAGTGGAAAACAAACCTCTGCAGCTTGGATTCCAAGTAATAAGGATATTTTTGACATCAGTCAGGGATTTAATAACCATCAAATAAATATTACTGGAAACATAAAAGAGAAAAATTGCACCACTGTGTTTTCTGATATAAATACAACACAAGAAACGGAATATTTCCTCAGAATAGAGATGGATAAATACAAAGGAACAGGTTGTTCTACTCCTTTAAAGATTACAGGTCAAGGTAAGACTTTTACTCTAAACACCTTACAAAGTTATACAAATAAATTGATTCCAACTTTGATTTAATTAACCTTCACTTTACCTGTTTATGTTTATATTTTATGTTAATTTTATGTTCTATAATTCAGTATAGTTTATGGTGCAATATCTAATTCTGAAGACACATTTTTAGCTTTTGTTCATAAAGACAAAATCTTCTGAAGTATGACCTTGAGTCATTTAGTTTTTTTATACTTTATATGAAACCCAATCGTTATTTTGGTGCTTCTGATCATTTCAGACCAAATTCGCAGTCAGATTTCACACATCCATTTTACATTTACTCTGCAGTAAATATTAATGCATAAGTAAATACTTAATCAGATTGGAAAAGATGCCTTAAATAAAAGAAGCTTGTTCAGTTTGTTTTTAGTAAAACAAAAACAAACCAAATTTTGTTTTCAAATAGTTTTTCCATCCAATAGTTTTGTGTTACAGTTTCTTAAACTTTAAAAAAAACCTTTAAAAACAGTTTGATTCTGATTAAGGAAATGTGAGTGAGCTGATTTCTCTCAGGAACATTTTGGGCAGGTGGTCACAGGTCAAGCAAGGGTCACTGCAGGCTGGCAAAGGACAATGATCTAATATTCATCCATCCATTTTCTGTACACCCTTGTCCCTTAGAGGGTTCAGGAGGGGTGCTGGTGCCTATCTCCAGCTAACGTTCCAAGCAAAAGGCGGGGTCACCCTGGACAGGTCGCCCAGTCGTAGTCACAGAAATAGACAGGACTAACAACCATGCTGACACCGAGGGAGAATTTAGAGAGACCAATTACCCTAACAGTCATGTTAGGAGGATTGTGGGAGGAAGCCGGAGTTCCCAGAGAGACAACATGCATGTACAGGGAGAACATGCAAACTCCATGCAGAAAGACCCCGGGAAGGGAAGCGAACCCAAGAACTTCTTGCTGCAAGGCAACACCTCTACCAACTACGCCACTATGCAGCCCTTCATCTAAAATTCAGATCCTACTTATATACTTTAGAATGATAAACATAGTGAGTTTGTCCATAAGTACATTCATTTCTGACACAAAGCATGGTATGACATAAATTGTTGGAGTCCTAAATATGTACTCAGTTGATGCTCTTTATTATCAAGATACAAAGTTTGACATATTAAATACTTGTGTGCAATGTTTTGTCTTAAGACAAATATAGAAATTGATCACCAGTCAGTTGTTTAGTAACTCATGAGTTTTAGGAAACATACAAAAAAAAATTATTAAAAAAATAACATGGAGGCTGTAAACTGTACAGTAATAGGGTGATTCCTGGGCAATTATCTAAAAAAAATTAATTAATAAATGTTTTACTTAGTAAGTTGTTAGCAACATTTTAACACATGATGATGGGACACAAGAAAGCACAAAATGACGTGACATTTCTCTGCTTAGGAAAATAAATCTTTCATCACATGCTCATTACTTCATTCAAAAAATGTTGTTTTGCAGCTTAATCTGGAAAGTATTCAACATAATATTTATTGTGTTATGCTAATTTATTTATGTTTTAATGTGAAATTATAGATTCTCCTGAGAAACCCAGAATTGAACTTGATCTGACAAATCTGAAGGAGCATCAGTCTGTCACTGTAACCTGCTCAGCTTTCACTCCCTGTCCACAATCACCTCCTGAACTCACCTGGAATCTCCAACAAGACTCTCTCAGACAAACAGAGAAAAACACAGATGAAACCTTTACAACTAAAATCCAGAAGAACATCACTCTGTCAGACACACATGATGGATACAACATCAGCTGTTCTGCCAAATATCCTGTGAATGGAGGAATCAAGACAGCAGAGACTAATGTGACTCTCAGTGTTTCATGTAAGTGATCCTGTCAGCAGGTCATGGTTCAGCTGTTTCTGATCAATAAAGTTCATGTGTGTCTCATTTTCCTCAGATGCTCCTAGAAACACTTTAGCATCCATCCGTCCATCAGGTTTGGTGTCAGCAGGTACCTGGTGGAGCTGAGCTGCTCCAGCAGAGCCAAACCTCCACCCAGCTTCACCTGGTTCAGGAACAGCAAAGATGGAGCCATGAATGTGTCTGTGGGGCCAGTTTACAGCTTCAATGCCACTGAGGGAGAAGAGTATTACTGTGTGGCCACAAATGATCTGGGTCAAACCAGATCACCTGTGATCCTAGTTACCAATAAAGGTAATTGATAACTGGTAGTAAAATATATTCAATAGAAACCATTTATTACATTTCTCCAAAATTCTCTGCAACAAAACTCCATATAACTTGCGCTTCCTCTTTTAAAATCCCAATTTCTTTCCTTGGACTCATCTAGTTTTTTCTTTTATTGCAGCATTTCCATTATGGATTGCACTTCTTGCATCAATCATTGTCATTTTGCTCATCTGCCTGGTGATCTGTGTTTGGTGAGTCTCATCAATTGTTGTGTTTTAGATGAATTCATGATGAACATTTTTAAGTTCAGTCAGTGTTAGTATTTAGTTACTACCTATTTCCCGCAGAATATATATTTGATAAAATTTGAGGATTCTGTCATTGTGTATTATTACTGAACATAGAGCTTGAGTTGAACACCAGGGATATGAATTAAATGTGAATTAGAACTTGTCATATTTAATGATGTAAAAGCACCACAGTTTTGTTTGTTAATTGTTTCCCTTTTTGTGTACAGCCATTCTCTCTCTCTTGTTCTCTGTAAAAGAAACTACAGTTGTCCAGACTTTTCTTTCTTTTGGTGATTTTATATATCCATTAATCCTCTAATATTTGCCTCAAATCAGTTTGTGTCTTTTCATCGTCTCCTGAAATATATCAGAATCATGCTCACAGATCTCTAATGTCTTATAGGTGGTTTAAGTTCAAACATCCAAACCCACAACAGACTCAGGTGAGTAAATATTCACCTTTTATGTGCAGCTCTGTAGTGAGTTGCATGTGTTATGTTTGTGGTTGCATCTGTGTGAAACATGTATGTCATTTGTCCACAGACTCAAACAGAGACGGAGGTTCAAATGTCAGACAGAAAGCCAGATGAAGAAATCCACTATGGTGAAGTGAGCTTCCTCCCGAGGAGACCTGAAGCCTCCGCCGTCTCAGTGCAGGACAGTGGACAGCAGGAGTTGGTGTACGCTTCGGTCAAAGGGTCTGCTGATCGTTCAGAGGATCTCTACGCTCAAGTGAAGAAAAACTAACTCATGTTGTTGGATCAAAACATACATGTGTACATATGCATGCATGTCTGTATATATACTGCTCAAAAAAATAAATGGAACACTTAAACAACACAATATAACTCCAAGTAAATCAAACTTCTGTGAAATCAAACTGTCCACTTAGGAAGCAACACTGATTGACAATCAATGTCACCTGCTGCTGTGCAAATGGAACTTTGTACAGAACAAAGTATTCAATGAGAATATTTCTTTCATTCAGATCTAGGATGTGTTATTTGAGTGTTCCCTTTATTTTTTTGAGCAGTGTATATATATATATATATATATATTATTTTTTTTTTTATAAAATGTCTCAGTTTAAAAGACAAACATCTTCATGCTCCATTTCACTTGTTTTTTTGTCCTTCATAAAATGATTATGCTCCTATTTTAGGCCTTTTGTTGTTTCATAACCTGGTAAGTTCTTTGCATTTCTCACCATTTTAGATAATAGTGGAAGAAGTTTTCATGTTTCATTCTTTAACAAAAACTACACGACTAAAAACCCTTTTAATGAAACAAAATAACATTTTAAAAAGGGATAACTCTTGTTTTACAACGTCTCTCTGAAACTTGAGCACTTTCTCAGTGAATTTTTAAATAATATTCAGTTTTTCTAAAGCCAGATGAAGAAATCCACAAAACTGCTTGTTATGTGCTGTATTATAATTTTTTTTAAGTCTGTAATCTTTTTACAGTCTGCTTCAGCTTCTATTTAATCCTGACCACAGAAATTAAATGTGTGAGCAGGTTTTGTTTTCAAGTAATGACTGCTTATATTTTCCTGATATTTTGATTCCCATGTTTTATTTTGTTTTAGCTTTTGGCTTTATCTGATTTTAATAAAACAATTTATTTCTAATTCTATGCATTTCTTTTATTAACGTCATATTGAAACTGTATCATATCAAGTCAAATGCATTATGCTGCAAATGGTGACACTATAGATGTGTCTTAACACCAAACACAGCAACACAAAATGTATTTTTTCACATAGAGAATACAATACATTTTACAATTCAATAAAAAAAGCATTTTATTGAGGACTGTTCTCTCACACAGAAGGTCCAACTAAATTCAGCATCAGGGGGAAAATATCTATAAATAGTTTAGCTCTACATAGACTTTTAACTGAAATCATGTAACATTATTTATGTGCTCAGAAGGGTCTAAATTTAAGCTTCCTGTTAACCTGAGCTCAACCTATCATCAGAAGTCTTACAGAGAGTGATGTATTTCACATATTGCTGAAATGTCATATATATAGCAGTTCAAATATGATCATCTGCTCATTAACACCAGCTCTTGTTTTTCTGGCAGCTTTAAGTACAACAAGTTTGCTGTACTGTTTGCCATTTGTTTAACAAAGTGTTGATACAATAGAAAAGCGATCAGAGAGAAAGTTGTGCCAAGTCCTTCTTCTTTTCACTAAAGCGAGTGCTGATTTCTCCAACAGCCTTAGCATGCTCCTCATCCACCTCTTCCTTTAGTCTCTGCTGCTCCTTCAGAAACTCCGCCCAGTCCTCTTTCAATTTCTCCATGTTCGCCTGCAGCTGGGAGCTCTGGAAGATTACGATGATAAAACTTTGGTAAATACTTCAAGAAAGTTGTGTGTTGATTTTAAAACAGAACTGACCAATAAGGTCAGACCGTCTCAATCCATTGCAAAGTTGTGATCATCGTTCCTCTTTACCTGTTGGGTCTCTAGCTCCCTCTGCTGGACTCTGTCTGCCATGTGATTAGCAGCCTCCACTGGGGAGAGAGAATGAGATCAACTCACAATCATTTAATTGCAAAACATTCACTGTGATTAGAACAAGTTATAAATGATAATGTGGAAGTCACTTACAGCGCGTACTGATGTCAGATAGTTTCTGGCTCATTTCCTGTAAGTTAGCGGGCACCATGTGCTCATTTGTCTCCTGCACCGTTTTATTCAGGTTCTCCAAAAGTCGAGTCTCCCTCAGGCCTCGCTTCTCCTAAAGAGGCACCGAGAAAAATACAAACCAATATCCATATGTTTAATTTTTACTGTGTATGAGCCAAATGATTTGTGTGAAAAGCACAACGGTGTTAACATTTGTGACCACTAATAAGCATTTGAAAGGCTGCATCAGTGTTATGGTTAAATTACCTCAAACTCTCTGACAAAGTAGCGAACTTCTGCACTGATAACAGGCCTGTGGTCCAACAGTCTGGACTGGATGTCACCAACATCTGCAGAATCAACAAGTAAATACAGTTTACTTGTATATATATATATATACATATATATATAAGAAAACAGCAAAATTACACGTATTTCAATGTGTGGGATCCTGAAAACACATCACAGAAAGAAAGGGTTGGCTTTAGCAAATCCAATCTATCTGCTTTTTTAGCCCAACTAATAAAGTATGGTCTTTATTAGTTGGTGCGGTCTTGAAAAGGAAATGACATAAACATTAGCTGAAGGACTATAACTCACCTTTAGCAATCTTCTCCATCATTAGAAAGCCTCCTGAATGTTGCTTTGGAAATGAAACCCTGATATTTGTCTCTGTAGAGCAGTTGCTAGCTAAACAAACTGCTAATGTAGCAGCTTCTAAACTGGATATCGTGCTGATTTAAGGATTTCAGTCAGAGTGAAGAAGGCAGAAACTCAGTACAGATTATATGTAACTAAAGGAAGCCCTTTATGTATCATAAATAGCTGCAGGAACATATTACAAGCTGATATCAGTCAGGTGAAAGGAAGTCAGCTGACTCAAATTGTAAACACTTCTACTACTTCCGGGTGACGGATCGAAAAAAGTTGTTGCATCCGGGTTCAGTCGCTCCCCCATTCGTGGTTAATTGTTTTACATGTGTCTGAATATGACAAATCAAATTCTTATTAAAAAATATGTTACGTCTTCAACGCAGTAAAATTTTAATTTATTTTCTTTAATGTGTAAATTTGTGCAAGTAATGTCGTGTGTCAGTTCTGCATGTCTGACGCTAGATGTCAGTGTTGCTCCGAAGTTGAAAGCAACAATCAGACTATATGAACTTCACTTCTAAAGCGTCAGTCCTTTGACCAATAGAGTATTTTATTACTTGATCTTTTCCTTTACATGTTTGAGTCCAGTCTTGATTTAAGAGATATCTGTGACTATAAACTATGTGGTGATTTGTTCAATGGCTATACAAGTCTGATAATGTATAGGCAAACTAAAACAAATAAAAGGTGGATTTTTACACCTTTGCTTTGAGCTCCTGTCCATATTTGGTCCTTTTTCAGCTTGGCCTATAATCACCCACAATATGGCCCTATCCAATTGAATAAATTGTTAGTATAAATATTTCAATATAAATGATAAATATAACAAAAATAATTTTAAAAACTATACATAGCAACATTAACAAATAATAATATTACAATTAACCAAAATCTGTGTGAATTTTATTAGAATTATTATTGGTTTTAACATCTTCTAACTTTATTTATTTTTCTACAAAGTTTTTTTTTTGTTGTTTTTTTCCCCCAATACAAAATACATTATTGTAAAAGATACACCCTGGGATGTTTTTTCTACCTTTGGTTTATATTACACACATTTTTAAATCAACAAATGTCGTTGTCAACAATGACAACTCAAGCAAAATACAGTATTGAAATTGTAATTTCCCTTAAGTGAGAAAGCTTTCCAAATCCACCAGTATAACAATATAACTGTGTGTATCTTAAATAGTGCAACTGTCTGTTAAACCCTTAAGAACCAACGCAGACAAGTGATTTTAATGTTTGTGTGCTTTCTTTATGACAGTAGATGTCAGTGTTGCTCTTTTGTTGAGTGTGGCATCGCTTTTAAAAACTCATACTGTCACATTACTTCCCTGCTGAAATGCAGTATAATAACAGTGTATCTTAAACAGTTTTAGTGATTATTTTTTATGACCTTTACATTTCCATCATACTGTTTGTAAACTTTAAAGTCCGTTTTATGAGAATGGCTAATAGAGCGAGACAGCGCTGACACTCCGTCTCCCTTGTCGCTGGTCCCTGCAGGTCAGCTGGCTGAAAGAAAAGCGGCGCAACCTTACTTCTCTTACAAGACAAATTTAGCTGTTAGGAAATATTTCTGGCTGATAACCACAGACAGTCATGGCGCATAATTTAAAGGAGAGCCATCTATCACTCTTGTTAAGGTAGTGCTGTTTTAATACAACATTTACATAAACTATTGTTACTTCAAACAGCTGCATCATTGGGTACATTTTTGTTTTTTCAGTTTTCTGTATATAGGCCCCTTCATTACTGGACTTTTTTTTTAACAACCTTCAGCAAACTGGATTACCTTTATGCCTCCACACTTGCAAAGTTTTCACACAACATTTAAAATGACACTATAGTTTAGATAAAATTATGACAAAGCGTTTTGGAAAGATTTAGACATTTTCACTCTTATTTTTAATTTAAAACAAAAATAGTGTTCACCACTAGTTCTGCATTATTCTTAATTGCATTGTGCTCAATGTTTTGTTGCAGTCAATAACCTCTCAAGCATGAAATTTGTGCAAGTTTTCAGATCTGTTTGTGCATTTTTGCTTTGCAGTGGGACTATCCCATAGACAAGTGGCACATCACTTTGATAAAGCTAAAACACACAGATGATCATTCATTGCTCATTGCTAAAAGACTATCATAAGTCAGCTAGTGATCAATTTGTAGTCCAGGAACATTTGTGACTATAAAACGGCTCAGTTTAGGAAAATGTCTTCATTCCCCCCCCCCCCCCCCCCCCCCCCCCCCCACAAGATGGCACTAAACCCATCAGTCGCTCTGAATCCGTTGGTGTTCAAAAAAATCTGTGCGGTTTATCTTGGTTTAGCAAACACTTGCTGCACTCCGTGGCATGCAAATATTTTGGAATAAATGTATTTATAAGCAGATCATTCTTGGCGAGAACAAACTCACTCAGTCAGAGTGAGAAGAGGCATAGTTGGGGGCAAACGTTACATATTAGTTGTCAAAAGTTTGCTTGTAAGCCCCATATTCATTTGAACTGTCATGCTCAGTTAGGAGAAAATCATTAAGATTCCACTTAAGTCCCCCCTCTTTACTGTCCACATTTGTTTAGTTAAACACTTATTACATGCACCATTAGTTTTGATTGGGGCCTATTAAAGAGATTAAGTGATTGATCAGTAGCCGAGGGATAAAAGCGAGTACTGCGCTGCAGCCCGGGGTCTGCGTGAAAAGCACGAGAGGAACTCTGACAAGAAAACATGTCAGAACCAGCAAAGGCCTCCCTGGCGGGAATGTGCATCATTCTCTCGTTTTGTTTATTCATGATCCTGGAGGGCAAAATTAAAAACATTCAGATAAGATGCGAAACTGTTAGCGGGGCTTGTTGAACACACCATTGATTATCGTATTCACATTAAGGTCCAACATACAGTTTGCAACTCAACAAATTGGGAAAACTCTGAAACTATAAATCACTCCCGTATATTACTTCATATCTATATCATGGTAGCACAAAATGCTTATATCCCTTGCAAATTTAGATGTATAAATGTTATCCATTCTGGAAGTTCTGTTTTTGACTGGAAATGAGATGTGACACTGCCAAAAAAAACAAAAACAAAAAAACAACATCAACTCTGAGAAACTTTAAGTTTTGCAAATTATTTTGCATCTTATTAAAATCACATGTTGAAAATCACTTAAACCCTTCTCAATATTTAGTAGAAAAGTCTTTGAGGCGTAGTTTTACTGCACTGCCCTTTGTACTTGAGTATTGTTATTTTGAAGAAACTCCATTTTCATTTGAGAGCAATTTCTGGCTGCAATACCCACTTCTAGTTACTGTATTGAATGAGAAACCTTTTTACACCAGCTTTGGCGCTTTCATGTTATTTTCTCTACTATCTGCTGAGCCTGTTGTGCCACTTGGTTCTCAAGTGAATGGGCAGCAAACACTAGATACCTCAGTACTTTGCTGCTCTTTGGTAATATTTGTTTCAAACCTTTACTTTGTAGAAAACCGAGATTTAAAAACATGTTTTTCTTCTGCTCAAATTGGTTATTGGATACTGACCTTCACATCTTATGATTTGTATGATAGTCAATGAGTCGACTTTTCGCAGAATATATATATTTTTTACTCTAACTTGAGTAGTTTCTTGGACAACTACTTTTTACTTCTACATGCATGGAAATATGCTGCAGTAGTGCTACTCTCATTTGAGTCCAGTTTTTGCTTCCTCTCTTCACCTCTGTTTACCTTTGCAGAGGAGCTCCAAGTCTTCACGCCAGGAAAGTCTTTTTTCTTCCCAAAACCTTAATCTTTAGCTTCCTCCACAGATTCGCAGCCTGTCCTCTTGAAATGCTGCAGGGCAACTTTAAATGTATAACTGTATGACTATTTTTCAATGCTTATCCACTCCTGCACCTGACTTTATATGCAATTTATTAATCAAAATGGTAATTCCATACCTATACAGATGCAAATTTGCTCCCAAGTCACCTACATATCAGAGCCCTATTTATATTCACACATTTTAATACAAATGAACAGATAAAATAACTTATTTTATCAAAACTCATTCATATACATATTAATTATGCACTTCTTTTTTATATACTTGAAAAAAAAACAACTTTTTTTCTTTGCTTAATTTCTTTGTCTGGACTATTCTGATATGCACATACATTTAAAAAATTCTGCTTTAAATTACATTTCCCTGTCAGGTCACACCTATGTATTCTTGAATAAATTTTGAATATTACTTGGAAGTATTTTATTTTTTTAATTCTTTTATTTTGTTTTGAATATCACATGAGTAATTTTCAATAGGGCCACCAAATTTAGACGTTTCATAAGTTGCAATTTCAAGCATATTAAATGGGACATCCATCAGCTGAAACAAAGCATTCTAACAGCATGATGCTGCCAACACCGTGTTTCCTGATGGGCGTATTATCCTCAGCTTGACATGAAGTGTGAGTTTTAATCCCCACAGCACTTTGCTTACTGGCCAAAAAGTACATTTTTGCTTCATCTTTTACATTCAAATCCATTTTAGCATCCATAAAACCTTCTGTTGATGTTGGATGTGGTACATTTAAAATGTTTGAAAAATGCAGAGTTGGGATTATTGCAGCTTTACAGAAGTGGGAACGCCTCGCCAACATCATCATAACACACATATTTGTCCCCCTCCATAATTATGTGCGAGCACTCTGATGTTGTGACTGTAATTTTGCATGCAGAAGCTCGTTGCACGGCAGCGGATCGTGTTTCGCCGAGCTTCAGTCTCACAAGTCTATTAAGTGAATTCTGTTTTCTTATTTGACACCCCTGCACACTCCACTGAGGCATTCTGGGACACTCTCCCAGAAATCAGCGTTCTCAAAGTTATAGCCTTGTAAAGACCTGAAATAAATGCCAGGCTTTATTTTAGTAATGCAGTTTTTTTTTTCTCTTTTTTTTCCAGTCGCTGCTCTCAGTTTAGTTCAGCTCATAGCTTAGGCTTTTCATAACAAGATAATCCCTCTGCTCTGCTGCAGTAGATGTTCTGTAGGATCAGATCAGATTAAGCTTAATTCAACATTTCTAATAAAACAGGCAATAATGCAATACAAATATTAAGACTTCATAATTTACTCCTCTAACGTGTTTTTGTTTCCTCAAGTGCCCATGCACTTCAAATGCAAGTGAATCGATGAAGAAGATCCCATTTTGCATAGACTTTAATAAACATTGAAGCCTTTGATATGTGAACAGAAAACTTTGGGGGTTATTTTTAATTGCTCTTCCTTAATTTCAATTGTTTAACACAGAAATGTGTAGTTGTTTCTCTGCTCTTTTCTCTGAACTCTCTCTCTCTCTCTCTTTGTGAATTCACATTCACGTATCCATACGGCGCATTGTAGGACCAGAACTAGCCGAGTTTGGCCCCTCGTGAGTACACACTCGGCGGCGGCGTCCGCGTGATCTCCTGCAGCACTCCCACCAACGGCGCTTGAGCGGTGCAGCGGGACATCTCTGAGTGTGGTTTACCATCGTGCCCACTGGCCCCGCGAGCTCGCCCCGGTGACGCTGCTGCCTCCTCGGCCCCCGACCACACTGGCCCCTGTAAGAACGGTGCTCGTTTTACCCACCGGGTATAATTATTCTGCATTTAGCTCCTCTCCGTCCTCTTTTCCTCTCATGTTTGCTCTCTCCGTCTCCCTATCGCTCGCTTTCTCAGCTCGGCTCTTGACACCGAGGTTCAGAAAGTGGGCCGTAGGGCCCTCTGCTTTGTGTTCACAACACGCTGAGCGACACTGACTGTACAGCGGCTCTGAACAGGTGGGGGAGGCAGTGATGAGGGGAGGAAACTCAGCCGGCAGGCTGGAGGGGAGATGGGGCAGGAGGAGATGACCTGCTGCCCAGCAGCCCGCCTACCTGCATTTGCCCTTCTCTCGCTTTCTCTCTTTCCCTGTCCAGTTTCTCATTTCATTCAACATTTCAGCCTGGATGTGAAGCTGGTCACTCTTCTGGGTGCTACCCCTCTCATGTAACCCTGCCTGAAGGACGAACGGTGCTGAGGACTCTCCATAGCAAGGAAGAGGATGAGAAAGGGCATAAGAAGAAACTATATACGTATATAAAAAAAAGAAAAGCAAAGAGTAGAGGGCATTAAGACTATTCTTGTTTGGAGTAGTGATACTGAGTGGGTTCCAACACTGTAAAAACACAAAATCCTACCTACTGTATTTGGTCTAGTTTCACGTGCAAGCTTGAAATAAGAAAAAAAAAACTATCTCACGTTTGTTTTTTTCAGCACTATGTAGGAGCTTGTTTAAAGTAAATAATTCCGTAATATTGCTTAAGAAGTACTAATTCCACTGGCAGATTATATTATATCAAGACATTTTTCCCTATTATTAGGAAAAATATCTGTCAGTAGAACAATATTAAGGAGTTATTGAATTAAAACATGCTCCTGTGTCTTGCTGAAAAGTTACTTGTAAGTTACTTAAGTCCTTTTTCAAGAGTGCTAAGATATTTACTCAAGAATCTAGACCAAAAATATTTGGTAAGATTTTGTGCTTTTTGCAGCAAAGTCTTGCAATTTTAGATCAGTATTGAAGTCAGATGACCTACGATCCTGAAAATGGATGCAACTGCAATTCTGCACTTTTCAGTGAATAAATAATGTCCGCTTTGCTGAAAGACTGAATGAACCTCGTGGTATCTCACAGCTACTGTCCTTCCTCCTTCCATCTGGAGACGAGCTCCCATGTTTCCAGGGAGATCTGGCAAACTGCGTCCCTACGGGGCGAGGCCAGCGCGTCGGCTGCGATTAGTATTTGCAGTGGGCTCCTGCTGCCATTTTTAGCCTCGCTCTAGAGCTTAATGGCAATGAGATCGCCCTGTCTCCGAAGAAGGACCGTCTCTCCGTTCTGCTCTTTCCTGTGAGAACAACTGCCTCGTTTTTTAGGTGGCGGTTGTGTGAGGCAACAGGCTGGAGGAGGGTCGTGGGACCTGTTGAAGCAGAACTCCACGCAAAACGGCCACAATCAAAGCGGCAGATGCAGTACGACAGCCGCACCGGACGTGGACGTCTCGATTTTTTGTTGCCGTTGGAAAAAAAAACAACAAAAAAAACACGTCTCCAAGCTGGGGCATTTCTAACACACACCCATGGGCTGGAATGACACACAAACATGCGCACTGACGCACAGCTACCTGTCTAGAAGTGAAGCTCGAGAGTGAGAGGTTAAGGAGGAGAATCGACCGAGTGCCACATGATGGTTGTTGAAGTTTTACTCCACTTTGAGCGTGCATGTGTGTGTGTGTGGGGGGGGGGGGTCAGTGAGCAGAGGAGGAGAAAGGCAAGAAGTGTAGGGGGAAAAAAAGGGGCTCAGCCCTGGGGGGTCACACTCGCATGCACACCCCCACACACACCCAAAGACACGCGCACACACACGCTTCCCGAGCTGCTGTGGCATGTTTGGAGCGGTGCCTCGTCAGATTAGGGCCATGCTGGCTGTGTTTGATGGCCAACCTGGACAGACAAGGCCTGCCAGGCACAAACTGCTCAGGCACATGATGTCAGGGCGGACACGCATACACACACACACACACACGCATGCACGCACGCAAAAATTATCCCGCGCCAGACCAAAGAGACAGATGACACCCAGCATGAAGCTAAAGCCAAATCTGTAAGCATCCGCTGCGATCCAGCTGGCTAGCCCTAGGGTACCTGTCTCTGCGAAGTGGAATCAGCGTCACCCCCGTGAGCTGTCAAATTAGCTCACAGGGCTGGAAATGCTGAAGAGATTTGGCCCCTCGTCGTGGAAGAGCAAAAAAAGAGGGGGGCGGGGGAGGGTAAGGGGAAGGTGCGTTTAAAACATGTTGTTAATTCGTCCTCGTGTTCGGGAAAAAATAGTTAAAAGTTCCACAAAAAAATAAAAAACCCAGAAAGAAAAGGTGACGCTGACACCGAGACGCAGGGAACACACCAGTCACAGTAATGACCACACTCTCCCATGGTGTTCCAACAACAAACAAGCAAGTACACACACATGCATGAATGTATGTATGTATACATACATTCCTGGTTTGAGACAAATTCACACACCCCCACATGCTCCGATCTTGAATTCACACACACTCGTGCAGCTTCATATGCAAGGCGCCAGGGGCGAGATTTCAATTACTGCCAGTGCTAAGCAGTCACCTGGGAGAGATGTACTATGTTGGAGGGGAACAGCATTTCCACCAAGACTTTTTATCTCCCCCCCCAGCCGTCGCTTCTTGTCCCAGTTGTTAAGACAGCTGTGGACGTCCGATCAAAGGTGACGCCAAGAGAAAACTGTAAATGTTTCCTCGGTGAAAACTTAACGTCATGGGAGGTTATTAAGATAAACTTGTTCGAGAAGTGAGACTTGAAACAACTGTTGAATGTTTTAGGAAAATAAGGGCACCTTGTTGACAGGCTGGGAAGATTAGACTCCCAATTTTCTAAGGCAAAACGAGACGAGACGTCTGTATCAGTTCGGCCTTTTGGGTACAAACCAAATGGCACAAATAAGTAAACAACTGTAAGAAAAGGAAAGGTTTTCACACATCTTAAGTCTTTTCTCGTTTTGTTATGCTGCGAACACAAAATTCGGTTGAGACGGCTCAATACAAAGCAACAAGTCATTGTAGGACTACCCTGTATTTCGCTGAAGAAAAGCATTCCCATAAAACAATGCTGCATCCTTGGTGAAGACCTCTGTGCTGTCCCACCTGGTAATCCAGTTTCCCTCTGGAATCTCCCTTAACTAACCTTCGGTATGAGTGAGTGCAAGGCTGTTTGTTATTATGCTAGCATTGGATGGAGTGGCAATCTGTTCAGTGGTTAGCTTTTCACCCAGTAACCAATGGAAATAGTTACTGAACCCTACTAAGGCATGGATGGATGGACAGACTGACGGATGGATGGATGGATGATCCATCTTCCACACACTTCTTCTGCCTCCTACATAGAACTTTCTTTAGCAAAGTTTTTTATGCAGTTAGATTATAACCTGACCTAACTCAGCTTTAAATTTCTCCTTAAATTCATACCTGATCTGTTGGCGGCGTTCCTTGGTCTTCATGATGCTGTTTGGTCACTAATGTTCTTTGATAAAAAAAAACTCTGAGACGTTTTTCACATAACAGCTGCGCTTATACTGATATTGTATTGCTCACAAGTGGACTCTATCTACTAGAACGGCGAATGAAATGGATTTTACTTTAGGGTATCAGATTAAAAGGGGTTTAATTTATATGTATGCCACAATTTTCAGGTTTTTATCCATCCATCCATCCATCCATCCATCCATCCATCCATCCCCTCCATCCATTTTCTATACGTCCTTGTCCCTATTGGGGTCAGGTTCAGATTTTAAAGAATTTTTAAAATGAAACATATTCCATATCATTTATTCTTTTATGACAAAAAAAATCCTAATAAAATACAGGAAAGTTTATTGTTGTAAAGTGACAGAACATGCAAATTTTCAAGAATCTGAACGTTTTAGCTGCTTCATGGTTGGAATCTTTTTCTGCAATGCTGACATGTTAACAGCCGCAGCGGTTTATCTGTGTATGAGGTTACAAGGACAACAGCAGAGAGGTATGGAGAGCCACAAGCAGCAAAGTCTCCTGGTGAGACACGTTGGTGAGTCTGTTCTGCCTTAAGACAGCACAGTGTGTGTTTTAGGGTGTTAGATGGAAGCTGACAGGAGTTTAGTGCTGATGACCACCAACAGTGAGAAATGGAAACCCCCTGCCCCCAACCTGCAGGCAGAAGTTGTCACTCTCCAGTGTCGGCGTGTGGCTGTGAGCGTGGTCTGGTCTGGTCTGGTCTGTCAGAACTTCATTAAGCTTGCAAAGTTTTTGAAATGGAACAAGTTGTAGTTTTAAAGTTGGTTTTTGATCAATAAATATATTTGAAAAACATCAAATTTACCTCAGCAGATCCATCAAACTGTTCCACAAACTGCGTGATGATTAAAATACTTTACGGACACAAAAGGTGTGCATGAATTTATGGCACCAATTTAGAAATGTTTGTAAGGAATATTCATATTTGCGCTAATGTATGATGTTAAATGTGACTTTTTATTACGTTCCGTATCAATTACGGACTACAACGTGACATCAGTTAAGGCTGTAGTCACTTAAACTCAATGATTTTGACCAACTTTGAGAAAATATGCAGTAAAATCAGAAATAAAAATGTGGAGATTTGTTGATTTTGTGTGAATTTTCCAGATTTGTGAAAAACTGAAAGAACTTATTGATTTAATAGGGAGACTAAAGGGCCACATAAAAAGCTACGGCGGGCCAGATTTGGGCCCCCGGGCCGTGAATTTGTTTCTGAATCGTCTGGATTGTCTGAAGGCACCTTCGTCTCCTATCTCTTCTTCTCTCCTCTCTGTGCCGATGTTTGTCCCTGGAGGTGCTCTTTGAAGCATGTCCACAAATTACGCCAGCAACCTAGATCCAATGAAGAACTTGTGGCAAGACCTGAAAACTGTTGTTCACATCCCATCCAATTTGACTAACTTTGAGGTATTTCGCAAAGAAAAAGGTGCCAACACTTCCCTCTCTAAATGCGTAGAGCTGGGAGAGACATGCCTCAAATCATCTGCTCCTGTAACCACAAGAAAGGTAGCTATACCAAGCATGGATTCAATGTTTCTATGTAATATGGTACTTTGTGCATTTTCCCAAATAAAATTGCATATAAGTCACTGGACCTAAACAAAGGCGACAAAGGTTTAAGGCTTATAAATCCCTCTTACACAAAGATTTATAGAAATCCTTTTATTGATGACAAACAATAACAGGTTGATAGGAAGGAGAGGAGCTGCTGCTCCGGTCATCTTTGAACAAGATAAAAGATATGGATTAAGACTCTAACACAGCTCTGAATCGCCTTCGTCTCCGATCTCTTCTTCTCTCCTCTCTGTGCCGATGTTTGTCGCTGGAGGTGCTCTCTTAATGTCTTTGACTAAACTTCAGCCAGTCTTGACAGCGCCGTCGCCCACAGGAACAAAGTTGAGAGGGATACCAATATGATTGTAATGGAGGGTTTGCGGGCAGGGTCTTTCACACTGTGTCACTTAAAAAAAGCACAAAAGCCAACTGGCGGGGGTGCGTGGCACTTCTGGCTACGGCGATGAAAAAAGAAAAGACCAAAAAAAAAAAAAAATGACGCTCATCTGCTTTATAGAGACGCTGCGGACGGAGGGGACATTTTCATTTCTGTGTTGTGTGTGTGTTACACTTGCCAGCTGAAGCGCCGAAGACGGTGGTGTCAGTCTGGCAGGAGAGGGGAAGTTTTTCTAAAGAATAGCCTTGTGGAAAGGTGACATTATCATATTTTTGTGTCACACTGAATAAAGCGATGGTTTAAAGCATTTGAAGGGGCTCTTTCTTCTTTGACGTGCCTTTATTTACAAAAAACAAATGTCAGGCACACAAGGGTTTCGCTCAGACGAAGCTGATCTAATTTCCATTACAGAGATCATAGCGGGCAGAGAAAGTTTTGCACATTTTCTGGTGTTTGACGAGACTCGGTCCGTATCATTAGTGATGCAGATCAGAGTGTGAAACATCATTAAGACAAAGAGCGCTCAGTGTAACCAATGCGCCAATGCTTGGCCAAAATGAGCTTATTTTTTTTGTTGATTGTGCGATTAACTGTAATTTTGTGGTTGCGTGCACATCAATAAGTGTGTTTGTGAGGATCTTGATGTGTGTGCGCGTGCGGGCGCGGGCGTGTGTGTGTTTGTGGTGAGGCATCATCACATGCTCCTGTCCCTTAGGTTAGTGGATGAATGAAAGCTGTAAAGAGGAGTATGACAGCTGTGAAAGTCACAAGGGGAGTCCACCAGTGCTGTAAAGAAGGCAAAGTTTCCCTCCCTCTGGGTATGACCTGAGAGTGTTTGTGTGTATCTGTGTGTATCTGTGTTTGTGGGAATGCATATGTCTCTGTTAGACCACACAATGGCCATGGTGTTTGTGTTTAACAGAGAAAAAAAAAAAAACAAAACTCAAATCGGATATATATATATTTATTTATACGATTCCGTTCGTTTCCGTCTCTGTTTGGGAGCGTGTGGCCCGTCCCGAAGCTAAATGCAGCACACTGGGGCCTATTGTTGAGACTATCTGCACTCTATCATCGCCTCACATCCCCGTTTTCCTCAACGGCATCTTTCATTGCGGGGCCTCTCGCTCCTACCTTCGCCACCCTCCCCTCCGCCCTGGGGCGCACACCGTGTGTACGTGTGTGAGACAGTGAGTTTGTATCCTCAGGATCTCACTTCAAAGACTGGTGGTTTCCGATGGGTCAAAGTTTGTGAAATGCTCAGGCGCATTTAAGATGGATAGATAGAGCAATGTGTGTGTGTGTGTGTGTGGGTGTGTGTGTGCGGGCGTGTATGTGTGTGTGTGTTTTAACCTCAGCAGCACTGGGAGGATCAGGAGATACAGAGATGACTTTGTGCTTTCCTGCCCAAATGTCGATTTCATGCCACCCTCGTTTTGTGGGGTTCTTTTCAAAGAAGCCAGTGATCAGCTGTGTGTCATGTGCTGTTAAATTTAGCCAAGACTAGGAGTGGTTTTTTCTGGGTTTTTTTATGGAGATCAAATGTTATTAACACCGCACTAAAGACACGGGGGCACAAACACACAAATCAGCAGCTGTCCCTCCGGGTCACCTTTAAACAGGACTTTTGTTCAGGAGAGCGCATTCTTACTATGACATTTGAACCTGATCAAAGTTCATCAATTCAGCTGATAAGTTCTTTTTTTTTTCACAGCTGCAATCTTCTGCAGAGCTTCAACTGATGTCAGATGAGCTGATTTTAGGCCCCCTCTGGCCCTTCACTTTTTTCACAAGAAGGCCCACTGGGTATTGTGCTGCACAACCAGCCTGTAATTCATTTCATGGGATGCTGCCAGAGAATATAAAAGCATCCTTTAACAGCGCGCTGAGCAAATTGGTAAATAGTTTGCCTTTAACCTTTTAGTGATCTGTTTGTCTTCTGCTTATCCATGCCTGTCAAGGCTGAATGCTCACATCTGAATGTTGAAAGCTGTTAATCTAGCCTCCAGAGTTTTGACATGCATTCGGGATGAATGAGGCCTATCAAAACCTGAATGGACGTTTCACAGCTCTAAATTCATCCTTGAAACAAGTCAGAATTAGCTTTTGCTTCTTTCTAAGTTGACTGTGATCTTGGCATTGCTTCACATTGCTTAAAAGTGGAGATGCTGGGCTGCAAAGTGATGAAATTGTCGCAGCAAGGTCTAAGTTTGAATGTCCTCCCCTTGCACATATTTCCAGCATCCTCTCACAGTCAGAAAAACATGCATGTTAGTTTTATGGTGTATTCTAAACTGACCTAAGGTGTGAGAATAACATTTTGTCTCACATAGCACAGGCAGAGCACTGACCCCAACCTTCTAGGCTCCACTGACCAAACTTTATGTGGGTCTTACACTCTTATAACAAATGTGTTGTATTTTAACACATTTTCTGTGTTGACATCCTGTATTGTTTTCTACACTTTGTGCGTTGCTCTTATTAAACAACTGGACACACAGGATATGTGTTACACCATCAACCAATCGCGTCACTTCTTGGACGTCTAGAATTCTGGAATATTCCTCATAGAAAAAGTCAATTGAAGCAATCCCCATAGCAGGACGTCGGTAAGTAAAAAGGAAATAAAACGGTAAAATAACGTTTTATTCAATAAACTGTTAACAAATCCTAAGTGGGATTCCTTAATGAGGATATTGATTTGTGCTGTTTAGTTAATAAGTCAGTCTGTTGTGACTCATACTGCTTTGACATCGGTCAGTGACGGTTAGCTTAGCTCACAACAACATTCTTTAGCTAGAATATATATTTAAAGACTTGCTTGTTATTTTCAAGCTACTAAGTTTATTGGCGTTTTATTCCACTGAGGAGGAAGCTAATGCACCTGCCAGCTATACCCACTAAAAAGGCTTTAGGTTAGCCATAGCACAGAAATTACATTTAGCTTACTTGTGTAGCAATACACCGTTGCTCTGTCGTCCTTGTCGACATGAATGCTTTTCTTGCTGCTTCCTTTCCCTTTGCGTCCTATTGCTTCTCAAATGCACCAGGTTTCGTTGCTAGTGACTTGCCCTGCCCCACCTGTTGCTTCAGGCTGCCTATCTGGTGGCTAAACCAAAGCTACTACGCTTTTTCCTTGCTTACAAGGAAGACAAGTTCAGCTTGTTGGAAATATATCCAGTCAACATAATGGACAGTCAAAGCAATGCCCCTCATCACTCCCACTCCTTTAAAGTTGGCAACGTATGAGTGGTAAGATGGTTAACTGGTGATTATAAGCTCTTTCCAAGCACATAGCATGACAAATTAACTTGCTAATATCAGCTTGTTGCACTTGGGCACAATAATTCATAATATTAAGGAAACTGGAAAGTGTAATCTATTTTTAAGATGATACAATGAACAGTTAAGTTTTAATGATAACATTATAATAACTGTGACACAGTGATGTGTATTAATACAACCATACAAGCACTGCCTGCTGCTACAGGCTTCCAGACCAACCATGACCCAAAGCAAAACCGAGCGGATGCCGAAAATGAGTGACTGAGGCCATTTCTCAAAAATAAATAAATAAATAATAATAATAGAGTCTGTATTCTCACTTCACCCCTGGCCTGATCCAGCAACTCTGGTGGAACATTTGTGTTTAACCAACACATTCGACATTTGATTACATTCCTCACAAGTCACCATTTTTCTTCTCTCCCTTCCCTTTTTCCTCTGGATGGTTTTTCTTACATTTCAGGAAATACAAATGTAACATGTGGGTTAAAGATGTTTCCAGTGTTAATGGAAATACCGATGTTGTGAAGTCCAGTTGAAAATGCAAGTGGTTTCACGGAAATTTCCAGCTCAGTTGACATTTGCCTTCTCCTCGCCATTCTCGCATCTTCCAGGTTATAAGCCGCACTAATTTTTCTCGAGTGTCATACATGCGGTATGTGAGTATATGATTGCCTATAAGTCAATTATATAAGCATGCATCGGTGAAAGGCACCTTGTTAACATGCACAGACAAAATAAGTTGTAACATATGTATATGTTTGGTCCATGAATGTCATGAAAAGATACAGTTTGATGGCTGTTCTCCCATTCAGATAATGTGTAAAACTACTGGTATGTAGTCATGACTACAGCCCAAACCATGTGGTTCTGCACTTTTTGTGAAAATAATGGTCACTTGCAGTTTCTGTGGAGTTGTATGAGATGGATGAGGGATGTCTTACAATTTGCCAATAATTTCAGTCTGAAATTTTATTGAATTAGTTGTTGTACATGTAAAGCAAAATAACACAGACGTACACCAGTATTACATATGAGTGTGTGTCCCACCAATGATGACACTATAATTTCTTTTATCAGTTATACTGAAAATGACAGATATTTTGTCTGTCTGAGGTTCTATTCTTATAGATTCACTATTTGTTTATAGAAATAAATCTTGTGGCGTTTTCATTTGGAGAGCTTTGCTTAAGTGCTACACTAACATTAGCTTGTTTACTCTCTGTTTTGATGCGATTTGCCGCTGTCCGACTCTCAACATATTTTATCCTGGTTTACCGTGTGAGAATGAAACTCATGGAAAAAGTCATGTTTGCTTCTTAAACTTAGCACTTTGCTTTGAACACTGTAAAGTGTAATAGATAGTGTTTTTAGTTGTTCTTTGTGGAACCGTTCCAAGATGATGGCGATGTCTGAGTCATATGATATGAGCAAAAGGTACAAAGAAGATCGCATGATACAGAGATAATAAGCAGAAGCTATTTCTCTTGAAGTTCTAATCTGTTCTTGGTTCACACAGCTCACTGGGGAGGCTGCTGAAAAAAATCACAGAAAAAAAAAGTTTATATCTAGGCCCTGAGGCAATATCTCAGATCATATCAGGACATAAGAACAACATGAGACTCAGTATTTTATTCATTTAGAAATCTGAGACGAATATAAAGGTCTGATTATTGACATCATTTTGCCCTGACAATAACAAATTTTGCTGGAATGGCTAACTTAAGGCATTTGGCAATTAAAGTTTTTTTGCTTAATGAATGATATACAAAGGGCACCCCCCTGCCTCCCTCCCAAAAGCTGCACATTGATTTTATATGTACTATATTTAACATAAAGAACATAACTTTCTTGAAGAAGCGGGTGCTTTATTATATTTTTAGTGTCCATGTGAAAATAAAACCACTTCAAGGTGGAAGCTTGAGGAACGCTGCAACCTAAAACAGAAACAACATCTTAAAAGTCAGTCAGTTACCATAAAGCTGCACTGCAAACTGAACAACAGATGCTTTTCCCTGAACTTATTTTTTTTTACTTTTTTTTTTTTTTTAACCAAATTTTCAAAGGAAAATGAATGTCAATAAGTCTTATTGAATGAGCGGTTGGTTTATTTGGTTAATTTCAGGAAATGTGTCACCTAGAAGAGTCTAATAGGGTAAAAGGGGTTACTCTTAAAGCTGCCAATCTGTTTCTTTTCACAAATTATTATTTTTTTTAATTTTCCGCTCATTGTATGACAATATTTTGTTGGATTTTTGGTTGTTGTTGTTTGTTTGCTTTTGGCACCCATGAAAGGGAGGGGAGAAAGACGGGTATATGCTGGAGAGTCAAAGAATTGGCAGAAAGTTGATTTCTTTTTCCATCTTCAGTTGAAAGGAGATCTATTCGAACATGACAAACATCACTAGAAAGACTGCAATGAAGCTTGACTTCAAAATCAGGGAACGAGAGAAAAAATTTGACAAAAGAAGCAACGTTTCAATGTGGCTAAAATCTGAGTCAATGGTGCAAAAAAATTCTGTACTGTGTTTAAACGCAACCTGAAAAATTTCAGGAAGAAAAATAAAAGGATTAAAAAATTCAAATTCACATCCAGTCAGGTAAGACGGAGGCTGTGTTTCAGCATGCACTGCAATTAGTAAAAACCTGAGGTGTAAAGATAAGAAGGAGGTCAGGCAATTACTGATGCTTAGATCGATTGGTAAAGTGGAAACTGAGGAGTCTAAAAGAAATAACTTTTGCATCTTGAATTAATCCCTGCTCCGAGAGAAATCGGCAATTCCGGAGGGAGAGAGGTTTACATTTAGATTACTGGAACTGCAGCGCGGCCCTAAATCATCCGCAGATGGTCTTATCCTCTCTGTTTGGAATCAAACCTTTTGTTTTTATGGTGGGAGCACGGCGCCAGGTCATTTCTCCCTGCACCGCATCCATGTGCTCATTATAAATAACTAGCTGGTTTGCACGCAGGAATAATAAACGGAAGGTGGTGGGGGGGGGAAGGGTCATTAAGGGTAACCACTCATATTCAAAGTTAATGATATGAAACCTTGTTTATGTCCTATGAAATGTTTTTAATCATTGAGGAAATGAGATGCGTTACGAGGAGAGAGGACTTCGCATTAATTCCAGGTCTAAATTTGTCACCTCAAATTAAAACCAAGCTGTTACGATAAAGAAAGATGGCGACGTATGCAGATGAGCAGAAGAAATATGCAAATTGGGAATGCTGGTGCTGGTATTTTTCCCATGGAGGTCAAATTACAGGAAAAGGCCGAGGGCACCGAGCTTCTTCCCTCCATCCCCCTCACCCCACCACGCTGCCATCCTCTACGCTGATTTCAAATGCCATCCTCCCTGTGTTGCGCTCTCCATTTTTCCCCACATCTTTTCCAAAGCACAACTCCCCTGTCACTGGGTTTCAGCTGCAATTACTTTTAGTATCACTTCTCAGTGAGAAGTCAACTTCCCTGGAGCCTTCCTATCAGAACCTATTACAGCAGGGGTGCTGGCTAAAGTTAAGTGGCGTGACCTGTGGGGCGGATGGAGCGGGCAGGGGGGATGTAAATGTAGGGCTAATTTGCAGAACATTTGAATAGCAGGATGAGGATTGGGGGTTTTTTGGGGGGGAGGGATTAAGGGGTTGCGGAGGGGGCGCAGACGAGGGTTACAATGTTGCGATAGTGGACGAGAGAGGACGTTGAAGAAGCCTCGGTTCGCGTAGGCAGCGCAAACGACTGCGACTGTTCCCCCACTACGGCTACAGGCCGGCTTTTGCTGAACTCAGGCAGCTGAGCAGGTTTGTCCCGTTCCTCGCTTTTTCACCCTTCGTTCACCTCCTACCCCTCTGGGCAGAATCCGTAACCCCATGAACAACTTCATGACCACACACAGGCTGGCAGAATAAAAAAAGAAGAAGAAGAAGAAGCTGCAGCTGAGGTATGGCTGCAGAAGAAAGCGAAGGAGCGACTCAGGCGGCTAATTCAAGAAGAATCATCTGTGTGTGAGAGAAAGAGAAAGACAGAGAGAGTTCTTAGGTGCAGCCTTGTGCAATCTTTTTGCCCCGGGTCACACATATGTAGTTTTGCACCTACGTGCCGAGTCAGCCACCCATCTATCTGATTGATGAGATGAGCGGTTGCATCTCTAAAAGCTCAGTACACCTGGGATCCTTATGCAACTCCAAAAGCTTTTGTTTTTTTTTTCAGGATAAAGATAAACATTAGAAGGAAATAAAAACAATATTATTCCTCTTTTACATGCATGAACACACCAAAACTTTCCTTTAAACTCTTGAAGAGAAGACAAGCAATCAAACTCATGTCTGATTCTATAATTTTATTTTTTTTTTAAATTGCGATGATCCATCAGATCCATCAATTAAAAACACAGTTTATTAATCACAAAGGGACTTATAAGGAGCATTTATTTTCTGGCATTGTGTTCCAGTGTAGGAGGGAAGCAGATGTGTTCTCACAACCACAGATCAGTCTGGTTTTGTCCAATGTTTTCTGAATTTCACAACTCTTTGCCAAGACCAGCGTAGGTCATGCATGCAGACTAATAAATCACCTTGGATGCTAGAAGTCTAAGGAGCAATAAAGACTCCCCTTCCCCTGAACTCAGTGTTAAAAAACTTTGTCTTGTAAATACATAAATATTCACAATTCTCCTGAGAACCGCCTTATTTAAGGTCTAATTAAATGTATAGACTCTGTGCTTCCGAAGAACACATGTTCAGGTCAGGTCAGTTTACTCCATTGGAAATGGAGAAATCCTTTTTTTTTCCCACTGACATTTCCAGAATCTGGTGACTTCTTTAAGGAATTCATGTCTGGAGAAGGAGACAAAAAGGCAACATTGTGATTTGTGGTCTGGAAATGTCAGAAAATTAAGCTTTTTGATTTTGGACTTAAAAACCAGTCTTCCTCAAAACACCTTGAAGGACACCTTACTAAGCTTTCTCCAGATCCACAAAGTGGCTTGGACAACCAAACAGACACAATCCTCCTCAGTAATTCCTTGAGAGAAAAGATTTGGTCTTCTAGTCCACTGCTCTACAACTAAGAAAAATGACTGAAATGTTAAACCGACGCTATAAATTACCTCCTGGTAAAATGCAAACATGGCTCATTTTGAGGTCTATCCTCTAACATTATCTAATCGTTGAATCTGCCTTATTTTTTTCCCAAGCTGTTTGGTCAGGTTTGGATTATAAACTTTGTTTCTTACATAGGAAAGTGTAGGTTGTACTTATGAGACATGTGGATGCCATCCCAGTGTCCAACACCGGCATCACCCTAATTAAATGTTACAACGTCCATCACGTTTCACTATATATTACCCATCACACTCTTCATCACATGCCTCAACCAGAGATGTTTCTAAGCCGTGATAAGAACAGAGATGGTATAGATATCCCTAAAGCCCCAGAAGAGAATGCTAATGTTCACTGTACATGTTCGTCCTAAGGCCTTTGGAAACGTTCCAGTTTTCAGAGCTCAAATGTTTTGTTCATATATTAGACCTCGCATTAAAACAAGACTCTCGCCTACAAACGATCCAGATTAATGTTAATATCAGCCAGCAATGTTTGACACAAACATTAAATTGCTAAAAATGAACTCTGATTAAGCACATAACAAAAGAAATTAGAACGTCATCTCTGCTCTGCAGAAATCGCTACAATCTATACAAACATGCAAAGCACATATGTGCACCCTAGCCACTTTAAAGGCACTTTTGTCCTTTGTGACCATAAAAATGAGCTTAGCAAAAAAAAGCACGTTGTGAAGAACACATGTACTCCCACCCCGCTTCCTGTCCCTTTTGTGCCCTTCACTGCACCATCCTTGCTCAAGCACTCATATAATTGCAGTAGACAATCAGATGCCATCTTTATGGGCGCATGGTACAACTGTCACAACGTGTAAGAGCACGATAAAGCGTGGTCGATAAGTCCTGTCAAAAGAGCTTATGACATGTTAACGCTCCCCTCACCACCAAGCGGTGTTGATTGTTCCACTGAATCAGTCAGCGAGAGATGGCGGGGCCCTGTTCCTAGCAGATGTCGTGGCTGATGCTTCTCCCCCGGCCTTACGTTGTTAATAAGAGTTAGGAGGGATGGTGGCGGCCGAGTGTTTGTCGCGGCGTAGGTGGAGTGGGGGTGGTGCATCTTGTATTGTTAGTAAACTTATCTTGACAAAGGTGTTGCGAGATGATGAAGAGGTGAAGGCTAAATGACACCAGGAAGAATCCTAATGTGTTTATCACGGTGTCATCGGCACACTGGGCTGCCCAGCTCTCAATGGATTTTTAGTCAATTGAATGTTTGTTGTTCTTGCAATCCCATGTCAAAGAATTGCCACGAGACATAATAACTCAAAACACCTTTAAGACCGTATGCCTTATTCAGCTTTTATTGCTATATGCAAACATTTCCAAAAGTGGGGCTAAATTTTGGGAGTATTTCACAAAGTTGTTTTTTTTTACAATGCTAATAAGCAACACTTCAGCACACCTCTTGCTTATGTCATTTAGCGGTGACATCTTTAGAAGTAAATGAAAGACGTGAAATGAAAAAAACTTCATGGTTCTTCATGCAGAAAAGAGCCATGACACAAACCCTTAAAGGTAAGGTCTTGGTGACTGCTGTGTGCTGATGCATGTGTGACTGTCTAAGTACAGTGTCGGCTGACAGAAATCAATGTCTGTGAACCCGGTGACAACAGATTCCTCTCCCCTTGCTTTAAGCTTGATTCTAACCCAGTTCACTTTAAGCCTTTAAATTTAAACTGAATGTTTGTGTCCCGATGATTTCACTGCGCCAAGTTTTACTGTTAAAAAAAGGGGAACGAAATAATAGGCTCACTTCCTAATTTCCTCTCTGATTTTTAGATCTTTTTCCTTTACATGACAGAAGATTTTCCAGCCTAAGTGTTTTAACGGAGTCGGTATTTTCTTAAAAAGGATCACCAACTTCTTGGTGCTTTAAGAGTGGCTCTAAATAAAAACATAGTCTCACTGGGGAAACGTTCGGTCAAACTTTCACTATTAGTGTGCAAACATATGAATGAGAGGGTGAAGTACAGTATGTTTAAGTGTTGAGTTATGAACGTGAATTATTTCAGTTTTAACATTGTCAGATGAATTTGTAGCTAGCTCTTGATAAGGGCGAACTGGCACAACACTGTCAGTTCCTTTTTCTTATAAATGGAAATGGAAGTGGCTTAGAGGGGAAAAGGGAATTATTACCTTCTTCTCTTCTCATTCCTATTTTCCTCAGACTTGGCATTTGGCAACTTTTTTTGCTGTTGTTGCTTTAACAACTGGTGACAGCTGCCGGGTACAGGAAGGCCAGTTTAGGACTGAGTCCGTTCCTTACCTGTCAGCTGGCAAATGACAGCTAGAACTGATGATGTGTGGCAACAGGAGGAGTTTCCTGTTTAAATATTTTGTTGACAGGAGGAGATATAAACCAGTGACAACCTGAGCAATTTAAGATTGTCCACTGATAACATAAATGTGCCACTGAGAAACTGGAATTCATCGCATATGGCGTAGTCTATGTCTTTATTCACTAATTCAAGGCAAAAGTTTAGTCTTGGTTCTAAAACAAACTTTTTATTTTTACTATCTTTAAGCCACATCATTGTTTGTTTCTGCTTAGGTTAGGTAATTAAAAGTAACATGCTGAAACATGCTAACTAGTATCAAACACCAACAAGTGTGTGCAAAAGCCCAAACATTAAAGCTATCTCTCACTAATTTCTGCCTATCCTGCTTTTCAACAATTTCCCAGAAACTTTTTCTTTATACTTTGGATAATCTCAAAGTTGCTGTTTTACTATCTTATGCCCAGCATTCTTTGTCTGTCAAGCGATTCGATCTCACTGTGCTTCATGTTTTCAGCCATCTGATAAGATGCCTGTCTAAAATTCTCTTTCGTCAAAAAATAAAAATAATGCAAATTAATATACATTTTTGCCCCAGTCCAACTCTTATATCTTTCTTGCAACAGTTCCATTGTTAAACATAAAGTTATAAAGTATTCTGATGACCACTACAGCGTATTGATCTCTTGCAATCCACTCACAATTCAACAAGCTAAACTGCCCTTTATGTTGCTGTTGGCTTGGCTAACTTAGTGCCGTAGTGGTCAGGACTTAAAGGAGTTGACCCACGGTTTCTACAGACGGCCCCTGCACAGCGTTTCCCCCCTTTTGCCTTTAGACAGTGGTGCGAAGGTCGCCTTTCATTCACGCTTCTGTACTGATTTCCTGCTGTGGCCTCATGACTTTGTCTGGCTTTGACTTCAGTCAGGCTCCATCAGTGAGGAACCCGACAGTGAGAATATACCACAAAGGCATTCTGGGACTGTGCCAACGGGGTGAGCAAGAAGAGGCAAGAGGAAATGTGTAAAAGTTTGAAGCTGACTGCACAAGAGAATCAAAGGGTCAACTCCAAATTATGGAATCAGAATTGACAGAAACTATTAACCATAGCAAATGTTTGGAGGGAGATTTTATCCAATAGATAAAAACCAAGTAGCATTGAGCTAAGATGTGGAAGAAAAATAATAAATGTTTGAGTCTTGTTTATCTTTTTTTTTTTTTTTTTAGGAAAATTAAAATCTGTTGCATGTATTTGTCTTTAGTCTTCCTTTTTTTTTTTTTTACCATTATACACCTAGATATCAAATATTACCAAAGACATAGCATCGTTACGACCAAAGAAGACACAAGATAGGTCAAAAATAATGTCGAGGAGAGTAATGCATAAGTGGAATACAAAATAATGGCCAATTGTAAAGAGGAAAGACAAAGAATGCTTGTTTTTCAGAGGATATCATGAAACCATGCATTACAGTTGTGTGTCTCTATTGCCACCAAAGATTATTGGATAGGCACCAGCTTCCTGCAAGGATCTACACATATAGACGATGGATGATGAACTGATTATCCATGAACTACTTCTGGGTTGGGATATTATTCTATAACCTAACTCTGCTTATATTTCCTCACATTTATTTTCTCTTATCTACACAAGTAGTCTATTTAGTAACTCTGTGACTTCTAAAGGTGGGTTGTTTTGCTTAGGGGTGTCAGAGGCGGGGGGGGGACTAATACAAATAGATACCTTGCTTAAGTTGTACTCAGAAACAAAGCAAAACCTTATTCTTCACTAGAAATTATACACTTATCACATAAAAAATGCTTGAGTTTAGGAAAAAAAATGTCAAAGGGTGTGAATACTTTTGCAAAGCACTTTACATATTTTTATTTCATCACCGAGTTTCAATCGTTTGCACTATACTTGGTTCCACCCTGTTCTAAAGGATTGATTTTAAACATTGTGGGTGTCCATAACATTAACCCTGCATGGTGTGAAGCTACCGCTTTGCCACACACAGAACTTAAAGCGGCTTGTCCGGATTTAACTCCTGTGGGAAAAACTTAATTCACACCTCTGTGGTGAGCAGTGTTGTCTGCTGGTGTGCTCGCTGGAAAGATGAATTTCAGAAGAATGTTAACATAACCGGGAGGACAAGGCCTTCTTTAATGGTTCGACCGCAGAATAAACGGCCCCAACTAGTCACAAGGCTCGCTCAAATGACTTTGAGCTGTTTTTATCCTTCGTATCTACTTTGTAACACTTTGTAACAAACGCAAGGCGAGGGATCCAACACAACTTCAATGAACAATGGCTCTGTCTTCTGGCTGGTTTATGCAAAACATTTTTTGTTTTAAAAAGAATACCACAAGTATACACGGAGTAGTTGGCATAGGAGTCAGAGGTCAGGGGCTCTGCATGTATCTGATTTATTGGCACAGGATGAAAAATATGCTGACATCAGACAAAAAAGAAAAGAAAAAAAAGACTCGCTTTGAGCAATAATTTTAATATGCAGAGCATGTAAGCAGGAAAGAAACAAAAACTGTTTAAACAGCGACCAGGAAAGCTAAAAAAAAAAACAACACTCCAACAGATTTGAATATTTAAAAGGTCACACAGACTAATCAGTAGAAGGTATTTATAAGTTATTACCCAAAATGTACCTCTCATCTTCTCTGCATTTCCATTTCTCATTACCTCCATGATGTAAACACACCAGCTCTCCTAGCACTGGCGGGATCGGGCCTGTTAATGGTGCTAATAGCAAGCATCCAGCCAGCAGCAGTCGGGCTTTAGGAGGCGCAGATCATTGTTCACTTGTCACGAAAAAGATCCCTCGGCCTCTGGGTGCTCTTTTGCTGTGTGGCCTCCGTCCTTTCGTCACACACTCCGCTTGCTCACTCGCTCGCTGCCTCTCTTCGTCCTTCTCTCTCCAGTAGCCCCCTGTGGGAGCGTGAGGGTGAAATGACACACAGTGGCTGACTGTCGCCCAGGGGCCCTCGGGTTCTGGCCTTGGCTGGCTGGATCTGTGTGGCAGCTGGTGAGCCCGCTGCCCTCTCCGTGGCCCGCAGCATCAACAGTGGTGGTAGTGGGACTGATTGGGGCCTCTCTCTGATCGCCGACTCTAGGGCTGACGTTTAACTGTTCGCTGCTGCCCACACAACTGGTGGCGAGGAAGTGGAATGGAGAGCGGAGATTGGAAAAAACACGACACACGCAAAGAAACTACGACGAGGGGATGGGGGAGAAGAAATGTGCTGAGAGGTTTAATGAGGTAAAATTTGAAAAGTTAAGAGTATGGGCTGTGGTGTTTATAGGGTTACAACATTAATCCAGCAACCACATCAAGCAAGAGCTTGGGGACGTAATGCGCTGCCAGTCAAGTCCGTTCACCTCCGATAACAGCGGTAGAAGACTCCAGGCTCAGATTAAACAAAAACGACATTCACCAACAGAAAAGCTACAGTAGCAGCACTGCCTTGCATACAGTTTTCCCTTTAAAAACAAACAATGCCATAAAAATACCTGAACTCTGCGATTAAGTCATTTCACTGCTCTGTGGAAAAATTAGGAGGGTTAAGATGCCTGAATCTTTATAAATAGTGCTTGCAAGACTGAGACATTGATTACTTATTAAAAACAGACATTGCTTTAGAACTCAACTATGTTTCTTATCCTCAACAAAAAAACAAAAAAAATCAGCAGGGACATATTGTTGACACAGAACTTGAATAAGAGAACATTGATATGGCGATGTGGCAAGACCCTTAATTTGATCCATGTTGTACTTTAGGAGATCAGTTGTCCAGATCTGATCAGAAGATTAGTACCGAGTAAGGCTGGGGGGAGGAGGAGGATGATGATGATGATGTCAGTGCTCAGTGGTGTCTGCTGGTGTATAGTCTGTTCCTGAGCACAACTACTGGGGGGAGGTGGTGTCGGACCCCTGGGTGGTGCTGGATGTGGTCGAACCACCGCGCCACGTTCACGTACTGCTCCTTCTCCTGGACGGCCAAGTCCAGCTGGGGAGGAAGGGGGGATAACGAGAGAGAGTGAGAGGTGTGTTTTGAAAGCAGCATGACATCATGAGAAGGCTAGTAAATACATTTTATAATATTCACAGATGCTGTGGATTGTTCATTTACATTTTAAACCTAGATATTTTCAATCAAAGTTATACATAATTAAGGTTGTTTTAATGATTTTTAATCCAATACACTTTATTTTTGATACATTATATTGTTTTGGAGATGTACTGATAATTTTATTTATTTTATCTTTATGAGCCCAGAAGATGCCACAGTAAGTGTCAAACTAATTTTAATATAGTCTAAAAAAAAATTCTTAATTTTTCAAGTTTCTATGGAAAAAGCAAAACTGAGAAAACATAATAAAAACAAAATATGATGAAAAAAATAACTACAACAGGTTCCACATGTTGGGTCAGAGTAATAATTTCATCATGAAGCAGAACTATATTTAAAGGCACAAAATGATGTTTACACTTCAGCATTGCTGCATTTCTGCTCATGGTAAATTATATTTAAAAAAAAGCAAAACACAGTAAAAATATCGAATTTTCAAGGAAAATTTTAAAATTGACCAGAATCAGATAGCAAATAAAAAAAAGTTAATAAAACAGATCAGCTTCAATCAGATGAAAAAATTTTAATTTCTACACAGGTGTCAAACTTTCATCTCAGAAAGATGAAACTTTGATTTGTGTTCGATGCTGCAACACAAATCTAATTAGGCCTACGTTTATTTTTCATTATGCTATTAAGTGAAATAGGCAAATCCCACACATATACAAACACTCGGCCTGGAAGCCACGTAGCATCAGTCAGGTTTAATGTTTGTGCAAAGTTGTTTTTCTTGAATTGAACATCGGCACTGGCCGAGGTCAGGGGTTGAGCCAGCTGACCCGCTGTCCCCGAGGTTAAAAACCACACTGACAGCGAATCAAAGTGACGCTCATCTGCCTGGTGGCGGGGGCCAAGCTTCCATCTCCGCCACAACCGCTGACATCTCTCAACATGTGATCCCTCCCTCCCCGAGTCGCGTTCTGCCGCTCCCGTTTCTGAACTCGCTTTTCTTTCATCCTGGAAGGCAGAACAAACTTACTTGTCCCTGGTCTGAGGCTAAAGCCATCACTTTATGCCACATCACTTAATCTGTTTGAAGGGAGCTGAAAATGTGTTTAGAATCCGGGTGTTCATTGCCAGCTTGTCCCCGATGCCCTTTGGCCATATGACTGGTCTAATTGTGTGTTATATACGATGACAAATTGATAATTAGAGCTGTGGTTTGAGAAAAGTGAGAGACGAGATTAATTTAATATAGAAGGGAGAAGGAATGGATGCCTCGCTTCTCACTGTATGGTTATAAGAACTCCAAGACATAATCAATCAAACTTACTCATGAATATACAATTCAGCATCACATTATAGAAACTAAAGCGGCCTAAAGTTGGCTGTGAAGTTCTGTGTTGTCACGAAACAAAACATTTAGAATACATCAAAATCTTTATTAGCATTATATTAACAGAGCAAGCAAGAATATTAAAGAAATAAAGCAAAACATGCAAAAATATTTCTACACATGGAACTTTTTCACATTTTATCCCGTTATTATGACACAAACTTCGATACATTTTATTTGAATTGTATCTGACAGACACAATTCAAATAAAAAGAGCAAAATAGATTGTTCTATATCTACTGTAACATGCGGTAATAGTAACTAAAACTAAAAAAAAAAGAAAAAAAAGAAGAGAACTTACTATGATTGAGTGTATTCCATAGTACATAAGAACATCAGCTAAAGTTAACTGGTTCCCTGCCAGGTAGACTTTGTCTTGCATGTAGAGGTTGAGGTCCTGAAAGAGGAAATTTCCAAACAACACAACATATGCAAATTAAGTCTCAAAATATGATAATTTATGCATTATGGTAAATATTTCTGTGTAAACACACTTGTCTTCACATGACAGATGAAAACATTCCATGAATCACTAATGAAGCTCCCCCCGTATTTGACTTTTAGTCTTATCTTACTCCAAAATTCTGTTCCGGATATCATTATCAGCCTAATATTGTCTGCGACAGTTTCTTTTGTGCATGGCTGTCGTCATATTCTGTATTAAATTGAGCTCCTTTAAACATGTAAATGTGCCGAAGCAGCAGGTTCATATCTTTTATATATCTGAGGGTGCATGAGGTACATAGGAGTGCAGCTGTTGCATCTGCATGTCTGCGATGTGAATAGAAATAATTTGTAACCTGAGGGCCCCCGTCGTCTCTCGTCATGGCTGGAGACTTAGCGCAGATGCCCAACAAAACGAACTGTTTGTTTGCTCCACGACAAAACGACCGCAAATCCAGTGAAGCCTTTTCAAACTCTGGTGGCCTTTTTGTGCGTTTCTCAGCCGTCGCCTGTGTATGCAAAGTCGCACGTGGAAGTGCTGGTCCCAGGGGACGAGGGAGGGGGGAGGAGGGACCTCTTTAGCGCTTGTACATTACACAAAGGGAAGACTTTCCACACACACTTACAGAAGCATCTTGGGGGCAAATGGAGTTATTGTGCGGGAAGAGTGGGTGATGCCAAACAAGGCATGAAGACTGCAGACTTCCTCCCCTTCAAGAATCAGATCCTTGCTTTTCTTTGCCTACAGCCATGGAGCTAAAGCCCAGTCGTGCATCTGAGGAGGGGAGGCTCTCCTAGTAACCCCCACCGACACACGGAGCTCCAAGCTCAGTTCTCTTCTACCTTAACTGGGCATTTAACCTAACTGAATCATAAGCTGCGTTTCAATAATCAGTTCTAATGCACAAGTGTACAACTTTTAAGTCTAATCGATGAGAATTTCATCATTCATAATTTCAATGCTACAATATTTCAAAAGGTTATGCTCTTTCATTAAGCACAGATATTTATTATACTTCACACACACTGCCAAATACTTAACGATGCTGTTAATGCATTATACTTAATATTTTTGGATCAATCTTTTTCTTTCGTACCTTACTACATATATAAAGGTCAAACATCTGTTACCTTAATACTGCAGAAAAAAATGGACAGAGTTGTTTTCTTTGTTTTTAAAAAAAATTGATTTTGGGACATTTTACATCGATTTTGGATCATACTAAGTAAGAATCCATTTTTTGGCATGCCCAAAAGGTGCGAACAAACTTGCTCATGTTAGTAAATACCATGTTGATGCTTTTGGTGACATAAAAACAGGAGCTTGCATATCCTGTTACCTGAATACTGCTGGAGTTCGTGGATCATAAAAGAAATGACAGTCATCTGCAGCAGCAAATTACCAAGTAAACCTAAATGGTTTAAGGTGGGGTTCCCAGATTAATTATTACGTAGCTACCTTCAAACACAGTGCACTACTCAAAAGGTTTAGCAGATGTTAGATGTTTACTTAAAAAGCTAGTCGAGCCTCTGAAAGTATGAATTTCTTATTTACATCCCCGGGAGTGGGAGTTTAAGAGATCCTGCTGTTGTCACTTTTGCATCTCTGAATAATTTAATGGGAGATGACTGAAGCGCTTGAAAGAAGGGAGTTAAGGATGCAGCTGAAGCAGCAGGACAGGACAGGGGGGCCAACGGCACCAGCGCCGAGCCGCTCAGGGCGACTTCCTCCTGTAAGTGGCGCCATTAAAATATTTAAAGGCCTGTCCAGATAACATGCTGCAACACAGCATGACTCCTCAGCCATGCCACAACAGTGTGTCACGCTGCGAAGAGAGCACGCACGCAAACACACACACACACACACACGCAGAGACTTCACACTGACAGGACGGTGCCAAGAGGCGCCCAGCGTCCAGCGCAAGAGTGGCTGACGATCCGTTTCATGCTGACTGGCGTCAGGCACATTAAAGCGCTTTTCTCTGTCGTGCGGGGTCGTGTCACTGAAGGGGCCATATATGAGCCTTTATTCCTGTCGCTTGTCCCTTAACGAGACAAACAAACAGATACAGGCGTATTGATCGAGCAGAGGAAAGGTTCAATATTTGTTGATGAGGAGCTGTTGAGAAACGTAACGACACTATTTTTATTGGAAGAAATAAATTAACGTATTCAGAATTAGCAGCTTTATGATCTGTGAAAAATATATTTGGACCTTAAAGAGGGAAGATATCAAAGTTTTTCTTTATGACTTTTTACCTTCAGGATGCTCTTGGTGTCCTCTATGTGGCTGTCAAGTTTGGTCACCCTGTACTCCAGCCACTGCTGCACCACCGCCCTGCCTTCTGCACCGTCACCCAGCAGCTCTGGGCGCTTGGCCTCTTTTACCAGGTGACAGGCAATGGTCACCAGTCCCACCAGTGGGGGGGCGTTATTATTCTGTAACACAGGCACCTGAAGGGGGAGGTGTGAAAAGGGGAGGGGCAGCAAGATGTCAACAACTGGGTTTCAGCAAAACTGGGTTCCTGCAGAAGCCTCATGTCAAAATGATAGACTTTTTCAAACATCCTTTTTTCCGTACTCTCACTCCTGTTTATTTAGTCTGTGTTAAAATTGTATATACAGAATCTCATTATGGATTTATGACAGAAACTGCAGTAGGGATCATCAAGCTTAAATATGGACTGGACAAAAACCAGATTGCAAGGAAGAGAATGGGTGATGCAACACTTGTGGAAGAGGCAATAAAGACTGAAGATACAAATATTTTCTATAATGTGTATTTTTCACTCCTGTGTCCATCACCAGCAGTGGGAGTGAACACCCACTTTAAATGGCTCGGAGTCCACACTCAGTACACAGCCGACTCCACCCCTCTTATACAGAGCATGCTGCTCCTTTCATAGAGACTCTATGTTGAAATCGGAAAATCCGGTTTATATGCCGAAATAACATTATTCTTCCGAATTAAATGTAATAATATAAGCCAATGGTATGAGAACAAAAGCTAGCAACAAAAGCTACCCCCTATTTAATACACATGTTTAGCTTGTTAGCATTTCTTTGACAGACAACGTGCACTCGCCCGCAGCTGTTTGAAAGCACCCATTCAATTAAATACCGATTCGCCTCCATAATAGGGTGGGAAAACAAATAACCGACATATTACCTTTTTATCTCCCTGTGTGCTATACTTGTTCGGCTTTTTAAGGCCCAAGTATTTTTCCAGAGACGCTAACTCCCGCAACGCCATGTTTCTGAGTGTGGAGAAGCAGCGGAGAAGAGCGGCCGACGTGATTGGATGAAAAGCTTAACTCCCGCCTCCACACGGTTTGACTGACAGGAAATGTAACCAATCAAAACGCTCAAGATGCTTGCGCGTCTCTGTCATTTTATTGCGTCAGTGAATATGACAAATAAACGTAAAATGTTATTTTTAACTCACCAGTCTTCATTTTTTGTATATAAAAAATTAATTTTTATTGTTTTTTTTTAATGTAAGGGAAGAATAAAAAGGGAGTGACTTACCAGATAAATTAATTACCAGCTAAATATTATTTTAAAGTGCTTATATTTTATATTAACCCTGATGATTACTAAGATTCATTATTATTTTATCCGTATTTCAAATAGGATCATACTAACTTGGGGTTTATTAAATACGCAAAAATATTTAGTTTATTTGTGTAGCAAAATATGTGAAACAAATACAAACAGTCCATTAGCAGTCTGTACTGGACTCAACACATTTATGCCTTGTTATAGCATTGTTGTAAACATTCTCTGCTGATGATGTGCACAAACTGACAGTGGGGGGTCTGAAGTTTCGTTTCTCAATGCTGCTGCTCAGTTTATCTTTTCTGTAAGCCGGTCTGGTTCTGCTCTGAATCCTTTGGCATTACGTACTCCACATCTTTTTGGATCTATTCTATGCGTTTGTTATTCCCCTATAATGAAATGTCACTTGTCAGTCAAGACGCAGTTTACTAACTATGGACCATCCAGGTGGATGTAATAGTAGGGATCTATACATTTTAATGTGAAGTGATACAAAGTGATGGTTGAGCTCAGGTTTTTATGCCACACTTTTAACTCTCAACAGATCTAATAAATAAAAAAAGTACTTTAGATCATGTAATCAGCCTGAGAAAACATCCATCCTATTCTACTTGAACATATTGCTCTCTAGAATAGGTGAGTAGGTCTGGAAAAGTGTCCACAAGTAGGCAAGTCCCTGAACACACCACTTCCACTTTAAAACATGAGCATCATGCTTCGGGGATGTTTTTCTTCAGACAGTTCTAAAGGAAAAGCTGTTAGAGACGAGAAAAGGTTTGAAATTGAAGCACATCATGTACTTCCAGGAGAACGACACAAAACACACAAACAAGGCTGCACTGAAATTGTTTAGATCGAAACACATGTGTGTTAGAATGACCCAGTCAAGTCCAAGTAACGTAAGAACTTGTGCCAAGAGTTGAAAATGTATGTTGACAGAAACACTTCTTCCGATCTGATAGAGCCATTTTACAACAAAAAGTAGGACAATTCTCAGACATATTCAAAAACAGTTGAAAGTGCTAAATGGGGATTCCTCAAAATATTGACTCAGAAGGTTGAATATAAATGCACATAACACTTTGGAGATTTTTATTTGAAATATAGAATACATAGTGTTGAAAAGTATCATTTCACCTTAATTGACCATTATATCTTACTTTATATATTTGACTTTAAATGTGCTGTTGTGTCACAGAGATAAAGCACAGCCCATGTATGGAGGCCTTAGTCCTCGATGTGACCGTCACACGTTCGAATCCCTGCCTGATAATCATGGAGGCATGTCTTCCCCTTCTCTTATTGCCTAATTTCTTGTCTGACCTCTGTCAAATCAAGGCCACTAAAGCCAGTAAAACCTTAAAAAACAGCAAAGATATGTCCCAAAAATACTTAGCAGATTGTGGTTGTAACATAACAAAATATGAAAAACAACATTGAATTCACAAATTAATCAGTTACGAGTTTACTCATCTTTAATTTTACTATAGTGTTAAATTAAGTGTTTAACTTTGTCACTCTAAACTGGCTTGATATTGCTTTTGCTTTGTGCGAAATGAAATGGGAATTTTTTTTCTTTGGATTCCACCTGTAAATATCGTAGTCACTACAGACGTTCAGATGAGATAGCAGACATTTTATCCTGTATAAAACAACAATTTAGTGAGTTTTTTTTTTATGTTGTATTTTTTTTCTGTTTCTACAAAAATGTTTAAATTGCACTTCCTCATGCAAAATACTTTAAGTGAAATTTATATCTCAGAGATTTTAAAGTGAGGTTCAGCATGCCCCTTTTCATCTAATCCTTGTAATACTTAACAACAGATGATATTTTTAAACCCAATTTGTCGAGAAAACGCTGTCCTAGAAAACAAATTAATCATAAAAATAAGTACACATACCATCATAAAAGATTAGATGCCATGAAACAAGGTGAGGCTAATTCTCAGATTTTTTTTTTTTTATCCCATCCAATCTTCCTTTTTTTTATGTTTGTTTATAGACTCCAGCACGTCATACACTTTCACTATTGCAAGGCTCTCTTAAATGTATGCCTGCAGCATTAAAGTGCATCTCCTTTAACTGAATGCCTCCGAGCTGCCACATCCTGTCTGCGCCCAGGCGGGCTGAGGACAACGATCTCTACTGCCTGGGACTAACCGTATAGCCTTTGGGAGTTCTCTCAATGCAGATTGTGATACAGAATCCTGGGTCAAATTAGTAAGGAAATTTACAGCAGGAGGGGGTCAGTGATAGCGCCGTGGGGCTTCCCAAACGCAGGCATAGCCATAAACACAGCCTCAGTCCCGGTTGATACATCCCCTCTGCCTAGTTGAGAGCCTACAATATGCTGTTACACTGATTCGTCTGGCCGGGAAGCAAGGCCCGCAGTTCCGCCTGTCCCCTCGTTTACCTTTTATAACCTGTGAAAGCTCTTTGACGGAATACGCGGCTCCAACCGCACAGGGAAGCTCAGGGGAGGAGGATTGGGGGGGATCTGTTGTGAGCAGTCGACATGAGCGCTGTCAGCACAGATTGGGGAAATTGCGTATTGGTGCTGGATCAGATCTCCAACATAGGGCGAGCATGGGGACAGGCGGCAGGCGGCTCTGTGACAGTTCGGGAGAGGGCTGAGCGCTGGGAGATGAAGACAGACAGATGCATGGAGGTCAGCTTGCTGCCTGCACCTTCAGCTCCTGTCAGATGTTTTGGTTTTAGTTTAGTTTATTCCGTGCATGTGATAGAAGGCTGACAGAACAGATACAAAGATAGATTTTGGTAAAACTATTAGAAATTGTACAGTGCTTTCTCTGGTATCTGTAAAGTAAGAAAAAGTTACTGTAAAACCTAATTGTGCTCAGGTGGAAATTGTGACAAGGGAGAATGTGTGCAAGTGAGCAAAATTATGACTTTTTAAAAATAAAATAAAACTAATTATTATTTTGAATTAATAATTTTGGCGAGAACTTCTTTTTTCTTCTATATTGAGCACAAATCATAAACAAACACACAGACAAGTAGTTCTACTTCTTTGACTATCTTAACAGATTAAAGCAGTAGTACAACCAGACACTTTTTTGTTCAATTTCCTTGCATTATTTCATTTAACCAAATGAAAGACAAAATCTTTTTCATTCATTACACTGAAAGATTAATCGATGAATGTCAAACTTGCTAGCAAGTTTTAAAAGGTGGTCCATCTTAGCTGCTTTTGTTAGAAAAAAGGTTCATGTGCCACAATAACATTTCATATTTTCGTCACTTACCAGCTATTTGTTTTTACACGGTGTACCATGGAGGGACAAGCCAGCCTAGCAAAAATGTAATTTAATAATTTCACTGAATCATTCAAATTGAAACTAACATTTGGTTAATATATTCAAATGTCTTTTACATGAAAAAAAAACAACATTTTACTCAGAAATGTTCATCCACCTAGACAAAATGTATGCAAATTGTTACATCCATTTTATTGGTTAAGTTTAAATCTTGTTTTATTTTGGAAAGGAATTAAAAACTAATTACAGCTATTGGGAAAGAAGGAAAATAACGAAAGGTTTCCGGTCATGTCTTTCATATTGGAGATTAGCTATAAGAAACCTGATTTGAAACCTAATCTTGGAAGATTCAATGTCATCTCCAAGACATATTTCCTCCCCGTTCCCCTGCCAGATACTATACAGTAAGTCACTTTCAGTCAGTGTAGTACATGACTAATGGCAGTCTGGCTTTTGGCTCCAGAGCTGCTGGCTCCAAAGTGAAGGAGAGTTGGAGGATGCCAGAAATGTCGCACCTCCAGGCGGGACCCTATGGGCCCTCGTGACGACAACAGTGATGGGATTATAGGAACCACCCTGCTGCTCCCTGCAGAAGCGGGGCACCCAAAGGCTAAAAACAACAAGCTTGTCCCACACTCTGTCATTAACACACACGCACATGCAAATGAGAGCATGTTGTGTGCTTAAGAAGGCGGGAGGAAGCGCTGAATGAGCTGGTGACATGGGTGGAGAGATGACATTTTTGTGGCATTTCATGTCTTTCTTTAACGTTTGATTAGCATTAGAATGCGCTCATAAATGTTTGTGTGCGAGTGCAAGTGGATGTAGGGCATCTGGAAGTCTGATCCGAACAGGTCCCCTGAAGACAAGCGAACAAGTAATAGAAGCACTTTCTCTGTTTCCTGCTCCTATGCTTACATGCCAACCCACAAGACGGTGGAGCATGCTGGGGGACACGGCACCAGCTCACCAACCCTGTCCCTGCCTCGCATCCAGCAGCAGTCACTTAGGAGTATTAATTACTGCTCTAAATTTCTTCCTCCATAGCCATCCGTGTCCCCCTCAGACAAACAGCCACGGTGGGAGGATCTTGATTTTTATAGCTTCTGAAACATCAGATGTCTTTCACTGAAGTTGCCCACTGGCCATGCAGGTTTCTCTCCATCTCTCTATGGCTCATTCTCTCTTCCCGTGTCTCTCAGCCATGATTCAGACAAAATCTTGGGAGGAAAGCTGTTGTGCCGGTGCTCCTGCCGTGGCCGGGAGCTCGATGGGGTAGACTCCCATGGTGTTAGAGGTTTGGAATCGGGCGGACTCGCACACACTTGGCGAAGTCTGGCTGCAAGCTGTTCACAGAACTGCTCTTTTGTAGTTCACCAGCAGGGAGCACTGTGGGTCTTTCAAAGAATCCTAAAGTCGGCGTCGGCGTGGGTTGAGAGCCCAGCTCCAACTGACACCTGAGCCCTGTCCAGGCGGAAAAAGATAAATCCCATTTTATGAGGGACTGCATCCTGACTGTTTGGTAGAGATGCAACAAAAATACTGGAACCAATTTTGAAAGCAATCAAGCATCTTTAAACCAACATTTGTACAGGGACTTTTGCACTACTCCATATTTTATTATTATTATTATTATTATTATTATTATTATTATTATTATTATTATTATTATTATTATTATTATTATTTTACATTTTCTTAATCATCTGTTAACTTCGTAAAGGCGCTTGCTAACATCATAGATAAGGGTCAGGTATTATCTAATGAGGTCTGCTTGATGAAACGTCCTGGCTCAGAGGTGCATTAAGGTTATTTTTTTTTTCTCACCACTTCCAAAAGGTTAAAAGGAAACTCCATCTTTTTCATTGCAAAGTTGGAAACATTAAAGAATCCCAGACTCTTGAGGACACATTTGGGAAACCTCAGCCCCTGCTCCTAATCCGCCCCTCTCATCCGTCTTCATGTCTTTAACCCATTAGTTTGATTCACTGCCTCTGGAGCAGGAAAGTGAAAGCTCAGGCCAGCACTTGTCTCTCCTATGACTGCGTCCACTATATCCCTTCTGTGTGGCACTTTATGGCCTCCTGAAAAGAGGTAGAAGGAACATTGAGGTGTATGTGTGAGTGTGTGTGCTGAAAAAGAAGACAGAGCATCATGGATGGAGTTGGGGGGGGTTGGGAGGGGAGAGTTGAGAGATAGATATGGGGAGATTCAGAAGGTTATTTGTCCCTCTTCCTCTCTCCGAGAGCAAGGAATCATGGTCTTCATGACAGGTCGCCAGCGCCCGTTGGGGCCGATCTATATGAGGCCCTCTTTATTGGCAATTTCAACCCAGGGACAGATGAGGCTCCAGCCGGCCAGGCAGCCGGCCGGACAGGCAGACTATGATGAAAGCAGCCAGGACTCACCTGTGACTCTCGTACTGAAGGCTGCAGGAATAATGCATCAAAGGTTATACGTGGAGCTATGCGCACCGTGTGGTGTGTAGACGTACCAGTCGAAATAATGTATGGCTGCTGTCATGCCCAGAGGTCTCTGTTTAATATGAGGAGAATCACTGGGTTGTGTTGGAGGAAGATTTCGATTGAGATGCTCTGGATACTTTACATATTGTTGGAATGTAGGGTAAATAATTCAACTCGGAGCAACAGTCAAGAGCCTGTCCGTGATTTATTGCTTTTGGCTTCCTTGGAGTAACACTGCGGCTGTGAACATGCGTATTTTATAACTATGCATCTATAGTGCATCGCGTGGCAATCCTATAAAACCATGTCTGCGCCCGTATGAATAGAATATTGTTTCGCCCGAGTGCCGAGCGACATTAAAAAGCATTCTTAAACCTGAATGTTGAGCTGATTGTAATAAAACATTAAAGGCGCCATAAGTACTAACACATCGCTTTTCTGATTCTGCTTGAACTGACACGCAGCTCCACTCGGCAACAGACGTTTCTTAACATCTCGCGCGGGGTAGCGCTCGTATCACGCGCGGCCCTTCCTCCTCAAGTCTCCGAGACGCGTTTCCCATTTTTCAAAGTTCCTGAATCACACGAGGCAAATCAGTGGGAACTAGCATGACAACATTCAAGCTCTGAGCAGACAATATGTCCCGAGGCCAATTCCTCCATCCAACGAGCTGCTGAATGAAAGGCAGATTCTGAGAAACTGACGAACACCATGAAATAGCCCTGTAATGAACAATTGCTCTCACATGAGAGGGCCCGTTCTGTGAGGAACAGCCATTAGAGCCGTCTCCCTCTGTTAATTCCTAATCGATTGGCACAGTCTGTAAAGCATTGATCAGCGGCTCGCTTTCAAAAGTGTTGAAAGTGTGAAAAGGTTTAAAGAAAATATGATTCAGGGGCGCTGAACGGGTTATGAGAGAAGAAAACTACGGTACGTCTGTGTGTTGGAAGAAAGATTTCCCATTTAGGATAAATGAATTCAGAAAAGGTTGGTTGTTTTTCCATTTCTGTTTAAACTACATAGTGCCTTGGAAAAATTATTCAAAATTCTTAAACTTTTTCACATTTTGCCTTCCTACCACAGTCTTAGTTTATTGAGACATGTGATACACAAAAACAAAGTAGGGCCTAATAGTGAGAGTCAAATTAGATGGAGAGTGAGTGTAAACATCAATGTTCAAGTCTTGACTGGGATTTGCGATTAGATTTTAGCTGGTTCATCACACTTCACGGCGAACCTGCATTGTTGTTCTTGCTGAAGAAAAGCAACTGCAGAATTATGTTACCAAAGCACTTTATTCTGGTGTTTTTATGTATGAAGTTTGGCAAGAGAAGTTACATTTGGTCTCATTTGACAAGCGCACCTTTCTCCACATGTTTGCACTGTTCCACACATAATATCATGGCGAAGGGCAAAATGTTAAAAAGCTTATAGGGAACTAAACACTGTTGCATGGTACAATATTAAGACTTAAAGGCCAAGAAGAAATGTTGAATGAGAAAGATTTAGGAACAGAAATTCAACTCAATAACTGCACACATAGATATGACGATGTCCAGACTTCTGTTTTTTTTTTTTTAAATAAATATTTTAGATGGTTACAATGAGCTTAAAGTTTTTATCTGCTTCATTTAGCAAACTATGCATAGTTATAGGTATGTCTAAATGTATTTCCGCCCCTGGAAGGAGTCATTTCAACCCCAATTACTTGGTACTCATAGTGAAAGATGAAGGGTCAAAAATACCAGTGGGGACATGCAAAAAGCTTATTAACAATTATAAGAAGGGATTGAACACTATGAAGACAGTTATGCTTTTCCTATCGATTGTTCAGAAAGGTGTTTATTAAAACTTATATATGTATATAACAACCTGAGCAATTCTGGTTTGATCTTAGTGATACCTCTGTCACTTCAGATCACCAAAAAACACTTCTTGTTTGACTAAAAATTACTTTAAATTAAAATTTGCAGGGGTATGAATAATGTTTGAGCCTCACCAAACATGTATGTGTATGGATATGCAGTATAACCAAAAAGGTACATTTATAAACACCATAAATATACACATACATATGTATATTTTTGTAACAGATTCTGTGAAAAGACTTGTGTAGTCTGCTGTAGCTTCTCCTTGTGTTTGTCCTTCTATCTCTCCATGCTTTTCCTCCCTTTTCCTCCATGTACACTCAGCCTCTAATTAATTTAATAAAGTGTAGCAATTTTGACATTTAGGGCTCTAATTGTCTCCACAGTAGCGGACCGGCTGACCAGCGCTGCAGATAACACAGACTGACAGGATCAGAGAAATGTCTGTTTATCTGGGGAATTAAAGGGTAAAACCAGGCCTGGCTTAGTAATAGGTGCTCTCCTGCACTCATGTGTATGCGTGTCTGTCTTTGTGTGTGAAAGGTAAAGTTTTGTTGTTTTTTTTTGTCTGTGAACTTGGGTTTTTACAAGTGTGAGGATTCTCCGTGAGAGACAAGCTCGGTTATTGCTTAAATGGATGGGGCTAATGGTTGATACAGGCGCTTCACTTGTTTACGCCTATCAGTGTTGTCCATCTTAAAATGGACACTTGTGACCTTTGCCTCAGGTTCGGTTTGGGTTGCTGGTGGCAATACACATGTGCAGCGGTCTGTCTGTGCAAATTGCCCTCTTAATAAAGCTATCAGATTCACCAATAGGCCAAAAGATGAGGCCCGGACCCAGCAGTGCTCTTTTTGCCGATGCAGCCAAAGACAATCTTTCCATTTACCTGAGGGGACCTGCTAGCGCCAGCGCTTGCAGCTATTCGCATCTTCCATCAAAACATCACTGACAAGTCAAGTTGCTCTCTCTCTCCCCTTTCCTGCCGCCTCCGACCCGTAACCCATTTATCTTGAGATAACTTTGTCAGATTGTCAACCAAACTCTCCGGCGGGAGCCAGGCCCAAAGCTTATTACAGGGGAATCAGCGCGGGCCAAGGCTGGTCACTGCTAAACGGATACTCCCTCCGAGCTCCCGCTGACTTGACTGCATTATTGGAGCGGTTGTCCCCACATCAGCTGAAGTCAGTCGGTCAGTCAGGCTGCCAACAATTAGGCTGCTATATTGATCGCATCAAAAAACTTGGCTTTGAATGAGAACCTTTAGAAAGATCATGACAGCATGTATAGACACCTTTTGATCCGCTGTTGCAATGTTTCCTTCCATGCCATACATTTTTGGGTATTAAGACACACATCACACACAGTAATAAATGTAAGAAGCTAAAGTAGTTAGTTGATTTTGTTGCACTCTCAGTTTGAATAATACATAATGTTAGGATCAAGCGTGGGGACTTCACAAGTCATAACTATTTTAGGACAGGATACGTACTTCTTTTTTCCTGTGGGTCACCTCTTGCTGTATTTCATCCATTTGTAATCCAGGGATTAAGTGTTGCTTGAGATTAAGTTGAAATCTTCATGGCTAATTAATGCAATGCTTGAGTAGTGTTTTTGTAAATGCCACAGTGGTGGTGTCGTTGTGGCGGTATGCTAAGGAAATATTCATCAATGGTAGCATTTCTTCTCCAACCATTGAGACTTACTGTGTGTAAATTTTGTTCTATTGTTTTGTTACTCTTGATGAGGTTTTCACACTTTCTGATGCGGATTACTCTGTACCCTGTGTTCAGATATGAACAGACAGTTGTGAGAGGGCTGCGGAGAAGGTAGAGTAAGGTAGAGTTTATGGCTTTTGGAACAAGGCGCTGAGCTTAACAAGCAGGAGGATAAATCTACAAATACGGTCAAGTGACAATTTATTGAAATGGTTTCATTATCAACAAGCAATGTCAAATAAATCTAGAAACATTAGCTTTGCAGCTCAGCGAAGTCCTTTGAATGAAATCATCGTCAGCAGGAGCAAACTGCGAGTTCATCCAAGACTGTAGCTGTAAGTGTCAAGTCGGATATGTGTTGAGAAACATCCGCTCTCTCTGTTCTTCCTCTGGCTATTGAAAATAAACATATGGACTGAAAAATCGAATCATTTAATTTAAGTGGGATCCATGCTGAGTGAAAGCAGCAGCCTCAGAATGATGTGTTTGTTTGCGAATCTTTACTTATTTTTTTTCTTTTTTCTTTTTACACCAATGCTTTGTGACATGTTGCCCAGGACACGACGCTATTCCCGGCCAGAAGACCTTGGCTTCATGAATAATGTGCCAACGTTAATCTTGAGTGGTCTTGATTTATTCTGGGATGTCTTTGATGCACCAACACGCTGAGGGCTTCACAGGGACAGCTACCACACTGCGGAGACTAAGCGCAGCAATAAAGGGAACTGAAAGGAGGAGAGAAATAGCTAGACGGTGTGACCAAAATCTCTTCACTTGCAGCTGTTTCAAAGGTCTAATGTGCCAGTTACTGATAAGTAATTCATTACAAAGATTGTCATTTAGCACATTTAAAACAATGTCAATTGGATATGACCCACAACTTTAAAACTTCTTGGGAAGCTAGAATTCCTTAGCATGCTTTAAAAGAAAACATGTTGAAAATCTGAACAATTAAGGCAAACACACTGCCAAAACTAGAATTATTATATGATGTAGATGTGAAATTCTCTTTGGGTGTTAATCAACAAGGTGATTCAAGCAAATTTGTCAATTTTTTTACAAGAACAGGAAATGATGTATTTGTTCGATGAGCGCCTGTCATAATGAGGTGTCAGTAGATGAGCACACATTTCTTGGCAGCTCTGTGGTAACAAAAAAGCTGTCAAATACATATGTAACACTTTAAATTTTGCTAAATAGGACATAAATACTCTTCGGAGCTTTTCTAAAGTTTTTCCCTAAGTTTACTTAACTGGCAAGTTAAGTAAACTTAACTTGTGACTTATGAATTCATAAGACACTTCATCTCAAGACATTTACAGGGACAAAAAGTAGTAAAGTTCATATTATTAAAAAATCTAATTTGGTCCAAAATAAAAAAACTCCTACCTCTCCAGGTTGTTCCAATATTACCCAGCAAAGTTAGATTACACAATTACACAGTCAATTTTGATGCAAAATAGAAAACAAAATAGTTACTTATTCAATGCAAGTTGGGAAAATGTCTTCTATTGAATAAAGCCCGGTGATCACTAAGACAATAATTTTAAATCAAATCCTTATTGTTAACAAGCATTTGGTAATAGTTGAGAGAAACGTCCTTTTAACAGGAAGAAACCCCCATTAGTGACAGAAAAGTTATAGCCATGCAACTGCTGAGGCCTCCAGGTGCCCGACAACGTGGAAAGCAAGCACAGAGCTTGGCGGTCCAAAAGTACTTTAGAATAGAAAAAACAAAAGCAGTAAAAGGCTTTGTCAATGGTTTCTGTCCAGGAAAGAGACAAAGCCAAACACAAAAGGGAAGGGAGTAGTCTCTATGGGATAGAAAAACAAAGATTGCACACAAAGCAAATGGAAGCAACAGATTTCTCTATGATTTTTTTCAAGGAAAATAGACACAAAAGCACCGAGCTCGATTTACTTTTTAATAGAAAGACAGACTAGGCTCGAAGAATGTTCAGCACATCAATATCTCAAATGGCTTTGTGTAAAAAAAAAGACCCTGCTAAACACAGGAAGTCCGAATGACTTTCTATCGGGGAAAAAACCTCAAAGAGAATATACTTCGGTCATATAGCTAATAGCAAAAATAGCTCCACCACTGGTTTTGTCCAGGACAGAAACCTTTACAAAAGCACTAAATGAGAACTACATTCTACGAAAGGAAGATATTAATGGCTTACTCAAGCCAAGCAGTAAGTTTAAAAAGCATTAAGGCTCTGCCCTCTCTTTACTGCTAGCTTACTTGAAAACAAACAAACTAACCTTATATGTAAACAAAAATGCCTTTGAAGTTTTTCAATGCAAATAGGACAGAATTTGAATGTTCACCAGGTCGTCCTCAATTTTCCTAAGAAAAACATCACAAGAACAAACTACTGTGCACTCTGTTCCTCTTGTGCGTGACGTCCTCACTGTGAACGGTACATCGTTAACTTAGTCAGCAGACAAAAGAGGAACCCTAGCTCTACCACTCAGTTAAATACAAATGAGTTTTATTGATAAAAGTGCTGAAATTGGACAGGTGTGGGGAAATGTGAAGTGTAGTTTTTATGTTTTTGTTAGCTTACTTGACTGGACAATAGATACTGACGAATAAGGGTGCATAGTAAGAGGGACGAACATGTCACCCCTCCCAAAGACGTCTATGATACACCCCAGTTTAGCAGTGCAATGACCCAGTACTAACAGCATTTACTTTATAGTGTCAGCCGCTACGTTCTGAACCAGCGACCAAAAACACACTCACAGGTACTCAACACACAATATTGTAAATTATTAAAGATTTTACAGTCAGAGTTGAAAGATACTCATTCAGTTTAAAGGTTTGACCAACCAATAAGTAAATATCTAAAGAAAAGAAACACAATGAATCCTATTGTGTCTTTTTTTTAAATCTTGTCTTTTGTCTTTCCTATTTCAGCAGAGGGAAGAAATAGGCTTCTGAGTAACTCCTGTGAAAATCATGGATAAGTACTTCAAAATTCCTCTAAAACCATTTGACTCAGTTCAACTCAACAGAATAAAAATAAAATGTAAAAAAAATTCCAGGCAGGAGTGGCTTGGTAAAAATATTTCTTTTATCTTAACATAGGACTTTTTCTTCCCTCACTAGTACTGTACAGAAAATAAAGTTGTGATTTTCAAAGACCTTTAATTGTAGCATTAAATTATTGCAATAAAAAACTATTTAAAACTATATTTTTTGTCAAAAGGTACAGAAGGTGCTGTGAATTTGGACATCGTTAAGACCAATTAATAATTGTTTATTTTAATCTCTTCCTTTATTTAAAAAATTACATTAGGATGATTTTTTTTAAGTGTCTGAATGCTTGATTTGTTGGCTAAACCAAAACAGTGTGACTGCCCTGTTTGCTAGTCCTCCGATGAACAATTGCCCAGGGCGCCTGTCTGCAGTGGAATCAGGCTTTATAGAAATTTGTAACAACTTTTTGACAAATAAATTGACCTGTTCTTGAAATGTGGCCCTCCCGTATGTGTCTTATGGATGACCCTGCTTAACCAGGCTATGCATGTGTGCAGACGTTGTGACTTGTTAGCATACAGAGTGCAGTCACAGGTGTTGTCTCTCTCTTGTTTTTGGACCTGGCCCCCGAAGGCCGAGTTAAGGCTTGTTGTTTGGGCTGGGGGGCTGAGGACTGGGATTTATTCAAAGGTGGACTCAGTAAACTCGTCACTCTGAATAGGATCCAGGAACAAACCCGGGGCGAAACCTGGTAAACTATTTGTTGAATCACACTCAAACAACAGTGAGGTGGGCATTCTTTCCTGATGAGCATTTTCTGTACAGAAACCAACACTGTCTAAAAAAAAAAAAAAATGTTTCCATTCTCTCGCTCCAATTGTGATCCAACTGTGATGCAATCAGAAGCTCAGTCAAACTGAAATACTTTATATAAATAAAATGCTGTACATAAACTAACGCCAATTAAAGCAAATATTTGTAACGGCATGCCCATAAGAGCTACCATAATACAATGGAGAAATTGCATAACCTTAATGCAATTCCCAATGTTTAAACGTTTAAAAAGTGTTTGCAGAAGCCAATTTCTGTTGGGATAGAAGATGGGCGGTTTCGCCCAAATACTTGCTCAAAAATTGTGACCCAGTTTGAAAAACTGAATTAAAAAAATCATTTAGTCCAAAATATTTCCTAACACAGTGAGATTTTTATTTTTATTTTTTTACACCTAAACTAATCTTAAAATGTTAGAGTTTTAGACAGTGTCACAACATTTTAGTGATATCAAGGATAAACAAATAGTGCAGATTATTTGAGAAAACAAAATACCAGTTTAATTTTGATGGGGCTATCAAAATTATGTGTGTGGAACATCGTTGTTTTTTTTTTTTTTTAAAGAAACAATCTTTAGGAACATTCTGGCCATTTTAAGCTATCTGGAGGGGTCCAGACAAACAGAACTAAAGAACACGAGCTCATTTAGGATTCCTGCGTCTTCCAATTTCCTATAAGCATTATCTACTTATAGAAGGATAAATAGCTGAGATATGTATCACCGCATAGTTAATTTAACTTCCTAGGAATGCTTAGTCTGAATGCCTAGTATCAACAAAAAAATAGCTGGACTTCCTTAAAGACACGTGATGATCCATGTTTTCAACCCTTCAGCTCTCTAGGGAGTTTAAAATCATAAAAAAAAGGACAAGCTAAGGAATAAAAAAAGAAAAAGGAAAAAAAGCCCATCCCGGTGTATTGTAAAACTTAATAAACCAAAACAGACCAGAAACATTTATAATAAGAACCTACTAGACCTGAATGTTGACACCCAGACTATGTGTGCAGTGGCCATGACTAAGTATCACCGAATTATGTTAAAAAAAAGAAAGGTAATGTGTTACGTTGATTTCTCTGATTTTGGCTCTTATTGTTTGAAGGCGAGTGGTAACTGACACAGACATCCCTATCATTCCCCTTTCAGCCTCTGCCTCACCTTCTCGGGGTGAGGTGGGGGGTTCCGCCAAGGAGTCGTCTTTGTGGCAGAACGAGTAGCCTGCCTGTCATCTCTGTCTTGTCCAGGCTCGGCAATCTCACTAACTATACTCTCCCGTGGCCCAGCCTCGCTGGCTGGCCGGGTTTTCCACCAGCACTGACAGCCCACATATAATTAAGGGCCATGAATGCAGTGCTACCTATGAGTGGAGCTGACAGCAAGGGGGTCTACCTATAGCTAATCTCCTCCTCCTTCTTATTTTCAGACTCCTCCACGCACCCGTTAAGCAACAGCTCAGCAGAGCGGTGGGCTGGCTAACGGGCGGATGGGGACCCACTGGCCCTAATTGATGATCTCTTAGTCTGGGGAGGGTAGGTCTGGAGGGGCAAGTGGAAGGCATGGGGGTGGCTGTTTTTGGATATCCAGGCCCATCTCCCTCACTCCTCCCCCTTCCTCCGTCTTTCAGTTGCTTGGTGTGGAGGTGCTACCGATCTCTGTCTTGGTTCTCCGGAACTGAAAGTCCAATGTATGCAACAGAACAATTTTCTTCCCTCCTGATTACCGAAGAGTGGACGAGAAGAGATTTGTGGAATGTATGCCTACAATTTACATAGAAGCACCAGTCTTTAGGGCCTTTCTTTAATTGTAAAAGCACGGCACATGGAAAAATAATTCTAAAAGGACCGAAACCTTCGGAATTTAGAAGAGAAATAAAGGAACATAGATTAAGTAGAAAATTCCTCAAAGTCAAAGAAAAAGATTGAGAGCGGCTTAAATACAAGATATTTGTTAATGTGTCAAGTCTTGACACATTAACAGAATCCCAGAGGAAGTGGTATATGAAAGCCATGTTGTTCCCTATGCGGACTGGCATGTGTGCACGGGGAACCGGGAGGACAAGGAAGTAGAAATGGGGTTTTGGTCGGGAGCCGTCAAGTGATTAGAACAATTACTCGTCAAGGATCTGTCACAGCCAATCACATCTGTCACTGTAGTCTCAGCGGAGCCTTGGCGAGAGGGTGACCTAGACCTATCCGCGCACTCTCAGAATACAGTTGTGTTGTTAGTGATAGTGGGCTAATATGGGCTTCAGTAGGCTAGTCATATCCCAAGGTTTTTATGTCTAACTAATCAGCTGACAGCAAAGTGGCACTAGTCATCGCTCAGCACTGAGAGTCTCAATAGAGGTTGAGGAAAAGTTGGTCATCGGAAAGAATTGCCTATAATTTGTATAAGTGTGTGGGGGTGTATGTGTATGTGTGAGGGGCAGGAGATTGGGTAGCTCAGAATCTTTCCTGTGAAAAAAAATATTTTTTGCCGTCTGATAACCATGACACATCATACATTATATTTTACACTCCCTTGTTTGTGCCATGATCAGAAGGACTTTGAGTATAGCTTTGTCTGAGTGCTGCGGTGTGGTTTCTGCATCTTGAGTTTGTTCTTGGTATTTAGCTCAGTTCTCATATTACTTACTGTTATATCATCAGTTCCCATTTTTCCTGTGAATCCATTCAGTGTCATTTCCTTGCCAGGCTCCTCAACTGACTCCAGTACTATGATTTCCCTCCCACCCCCCAACAATTGCAATCCGTTTTTCAGTCCAGAAATTGCCTCCCCAGCATTTGAGCATCCACTTTTCAGTCATTCTTTACCAGATTTTAAATCTACCCAGTTCAAATGGCTTTCCTCATCTCCTCATCTGCTCTCCTGCTGGTGCGCTCTCTTATCCATTTGTGTTTCTCCATGAACCTCTACGTTTTTCCATTAGCTAATATTTTACTTCAGAACCACCTCAGAACATGACAGCTGCATCTGCTAAGAAAGAGCTAGGCATGTACATATACATGTGTATATCTACACACACCATGTTTAAATCTTTATAATAACATTACCACAACAAAATAGTATTTATTTAAAAACTATTGACTGGTTAGCTTTCGCCTATGATGCTGTGACTGCTGTATTTCATTCTCCTTCCTTTTATCCTGTTTGTTCTCTCCTTGTTGCTACAGCACATACCCTTCTTTCCACTTCTGCCTCTTTGACTCTGCTAAATTCAGAGCTGTGACACTAAATGGAGGCTTTTTGGCAGCTCTGTGCTGTTATGGAGGACCGACTGCCCCGCATATCCCTTGCTGCAGGAACCCTGGCAGCTCAGCTCTGAGATCGTTGCAGATGACCTGCGTTCTGTGCTGTTGCCGAGTCTCCTGTGCGCAGGCTTGCGGTTCTGCTGCTGCTGTGCCCGTGTTTATCTTAGGCCTTCGTGACCCCTCTCTGTTCGAGTGTGCCCGTGTGTTGTTGCAGCATTGACTTAAAGGGCGCCTCTGAGGTCAGATAAAAAGCACTTTTGTAGCTGTTATTTAAAAAAAGAAAAAAAGAACTATTTAAAGACACAATAACACATGGATAAAAACAATGGACAGAAATAATATTCTTTGTAATTACACCAAATCTCAACGCTAACTGAAGTTTAATCTTACATATAATGTCAATGCACGACAAAAAAAAACATATGAATTTGTGCCTAATCCAGTTCAATTACTGTATGATCCAAAGAGAAGAAAAATCTTAACAGAGAAAAAAAAGAGAACAGTGTGTCAGTGATCTGGTCCCACAATTTGACTTGTAATGTTCGCACTCTGCATGACGACTTTAGTCTTAAAATGAGCTTACATGCATGGTGCTTGTGTCACTAAGTCTGTCACACGTGGGAATAAGCTCGTATGTCTGTACAAATATGATGTCCTTTGTTTTGCAAATAGAGGTGATTATAAGTGATTATCGTCAAAAAGCCCTGCCTGTGCTCCATGTATGTTTGTGATTACATATGTGTGTAAAAACAAGGATTAACCGGTCTTAGTCATTTTAGGTGAATGGGCTAAGTTGAATTTTTTGCACAGTATAAAACTTCCCTCTGTTCAGCTCAGGAACCAGAACAGAAGCCAGTATGTATTCACCTACTTACTTGAATATTAAATCCAGCTCATAATTAAAGGTTACACAGGGTAGGTTGTATGTCTGCAGATGGATTTGTTTGTTAAGTGGGCTAATCTTCCTCTGCCTTTTAGAAAGGCAACCAAGAATAGCAAACTGTCACAATCTGCCAGAAACTGTGACTGGCTGGGGCTGTGAATGCACGCTCCAGGCATTTTCCAGCCCTATCTCAAAACCTTACATCATCTATTATTCTCCAGCTCATATTGATATGTAATTTTTTTTTTCTTTTATCTATGTACAAATTCAAAATGACAGACACAGGAGAGCAAAGAACAACAGAAGAACTCACATAGAGAAGTTTGTTGGAAAAGTGTTCATATATACTGTATATATACATACATACATAAAAATATATTTTTAAATAAATCGCTCTCAAACATTTGTGTGATTGTTTTTGAAGTCGGATATATTGTTTGCGATGTCTCCACGCAGTCCGGCTGTCACCGGCCCCCAACGTCTACATACTGGATATTATTTCTGTCTGTCCGCACTCCATCTTGGGGCACAATGGAGCCTCTTTCATTTTCCGTGTCATAATGCGATAGCACAAATTTCCCTGCGAGGCATCACACTATTGGAAAAGCGAATAACATATGTTGTGTCTCAAACTCACCCTTCTTCCCCTTATCCCACTGGTGCAGATGACCAGTGAGTGTGCCAGTGCCAAGGGCTGAGGACGAAGAGGGAACGCAAGAGGAAGAGGAGAGCGTTCCGGGAAACATGTCACATAGACTATCATTCATCTCCGGAGAAGAGAAATAATGGGAAATCTCCCTATCAAAGCCTAAGAAGAGGCGCCATAATTCATTAACTTCAGAGTACCTTCACCACCGAATATAGTTTTGTAATGTTTTGCACGTATGTTTTATAGATATTGGAGGAGAAGAGTCTGCACTGCCTTGAGGAACCTTACAAAGCAGATTATCTTTTTCTTGGCATGTACTCTAGCTCGGTGCTTTCCGACAGGGTGTGTGTTTAGGTCCTCATTTTGTGTGCGTGCGCAGGGGTGTGTGTGTGTGTTTTCTATTGTATCATGTTTCACTTAGTAGCTTGCCCATGCTAATCTTTCACCCAGCACCAGGCTTGCAGGGCATGCTGGCAGCTCATGTAATGAGAGGATAAATAAGCTCATGGAACTAGAAACTTTAACTGTCAAATCCATGCTGTTGGCCTATTTTAAATAAATAAGTAATACACAGTCTTGCCAATGTATTCGTGTTTATTGATATTTCTTTTTCACATTTTGCCACATTACAACCACGAACGTCAATTTGTTTTAGTGGGATTTCACCTGAGCGATCAACACAAATAGATCTTCTCAGCATATGAAGTATCAGCAACATGACTCTGTCTAGTTTATTGTTCAGGTGAACACCCAGGTATTTCCAAGAGGCAGTTACATCAAAGTGTCACTTTCTTGGAAATTCACCTGAATCAGTGTGTAAGGTCTGAGCCTATAAATCATTTTGCTGTTACAATAACTGCTATTTTTTTAAGTCTCTACAAGAGGTTTGTCTATCTATTTTTCTCTGCAAAGTGGTTCAACCTTTGGCAAATTTGATGGATTCACCAATTGGATTTAGGTGTGGACTTTGACTGGGTCATTCTAGTATTTGAATTTCTCTAAATCCACTGTTATGCAACTTTTGAATTGCATCCCTGGTCAAACACACCTCAAGATGCCCAAAGTATACCGTCAGTATAACGGGTTCTGCATAGGCATACTGAAGTGTGTTACACTAGGGATGGGTCTAAAAGTTGAAAATTCAGAATTTCATCAGCGAATAAATGTGAAAATCACAAATTATCACAATTATGTTCCACTATGTTTAGGTCTGTCACATGAAAGCTTTAAAAATATAATGCAATTTGTGGTTATAGCAACACAAAATGTAAAAAACAAAAAAGTTTAAGTGGCGTGAATACCTACACCAAGCGTTGCATTTTCATCTACTTCGGTGAAACACAGATGCACGGCTTTGACATCCAGGTGGCTTCAGATGTCTCGTCTGTCCCTTGATTGGACGACGAGGGGCGCTTATTACACCGAAGATAAAGAGAAAGTGAAATGGAGAGCGAGCAATCGAAGTGGCGAGCGGGGAAAGGAGGAGAGTTGGTGAAAGTGAGAGAAAGTTCAAATGAGGAGAAGAAGATGATGAAAAGAGGAGCCACTCTGTCCTTTGAGACTCCTTTTCCTCCCTTGCTGCCAAATTAGCCCAATTAGTCAAAGTGGCCTCTGTTCAGGCTGCTGTCAAACCCCAACACTAAGCAGCAGTGCCAGCGGTCATTCTCCCTCATTTAAGTCTTCTGACTCTTCTCCTCTGCCGTTTCTTCTCCTGAGCCACCTGTGCTCAGGAGAAGCACAGTGGCTCAGTGCTGAACGGTTAAGGCTGTAAGCGTGCGTGCACGTACCAAGTCAGTGAACCTGTGTTTTTGCGTGTTTGTGAAGAAGGCTTGAAAGGAAGACGTTCTCTTTTAAATCAATCCCTCTCCCAGCATGGAGCCTTGGCATTCCTTCTCCTAGTTGCAGTCTCCACAGCAGAGGTGTGAGATATTTTTTCTCACCTCAGGTAAAATCTACCAATTCTCTTTAAAGCGTACCGTTGCCAAAACTCTTTTATGTTGCAACATCTGAAGCGCTGATACAAAGAAAAGATTTTAGAAAAAGAAATGGAGGCTGGGGATGGGTAAAGTCTGGAAATGCCCTCAGCATGGGTACATATATGGAGTTATTGGACAACAAAGCCTGAAAGTACGATGAAAAGTAAACCTCGTCAATTTACCGTAATTGTTTGGCCTGGCATGCGAAAACACAAGTGACTCCTGGAAGAGAATAATGGGCACCTTCACCCTACAGCGTCGTTCATGACATCATTCCGTCACCAGTAACACAAATCCACAGTCCCTTTAAAAAAACAAGCCACTCCTTGTTCCTTGCGACGAAGGGATCACTTAGAACTCAATAGCTGTCATCTTTCATTTCAAATCTCTGAAATTGGAGGAAAAGCGAGTGTGTGATAATCACTTGCCCACGGCCCATTGGAGAACAGAAGAAGAAGGAGTGTAGGAGGCCTGGGTAAGAGAGGGAGGGCTTTAATTGGTCAACCTTGTTGGATGAACAAACACACCTTAAGCCAGTTCAGTGGTGGGAGGAAGAAAGGGAAGTCTAAGTGGGCTAAAGTGCATGCATTCATCTCTTTAATATACCTCAACAGTGCGGTATTTCACCTTGGGCTCTGTCTCGACAAAGTCAAACACAGTTCTGACCTGTCGCAAAACAAAAATCTTTGTTTGTCCGTGAAACTCTGGGACTGAATAAGAGTTTGGAATCAAACAATGCTGTAACATCAACTGCTCTTTGGGACTCGAATGGACCTGGAGCCAAACAATCAAAAGTCACGGGACATGCAACGTCTTGCAAAAAGTGCTCCTACACGTTGAACTTGCTCACATTTCATTTTGTCGCATAATAAAAACCGGAATGTATTATAATATGGAGAATAAATGCAAACAAGTGCATCATTGTGAGATATATTGTTCAGACTGCATCTGTGAACATAAACCTTTAAACCTTGGATTTATGTGTGGTCTTTGACAGTGTATTTCTAACACATGTTTACATGCTAACCATTCCATTGTAGCTCTGGTTGCATGTTTGGCACTGAAAGATGAATTACACCAGTTTCAAATATTGTTTTGACCTTCAATGCATTGTCTTTCATATATTGTTTATTTTAAATGGAGGGGTATAATGTCATTTCTAGGCATACAGTGCCATTTTACACCACAATCAAATACCTATGTTGCCTTACTTGTGATTTCTTATGACATTCTTTTAACAACGACTTTGATGTATGTAGTGCTTCCACCTGGGCTGTGGTTCTTTGCAACTCCTCCCAAAGTATCTAGTTTATATACTTTGGATCAACATTATTAGACTACTTTTTAGACTCCTGTTCATCCAACTCAGAACTGGAATTAGACCAGAGGACACTTAGCAACCCTGAACAGGAGCACCTAGCTTACATACTTCAGATCAACAATAGATTTTTTTTTCTTCTTTTGCTCTTTCTTTTGGTTTGTTATTTTGTTTGTATTTCCTTTTAATTCTTGTAAAGCACTTTGTATTGCCTTGTTGCTGAAAATGTGCTATATAAATAAACTTACCTTTACCTTTACCCAAACTATCATGACCTTCTCGGCTGGTTCTCTGATTTGTCCATTTTTCTTGCCCAGTAACTTTAGGTGGACGGTCGTGTCTTGGCGGGTTTTACAGTACTGCAGCACCCGTTTCATTTTGGAATGATGGACTGAACAGTACTTGGTGAGATGGCCTAAGCTTCAGGCATGGTTTTATTAAGCAACACTGCTTTAAGACTCTCTTTCACTTTACCCTCTACCTGTCTGGTGTGTGCATTGGGTTTTATGATACCATTTGTTAAATGATGTTCTTTGAGACACCTTCTAGGCCTTTAAAAACAGCTGTATTTACGGACTTAGTCCAGTGCACTCAATTTATTATTTAGTTGAATAATGATGGCATTAATGCTTCAGAATTAAAGGGGATAAATACATGCCAGTCTTTTCAGATGGCATGTTATTTTCTTTCCTCTTAACAATTTTCTGTATACTAGATATGTCTCGTCTGCAACAGAATTAAGAGCTGTAAGAGTTTGATCCTAATCATATAATAAAGTCTTGGCATAGGTGCCATGAAACATGTTATGCATGTCACATTTATTTTCCTTTGACTCCTTTAAAGTAGTATGTGTCAGTTTAAAAGGAACAGATTTGCTTTGGATTTCAGGTTTTTGTGATCCCAGTTCATTAAAGGAGCTTCTGTACATCTCAGTGTCAAGCCACAATCGTTGGACTAATCTTCAAGGTATTCTGCAACATCAAAGGAACTTGACAACCAAAGTCGTCTACACGAAGACAGCAACACATTTGTTTTAATTTTGCAACTGGAATTGTTTCCCATCATCCTTACCGACACGGCCTGTCAAAGTCCTGTCTAAACATCGTGTCATTGTTTAGGGCTAATGATGATCTTTCTGGATTTGTGTCAAAATCTATTCATAAAGAAGACTTGAAGGAGACTCATAGGAGAAAAGGCATGTCTGCACAGCTTTTGTGAGTTATGTATCTGTACACATTTGTTTTAAAAGGTAAATGAAGCAGTGAAGCTGTGGTTGCTTGTACAAATGTGCCAGTTGTATTACTGAGATGTTACATTGGTGACGTTTACTGTTGCAACAAGAGTAAGAAAAATTTGTGTAATATGTATTGATTGTTTTCTCTTATGAAGTATGGATGTTGTTGCACTTAAACCCAAAATCCCTTTTCAAAAATCTATTCACCAAAGGAACATTACTACATGATGGCTCCGTCAGGCGCTTTTTGTTCGCTTCTTTCATTCTCTGCCTGCTGTTAGAAGTTTTGTTAATCACATTTATATTTACAGACCTGCAGCAGAGGTCAGCTAATGGGGATCTTGTGGAAATTGCTTACAAAATATTAGCATAAGGTATGGGGCATAAGGGAAAGACGGCTGTTCAAACTGATTGAGTCAGGATGCAAAGTCTGTGGTGTGCTTGCAGATGTAAGCTGGGCGACAGAGTCATTAACTGTGCAAACCTTAGTTGACCTGAATAAAACTGGAAAACAAAGAATATTATTGATTTTTACTAATGAATGTACACAAGCCACATGTACAGTATATCTACAAGTTAAAGATTGCAGTGCTTTTGTTTTCAACCAGCCCTAAAGCAACACCTCTTAAAATCGACTAGTTAGAAGCACTAGCAGCTTAGCGATGTCCTTCCATACAAGGGAAAGAACAGTGGTCCAACAGCTTTGCTAATTGCTTATTAGTTGGCAAGCTACTCCATTCAACATCTTAAATATTAATCATCCAAATATAATCATAAGCGATTAAAGTTGAAATAAATTGCTTTGAAATTTGAATTTTGATAGTTATCAATATAACTGCACAAAGTTTAGAAAATATTGTTTCATTCAAAGAAGTGAATGTTTGTCCCAAAAAAATGGGACCAAAAGTGCAAAGTATTTAAAGTGCTTTCAAAAAAAATCTTTCAAAATTAAACTTAAATATATCTGTGTTGTTACTTTACAAACATATTCTATGGATTGGACCATTTAACTTCAGATATATAGGTGTTCTTGTATTTTGTGTCCACAAATATTAACTTTTGCATGTCAACAATAATCACATTAACTGTTTTTTGCCTACAAAGCAAAGTAAGAGAAAATATTCTACTCAAAAGACAATTTGAGCTGCTGTTTTTGCCAGTGAAACGAACAATAAAAGCATTTAGAAATGACAAGTTAAGAAATAGAGATACAACTTTTTTAACATCACTGCCTTTTGTTGTGTAAAAAAAAAAAAAAAAAAGAACGAATAAGTAATATTTATGCTCGCCTTATCAATCTGCTCTACTCCTATTTTGTTTGGCTTCGGGGGCCCACTTCTCAGGCCCTGCTGGCCACCTCTTAACCCCAGCTTTGGCGTATGTCGGGCGGCTCCAGGACCTGCGAGGCGCTTCCAAACGCCCACCGACTAATTAGGCCCTCCGCATGGGTCTGATAAGAAGAGCTCGCTAGTAACCAACAGTCCTACTGAGCGGCCAAATGAGCCGGGCACAGAGACGAATGAACAGACAGATGGTTGCTGGCTGACTGGTGGGAAGGGGCCATGCGGGGCTGCGGAGGAGACCTGGGGGCCACTGGGACCGGGTTAAAGGGGTCGAAACAACAGAGGTCTGGTGCCATCCAAGTAAAAGGGAAGAGACTGAGATGCAAATGTGGAGGAAGTTACTGCAAGATAGATGAAGACGGAGCTGGAGCAACGTGACGTCATCATCACTTGGGATTTTTTCACACGGCAGAAAAAGACAACGGCTGTGGGGTCGTAGGTTATTCTCATTAACCCTATGTTTGGTCTTCACATTATGGTGTTTAGTAGTTCTACCTGAGGCATCCTGGCATACATGGACCTTTTGCCTTTTGTTTCATGCTCCATCTAGACATGGGTAATTACAAATATTCATTGGGGGATTAAATTCTTACATTCCGGTGACTTACAGAGCTGTAAGAGGGTAAAAAAATATTGCCCTTCCTGTGATATTGTTGTTCTATTGTTTTCTTACCAATAGTGAAAGAGATGCCGTTTCCCATCTCAACCTATCCCTTGCAGTACACCTATGCAGACTTACTGTTGATGGTGGCTTTTCTTTTGACTTTTTGCATCGTTAGATGTCCTGCAGGCTTCAAAGATCTCAGTGACAAAGAAATGGTCTTTGTCCGTCATGCGGCCAGCAGACGGAGGCAAAACGAGCATTTTGGTGCATCAGCCCTTATTCATGACACCTTGTGTCAACCCTGTTGACGCGCTAGCAGCCATGCCTTCGGTCCTGCTTTGACATGCCGTCAACAATGGGAATAAAGAAAACATAAAGGAGCCTCTGTGCGCGCACATGAGTTATTTCCGGTGTCAGAAGGACTATCGGTGGCATTTTTTAACGGTGGCAGAGACCCTCACAGCCCTTGTAGAACCTCTGTCATGTCCATTATCATATCATCATATGAAAAAATTGTGTTTCACATGTTTAAAAAAGAAAGAAATTGAAGCATTTGCCTGCAGTTTTGGACCAGGTCTAGGAATCACTGACTAAAAATAAGCTAATGGCAATAAATGAGCTGAAGATGTAATTTTAGCATTCCCTTCAAATAACTCAAGCTGTTTAATTTTTGTAACCCATAATTAAGAAATTAGTCAGTTATTTGTACTTATTTAAACAAAATGGCATTTCTTCTATTTTGAAAAATATCCACAAAAAATTCAAGGAGATAAAATGGCACTACTCTAGATTCAGTCATCCCACGACTATAACAAATATTAAAAGACAAAGCTAAATTAACAATTTAGGGAAAGAAAGGAGTCTGCTTTTGCTTCTTGTGAAAATCATTTTTTTTCACTGTTACAGCTCAGCTCAGTCATGAGGCATGAAATACACTTAAACCTTCAGATTAGAGGCTTTCAGTTCCACACCCACTATGACAACCCGTAGTTCACATTTCCACAAATAGAAAAGGTTCCGTTTTTTTTTCTTAAATTTGACTTATGAGTAGATATACATGCCCTTTTTCTATAGTCCCTACAACTGGTATGTGTGGATCACCAGGGAATCAAACTACGTTTTTTTTCCAAAGCTCTCTTTATATCTCTCTTTCTTTCTGAGGTGACTGACAGAAGATCTGTAGCTTCTTATGTGTGATCTAAGCTCAGCATTTCACGATTCTAAAGCTGACAGAGTGAAGGAAAAAGGAAATGCATTTACTTTCCCATCACCCATGAAGCCTTTATATGCATAGTCCAGTATATATATGTATGCTTGTTCGGTCCCAGGACTGTGTGTGTCTTTGTCCTTCATTCCATGTCTCCCATGAGACCCGCTGGTCTGGGAGGTTTAAATTGGACTTGCTGAAAGGCCCTTGGCAAAGATGTCACTGGGTTCGAGTCGGTTTCAAGGATTATCTGATCATGTTCCACTTTCGGGACCTGTGTTTTGTGTCTCATGACCTTTCTGCACCTTCCCGACCAAAAGTCTCTACCTGTGTCCACGGCAGAAGCAGCTGCCAGGTATCTTCTCATACTTATTTCAAGTCATGCCACCATTGTTTCTTTGCCTGGCATACTGCAATTTGTGCTTGATTTCAAAGTAATGAACCTGATGGAAGGCATTTCACTCTGCAAACAGACATGTCTTGTTATTGTAAAACAGCAAGTGAACAGTCTGTCTGTTGTGCATCCTTATTTAGCCATTTTCCTTTAATGTCCGTAACTAAAACCTAGTGCCTACCTCTAAAAATAACCTTTTAGAGTTTACCAAATTAGCTAGTAAAATCTGAATTTATGTAATTTCATTTCAGTACTAATACAATTGATATGAGAAGTTTGTTGGACAACTTTGGTGAAAAATTATGCGTCTAAATGTTGCAGGATGGTAGCGCTAGAGGACTGGACCTCTACTCCAGACTTTAATTAGCCACAGAAATATATTTTCAAGATCACGGTTGTGTGCTTAAGTATTTTATTGGTAAAATCAATTATATATTTACCAAATTACTTCGGTGTGAGAGAATGTTAAATATTGTTTAATATTTCAGACGTATTCATTGAATGCAGAGAAAGTTGTAACATTTAAACAGTTTGTTAATGGACAGTTTTATCAACCCATTTTGAAAAGGTTGTGCAGTACAGGGATGTGACAGTATACAGCGTGTGACATTATAATTTATTCATCACAAACAAGCGGAAAACTTAAATTCATCTGCTTTCCGCATTGTATATGGGCTACACACTGTTAGACATTTGACCCGTGGCATGCCATCGCATGGAAACATTAATCTAAACCTCGTCCGTTTCTGACAACGGGTAAGTGCTGCGCATTTCATTCAAATAAATACATACAGACACCAGTAAGTGCCCTTAAAGATGTAAAAATGCAAAAAACATTGCACATTAAGTACACAGTTGTTTGGAATTTTATTCTTGCTGCATATGAAAAATGAGCCTCGCGCGTGAATTTACAATTCAGATGGGTTTCCTAAGGGATACCCATTTAAGATGCATTGGTATAATATATTTGTTGTCTTTACTGCTCACCACTGCCATTGAACATCATTAGGTAATGCGCACTCAGTGGTGGAAGGAGAGCTCGTGTTTATCATCATTTACTTGGCAAGGAGTCGTTAGCTGGGGCTTTGGGTCGACTCTATTGTGAACTGGGCGTAGTTTGATCATCTATCATATCAGTTTTATATGCTAAAGACCAAGAAACATGAATACAATTAGCATATCTGAAGATGTGTGTTGGGGTTTTCTTTTCTGTAAAAAGAGATTTGATTGGGGGAAAAAAAAAAAAATCCTTTCCCTGTTGTGTCAAAGCGTTCACATTGACAGGTTTGTTGGAAATAGCTGGGCAGATACTTTGGTCCAGAAGTATCCACAAGTCCAACACTGAGTGGATCCTTCCCGCCTGCTGAGAGGGATTATGAGAGTCATTTAAGAGAGTTTTGAGAAGAGATCTACATGGAACCTCAACAATCCACTTCCCTGTAGGGTGCAAAAGAAACTTATCCATCATATTTTGGGACAAAGGGGGAAATAAAAACTGTTTTTCTTTTTAAGCAAAAACATTTACTTTTGCTACTGTGCCTTTAAAAAATATTCACACCCCTAGAAATCATCTGAAGCTTTCATAGGTGTATATATACTGTGATTAAATCACACGCTACTGACTTCTACTGTCTTGGACGTCAGAGATTAGATCTGGGAATGAAGGTAAACTGAAGTGTAGCAGAAGCCTTGAAAACTGATTTGACTGTTAATTCGGTAGCTTCATATAGGTCAATAATGAATTTTTTATTTGCTCACACATGAAATAAATGTGTTAAAAATATACTGGTTGTACAGCACTAGTTTAAGTTAGATGTAAATTATGAGGCGTGCTAATGAAAGGTCTACATCTGCCAGTTTCACTTTCTTGACAGCCATGTTGGATTTTGAACTCAGTGCTGCTCTGCAAACACCAACTTTCCTAGTCAAAACTTCAACTTAATAAGGTGTTCTTGTCGTACTTCTAGATGGGAACTCTGGGAAAGTTTTGTTGAAAGTCCAAACAAAAAAACTCTTCCATGGATGCATTGGTTTTATTTTTGAAGGATCAGATTAAGCACAAATGCACTTCATGGTTTTCAAATTTGTAAGATAAAGTTTAATTTTTTTTTTTTTTTCACTTTATTGCTTTGTGTGGGTCTGTCAGATAAAACGGAATCAAAACACTTTGAAGTTGTAACATGACAAAATGTTAAAAGCTGTATGAATATGAATATTGCCGATATCTCAGTACACTGTAATATTATTATGTTTGTCTGGATAATCTGTATATTTGGCTGTGTTTTATTGTGATTATTGAGGTTTGAAAGCTACACAAAAAGCAAACTCATGAGTCTAACACCGCCCTGGAGCTAACAACTCAAAAAGGCGCTTTTCACTGTTTTCTTTCTTTCACAGAGTCGGGCTGGAAATTTTCTCTCACTGTGGATAATGGAGAGACTTATTTGACATGGCACTGCATGTTCAATAAGATTTCTTTCCGCTCTGCACACTACTCTTACACCATTTGAATGGTTAATTGAATTAGACATTTAATACTATTATGATTTTGCAATTAGGGATTATTTAATCCCTTTTATCACAGGGCTCTTTAATTTAAGCAGCCTGCTGTCATTGTGATCCACAAACATAAAGAATGCCATTAATCCATCTGGCACCTCTTAATCCTAGATGGTTTTGGTAACCAGTAATGGCACCAAAACATCTTATTTTATTATTATTCTCTTTGCTTTTCCCCTTGAAAAAAGTAGACACCAAAGCTAGAGGCATAAAAGAAGAAGATAAGGCATTTAAAAAATACAAAGAAAAACATCTTTATTTTTGTTTCTTAGTAGCAAGAATTCAATGAACCAAATGACATTACTTAAAACTGTTTCACAGTAAAATTTTCGATTTTTGTTCCCAACCACCAAAAGAAATGTCAAGACTATGAATGTAATTATGAAAGCTTAGAACTTTGGTTTCCAAACTTTCATTAATGTCACATTAAGTTTGTTTGTCAGTAATTGTATGATGCTATACACGTTGTGTTGGGTTGCAAAGTAGGAAAAACCTTTTGACACAAATCACAGTTTTTGTTTCATCATCCATGTAAACAGATGTCGTATTATTGCCAGATAAATGACCAAATGCTGCTTTTAAGCCACATATTAAACAGCCCACTCACGGCATTGTGAGCATTGTTGAGCATTTAGCCATTCTGCACATGTGGGTATATACAGAATGGTTAGAAGATGGTACGTCCTCTGTTGACTTTAGATTTTAATGTGCACGCTTTATCACTCATCCCCATCATTCCAATCACTTCCATGCCCGCAAGTTATAATGACAGCAACCTGGCAATGAAGAAGTAGACCACGTAAAATCTGAGTGAGGTCAGTGAAGGTTCAACTGTTTGGAGAGATCTCCAACTTTCTTAAGTCAATACAGACTTTTAAACTTCAAGTGTCAATCAGATTAGTTAAAGAACACAGCATACAGAGTTTCACAGAGTAAGTTCCCGGAACTGAGTTGCTGCAACTTAGCCCGACGATCCTTAAAGGCAATGCAAAGGATGTAGTGGTGTAAACCAAGCTTGTAGAGCAACAGATACATCTTCTCTGGAGTGAATTGTGCTTTTTTTCTCTGTCAATTTAATGGATAAATCAGGGTGACTAGCTTGATTGCTTGTGTTGAGTTTAAAATTTGGTTTAGAGAGATGAATATAACTAAGGGATTCTAATTTAAAAAGGGCAAGAAAGACAGTCTTATCAGATCAAAATGTTTACTTTTAATTTTAAAAAGGTATCCCATCTTTTTTAGTCCTAAGTGATCATAAAAATCACCAATCAGACCTCACATTAAGATTCCACACATTAATTTCAAAATGATGGGAAATAAGTTTTATTCTATTCATGCAACTGTTCTCTCCATTTCTCCTGTTTCTAACTCCTGGTCCTGTTCCATTGTGGATAATGTGAATGGACTGAGTCTCCCGGGTGTCGCGGCCCTCTCTTTTGCCTTACAGGCAAATCTTTAGCAGCCACTCAGACGGGAGCTACTACCAAAGTCTACAGCAGTCTGTGGGGGCAAAAAACCGGACGATGTAAAATGATGATGATGGGTTTCATCTTGGACTTAGAAGATTGCATCGCCCAGCGCATGTGGAGCATGGCAGAGAAGGGAGAGCGCTACCCGGCCAAGGCAGAGCATTCTTGACAGTCCCTTTATTTTGAATTCACCAGGACTTGACATATGCCTCAAATTGTTTGGTCTCAACAAGCAGCAGATCCACGCTCCGCTGTGATCGGAGACAGGGGTCCGCTGTCTGCCGCTGAGGCTGTGTGTCTGTCATGAATGCATGCCAAAGACTCAATTTGTGTGTGCGTGTATGTTAGCGTTTTCAGTGCATATGTTGCTGTTTTGCATGCATGATGGCAAGCATAAATGGCAACATATGACATTTGCCATTTCCTGCCCATGCAACTTGATCATGTGTCGTTCAGTTGCCCTTGATGGACAGCCTCTGTTCTGTAAAGTAAATCAGAGTACAAGTGCTTACTAGAAAAGAAATACAAAACTAGGTAGTCGTTTTATCTTTACAGTTAATTTACAGTCAAACCATGCGGCTGGATCTCGGCATTACCTTAAAGTGTCCCGCATTCGCAGTAGAGGGCTCAATAACGTCAGCGTTCTCAGCGTTTTGCCAACCGCCATAGAAAGAAGAAGTGCTCAGTGTTTGCGGAAGTAAACATGGATGCTAAGGGTGGAGCATAGCTTACACATTTAAAGTTGTTGTTCAACAGGAGCCAGCACATTACCAACTGAATCGTCATTATAGTACGTCATGGTTGTTGTTTTTATTCCCGCTTGCACCTATCAGGACGCAGAATAAGGACATTTGTCGAGTGTCAGTGACGTTCAGGTCGGATGAATACGACCTGGACGTTAGGTCACATTTGAATTGGAAATGTTAATGCATTAACATTAGCACAAACATTGCTTATGTGGCTACTGCCCACATAAGCAGTAGCCTTTTCCCTAAATTATGCTTTTTAGCTATTTTGTTTATTTATTAGCCATGTTCAGCACACTGAGTGGAGGAAGTCAATGTAAGACAACATGTTACTTATATCCCACATGCCACTGACATCCTTTAGGTTAACATTAGCATTTTGGCTAATTTTAGCTTATACACTAGTTTTACTCCTGTAACATGGAGTAAGTCCATGTTACTCAACATGCTTGTGTCTCTCCATATGCTATTGTGTACATTGTAGCTTACTTTAGCATTGATGCTAATTTTTAGCATCAGACTGCTTGGTTCCAACTGACAGGCACACTTTGGCAGGCCAAACTTGTAAAGACATTTTTTGTTCTTTCTGAAATGGTGTGCAGGTACTGTTAGCTTTATATTGACTAAGATATTTAGTGCAACCACACAAAATTTTAATTTCAGAGTAAAAACTACCAGATGATCTTGAATAGAGAAAATGTTTTATGGTACAGTTTGTAGTATTTTGAAAATATAATGGGAGATGTAACTCAGTGTCAACAGTAGGTGGGTGAATGTAAAAAGGAGTCAATAAGGTATTTAAATGTGCAAAGTTAAGACTGGCTTGCGGAGGACATGAGGTTGTGGTTGAGTTTTAAACCACTCAGAGGCCTACAACAAAAATTTTCAGAAGCTGCAATCCAGCAAAACCAGAGGCAGAAAAGAGGAAAGAAATACGTCAAGGACAGCTAAAGTCGGATTACCATCACCTAGATTACGGTTAATTTATCTGCTACATCACTCCTTTAATTTAGCAATCGTAATAATATTCATAGATCATAGATTAGGCTAAATGCTATAGAGTGAAGCTCTTGTCATCATGTAAAAAGGTGGCGTGCTACAGAGACAAATAAAGAATGATTTGTATTACCCTGGAGCAAAGTGCTAATCAAGACTGTCCCCCAACTCCAATCTAATTGTCCACGTCCAGCTGATCAGCCAACGGAGCCCCTTTTACTCGGCACTTACTGAGATCATTGGTTTGAGAAATGATCCAGTGAACTGTACTAACTCGGATATGATTGGGTGGCCATTTAATAGCATTTGGGGGATGGTCTCGCTGATGTCTGTCGCAGCACTAATTGCAGCTAATTTACTGTGAAGCCTTTTCCCAAGCCGCAGTTGTTTTGGGGGTGGCACCCAGAATGGCGCTAAAACTCACATTTTATCCACGCAAGTAGGAGAAAGGAATTCACTGAGAGATTTGCAGAGATTGTTTATTTCCGGGAAATTGAAGATGCTGATGGTTTCTAGGCACATTCAGTGATAAGTAAAAATCTCAGGTCAAGCATCACATTTGGAGATATGGTCAAATGCTTCCAAGATTAGGATTTTTGTCAATTTAAATAAGGTTTTTCTGGTTTATTTTGCCCCTGCTTACATAAAACAAGACACCTTCTGTGGAACCACAAGCAGTGCTGTCATAGGTGACATTAACTTGCAGGTTTACTCAAGCATACAACATAACGCTTGCAAACATTACACAATCATCCTATGAATGGCCTTCTTGTTGGATACTTATTAATCTTCTCTGCACCCGTGCCATCAGCTTTAAGGGTGTGTAATGACTCGTAACGAAGGCAGTGCTCTGTTCTTAATGTGGGCCTACTGGGATCACCCCCATCCGCGAACACCAGGCTGTCCACTCATCAGTTCCAAAGGACAAACCTCTCCTTTCCCTTTGAAAATCCAGCCGTTACTGTACACCACAATTACACTCTTCTGTTTCTATTTGACACATGTGCCTGTGGATGTGACAGAAATTGAAATCCTGCCTCGTCGCTTCTCCAAACGTACATTTGATTCTTTTACTAAAAATATTCCTCAACCAGGTCTATCGACTTTGTCTCGAGCAGGACTATTTTCTTACTTCCATCAATCCAAAAGAAGTCCTATTATTGCCTCAGACGCTCTCCAGGCGAACTTGTCACCTCTGCGTTACCTCTGGGTTTGCCCCCCTCTCCAAGCCCCGGCTCTTCCAAGCCCCACATTATTCCATTTAAACTTCAATCCTATTTACGGCCTATCCTTTCCCTCGCCTGCCCGAGGCAATCAAACTATTCATCCAGCGGACTTCATGTCATCCGACCCCGTCATAAAAGCCTCTGTTGGGATATGTGTCCAGGAAAAGTGTATGTTTGCCAGTGTTGTGCATTTGGGTGACTTGTGTGGGTCTGCTTGGTAAAAAACAGAAGATTTGTTTAAGTGTGACTTTGTGACGGTTTAGGGCAACTGCAATATAGTACCTTGCTAAAAGTATTCACACCCATTGAACCGTATCACATTTTGTCAAATACAAACACAAAGTTTAATTCATTTCCTAGGACTTTACGTGATTGATCAACTGATGGTGTTATTATAAAAATCTGGCATACATTTGCATCCATCGCAACTGAGCCAATAATTTGTAAAACTAACATTTGTTGCCACTGCAGATCAAAGTATTTTGAGGTACGTCTCCACCAGCTAAAGATTAAAATGTTGACAAATTCATGATGAATTAGCTTAAACTCAGTCAGATTGGATGGGTAGCATCTGTGAACATCATTCTTCAAATCTTTCCGGAAATTATCAATTGTTTGAGTTTTAATTGGGTCATTCTCCTGGTATGTAATCCAAAAATATATATATATATTATTCTATACATTTTTTGTCTTGATTTGTTGTATAAATAAATTAGTCGTCCCATCTGTGCTCTGGATTAATCCTTTCCTTGCATGTTAGTGCGCCATCAGAAATTGGAGACTTTGCAAAAGGAACAGAGAGGCTGAGTTTGAACATGAGCTGTCAGCTTGTGGCTTAACATTTTTTTTGTTTTTTCCCTGTTGACTTCTCCTCTCATCCCAATTTGTGCCCTGGTGGAACTTCCTGCATCAGCAGAAACGAGGTGCTGGGGAAGAGGTAGGATAAAAGGTCTGCCCATCACCGTCCTCCTCCTTTTTCCCCGTTTTTGTTGTTCCGTGTTGTTCTTGTTTTCTCCTTGTCTCTTTTTTTTGTGTTTTTTTTTGCATCACATCTTCCTCCAATTAACACCGGGGGATGCTCGTAATGAGCCGCTGCAGCGACGTTCGAGGCGAGGCCTTTGTGGTGCGCAGAAGTTGAGGGGTGCTGGTGATACGGCGAGACAAGGCAAGAGGGGTTGGGGGGGATAATGCGAGGATGGATTGACAAGCACGGGGAGGCATTAGGCAAATGGCATCATTAAAAAGTGCAGTTACCTGAGCCAGGCTTCATGTGGCATCAGATGAGAGAGAGGAGAGAGGGAGACGGGGCAGAAAGGAGAAGCACGTTGGGGCGGAGCGCCTCCAGCTTTGCTGCTCTGGTAATTTTGATCTTGCTCTTCTTCTCATGTTTAATACACTCCACCTCTTTACTGGAGGCCTGCACATGAGACAGAGGCTAGAGATGAGGTGCAGGAATTATGGTATGCCCTTTTTGATGCCACATGCCTGTACGCGTGTGTACAGGCGTGTGGTCAGCTAATATTTACAGATTTTTTAATTATAATTTTTTTCCCCTCGATAAAACATATCATTGAGCATCATTTAATTGAATGTTTGCAGTCGTGAACCTGTGGTGTAATTGCCCCAAACCCTGTGCGAGTATAATCAAAGGCCAGTTTGTGTGTATGACAATGCATTTTGCAGGTGCTGAGTTAGGCAAGTGTAGCGCGTGTGTGGGGGTGTGTGTTTCGGTACGTGTGACCGTCCTCCGTTGGTCCTCTCTGTAAATGGCAGCCAAGGAGAAAAAGGAATGTGGAGTCATTTGACTTCAGAGATTCTTGCTGAGGTGCCTCTGGCAGCCGGTTAGAGCAACCCCCTAACACACCCACACACACACCCACACCCCCACGCGCGGAGTATACGTGGCCCTGTTCCCCACTTTTTAAATTACGTTTCCAAAGCCGACTAACCTGTTAGCTGCCATTTACATTGTGACAGCTAAATGTACCTGGTAGCATTTTTGGAAGGCTTTCAGAAAATTGTTAAACGTGGCCCTTTATGTTCCCCCTAACCAACTTTGCCTGAAGATGTTGATGTTTATATTTCTTTTTGATGACGTGTACAGGGGATATAATTTTTTTATTACTTCTATTTACATTCACTTTTAAATTTTAGTTTTAAATTTGGTTTCGTACCTGCTTCATGCCACAGGTTTAAACGCCAAATACACTTAAGGTGACTGGATATAATTTCCATTTTTGAAGAAAGTAAATTGTGAAATTTCTATTGAAATAGGTTATATGTTAAATTTTATTACAGAGTAATGCAGGAGTAGAAATAAATTTGAATGTCATGTTGGTTGATAATTGGCCTGACAATTGTGTCATTATTAGACACATCATATTTTTAAAAATAAATAAATAAATAAATAAAACAATATTTGCAGTACCGTGTTGCAAAGTTAGGTTGTTTTTTTTTTTAGAAATGGGGGAATACAAGTCTTGCTGTCATGTTCGAGGATATTTCAGCTGCAAGACTTGGGGTTGCTAGCCATCACTTCAGTCATGTGAATTTGGTGAGTTTTAAACAAACAAACAAAAGTCCTTGTTAAAGTCCTTGATTAATTGGTGACTGATAAGATCACATCAAAAGTCAGGCTTCCATTAAAGGCACAGTTTTATATTTATTTTAGTCTTTGGGATTTATTGCTCACATAACTTCAAAGAAAAAAAAAATAGAATATATTTATCCATAAATACCTTGATTTGAATTGGAAAAATGTAACATTTCTAGAAAAAAATACTTAATAATCCTGCTAATTAACTTCATGTATTGTTTCTGCATTCATGTCATTTTCATCTAAATGTTAATGTAAAACAGCGATTATCTCGGAATCCCTTCATTTTCTGTTGGATCCAAAACTCCTCCCGCCATCAACGACCCTGCCGATTTTTCTTTTATTAGGCTTAAAGTTTGTTACATGTGCAGCATTTTCTAATTTAAAACAAAGCTTGCATAAATAGTTTTGTGTCTGTTATAATTTGCAGACCTTGAATAGGAATCTATCCCTAATCAACCGTCACCAGGCAGTTTCCACTTCCTAATACCATTAGAACCAGTCATGGCTTTAAAAATAGGCTTTTTAAAGCCTACTTTGGTGCAAAACTGCACATTCCAGTGCCCAAGAAACACACAGTTGGTGACACAAATTACAAGCCCTGATGGCATGTGCACCGGCTTTTTATGTGTTGCGAGTGTATCAGTGTCACTCGCAGAGGGCTACAATTGCAGATGAAACTGTTTTCTCATTCCAAACACAAATTAGATTCGTGCACCGAGCGACCAGGAAGTGGGGGAAATGTTGCCTTTATGATTGTCACAGATCAACAGCTAGCTTATTCCCCGGAACAATGAATGAATAATGAAATAAATAAAGCGGATGTCTTCAAATCCATAAACCTATCTAATTGGCTCATAGGAGAAATGGAGAGCAGTTGAGGTCTCACTTTCTCAGCATTGCGCCATTATGTAAATTGAAGCCAATCAAACTGCTGCCATTGAGACGCTGTGTAATAGAGTTGATAAGCTAGGCGGTTTTGAATTAGCCATAAAAGGAGTCATATAAATGGATAAATTCAACCTTGCGTATTTTAACCCAGTGAACTTAGTTTTAGTCTTAAGTCACACTGCTTCATACATCTGATCACTGTGGACCTATCAATGGCTGGTGGTTTTTTGTTCTTTTTTCTTTTTTTTGATAGTGGTGAAGGATTTCGGTCTAATCCTAGCATTGCAGTTATTGGATTAACAAAATTAATTGTGAAAAAAATATATATGTATGTATTTTATGCCATTTTTTAGTAGAAAGGAAACATAAACTCCTCCTAAAACATTATATTAATTACTGACTTTGAAATAATGTGGAATTTTTCAGAACATTTGTTCTTTGTTACTTTGATTTTGACACAGTGACTTTAGCAAAACGTTTGGCTGCCTTACACTCACATCTTGCTAGCTGTTTATAAGAAGTACAGCTTTATTAGGAGTAATAAATCATAAGCCTTTAATTTTAAGAATGACAGTCTGGCATTTTTGGCACCAAAAATCTTAACGAAATGAAGAATTGTTTTCTTTTTTAAACAGAGATATAATAAAACCCCTTTTTTTTAACCTGCTTAGTAGTAGTGAAAAACATCATGGAAAGGGGCAGTGCTGGGTTTCCTTTGCTGGAAAACCTTTTTACCAAATAGCCTGTTAAACTGAACTTGTCTGTATTTTTAAATCTACAGGATTTCAGTAATTAACTCTGATTCAGTCTATGTGATTGGACTGACAGATGTTATGAATTGGTGCCATCTAAATGTTGAATAGGTCTTTATCTGTGCCTCGTTTGTTTTTAAGGTTTGATCTGATTGGCTGTCCTTGTTTGTCCTTCTGTCTGTCTGAGATTAGAAACAGGTGAGTGAGCATTTCCTGTAGCTGTGTCCCCTCTGACTTGCTGTTGTCCTATTTAGTGTTGTTAGCTAACAATAGAACTCCACCGTTTCCCCTTGGCCACAGTAAACTGCTGTTTGTGCTGACCTTGTAGAGCACAAAGCCCGGCTACAGTTTATAGTTTGTCCTACTGTGGACTTGTTCCTCTATGTGTTGTTTGTTTGTGTGTGGGAGACACCGACGGAGATCCGTGTTTGCACAGGAGTTTATGTTGGTATGTTGGTGTGGTGAAAATCATAACACCCAATATTTAAGAAAGAGACTCTTTTTTTTTTTTCTTATTTACTTATTTTAGGTGTTAACATGATTCCTGTGAAAGACTCATAATTAAACTACTAATGCAAACTTTTTCCAATCTTAAATTGGAACTGTAAGAGTGCTAATAATTATCTAGTGGGCGGAGCCACTGGCACATTCTAAACATATTAGTCAGGCCAAGATAGAGAGTTAAATTGTCATGTATAGAGTGATCGCATTTGTTTGGAGAAACATTTGCCCTTCCTTCCAATTTGATTTGTTTGTGAGACAAAGGAAATATCCATGCACAGCATCATTTCAATTTTTGCAGTCATATTGAAAAAGGGATATTGCATTTGTAAAATGACTGTTGCAGTACCTGCAGTAACAACTAAAGGAGAATAAATCTACGTTAGAAAGCTTGGTGAATTGAATGTACAGTCCTATTCAAAACTTTCAACAATCTAATTTATTAATAATGACACATTATTTGAACCATTTCAGACTTGTTTCTGCTTTTAAATTGGTCTTTTAACAGTTTTGTGGTATAAAGGTGAACGTGAAAGCTCATATCAGCTCAGTTATTCTCAATCTCTTCCCAATATGAGCAAGATTGCTTTTGTATTAGTTTCGCTTGCAGGTTTCGTAGCCGTGTCAAAGCTTCTGCATTAGCATGCAGTGAATCTGAATCAATAACACCAACAAGGAGTCTAATTTCTAAGTCTAATTTAAAATTTTAATTTCTCAACTGTTGCACAAAGTTGCCAGTTTCCTGACCTACTTTTAGTGATTACGTCTACCATCCAAATTCCCACTAGACTCAAAATAATCTGCTTTGTCAAAGCATTAATTTGTTCAAACACACTCCCTTCAAATATACTCCATTAATACATGCACATGCCTCCTTGCCTTTTCTGACATTTCTCTGACGGATGATGTATTTCATTATGCAACAGGTTGTAGAATGTCTCTTCTTTTCCTTTTTTTTTACATTTACATTCACTCTTGTTGCAGATGAATGCCTGTAATCTTCAGTGTATTCCACAATTCAGTGTCTAATGCGGACAAATAGGATGGCGGAGGCAGTGAACATTTGCTTCAGCGAGTCCCTGCCTCTCTTCTCACCCTGCATCTGGAGAGCTTTGACTCATTGTCTATATAAAGTCACTTTGTATGGTTTGTGCATATCTGCAGGCAGCACACCTTGCTCTACACATATCATTTGGTTTAGTGGCAACAGACCCAGAGGACAGAAATCACAGTCTCTGAAATGCACACAGACACACACACACACGCTCACAGATACATATTTGCCTCCTAAGGTCCCCTCTCCTCTCTTTCATCTTTTATTCAAAAGCGCTGAGGAGGAGTGAAAGAATCGGACGATTTGGTGTGAGTGACGAGCGGGAGAGCAAGCCGGCGTGCGTGCGGGGGTGTGTGTGTTTGTGTCTGTGGGTGGCGAAGACGCATTTGCGTACTCATCTTTTCATTTTCCCTCCTGTCTGTCTGCCACCAGCAGGGGGGCTCTCTAATCATGTTTTTAGTAGTATTTACTAATGTTTCATTCATTAAGCTTCAGCATCCACAGGAGAGACATCATCCATCCTCTAAAGTGGAGGTTATTATCACCTTAAATCATCTTGCAGGGTACCTGTTTGCTTGGCTGTCATGGGCCGACGGAGGCCGGCCCCGGTTAGCCCCCAAGGGAAAGAGCTGTCACTCTGCCCCCCTCTGTTTTCCTCCCTCTGCCACTCTTATTCCCTCATATTACTCCTCATCATTTGCAGCCAGTCCTTTTCTTTTCTTTTTTTTTTTCCTGTTCACATATATTTATTTATTTATTTACCCACTTTCAGTCATTTTGCTTCATTTTCTGTTTTGAATTGCAGTTCTTCTAGTTAATCCAACTGGCTCTTTAAGTGCATGGCTAGATAAGGCCTTGTGTAATATTGTGCATTTAGAAATGCACTGATCGACCTGAGATGTTTGGTGAATTTGCAAATTATGGTTTTGTTAATCAACTGAGATCTCTCTCTTAGAGCTACTTAAAGATTATATTAGAAAAGCATTAAAAACATTTTTTTATAGTCTTAACAGCTTTTATGGGTTTTTCATATCATAAAGTTTGGATGAAAGTACAAAAAATCGTGTTTCACAATTACTTTAAAGCAAAGATAAAATGATTAGATTTCACATTTTACGCAGTCTTTAGCATCTTTTATTAGCACCATTAGCATGGACTATTGCTGTTAGCATAGATTGCATTACTCTCTCCATTTCTCAGTCCAGCCTGTTCAATGACACACACAGGCTGAAGCTCAAAAAGAACTAGAAAATTTCGGAAGAAATTTAGACGGGGCCTGCCAAGGCGCGCCCGTCGGGCATGGGCCCGGTGTCGTCGCGCCACAAATCGGCGTCGACGCCAAAGGACGCCGCGACGTGATCAGTGGCACGCGGAGAACCGCAAGAACGTTAAGCGAGGCGGACGTGCACCGTTCGGTACGATTTAAAATGTTGTCAAGGCTTTTATTTTGGAAGTTTTGTTAACCTTCATTTCAAAGGGCCAAACTAATCCCATGCGTAATAGTCCTTGGGTTAAAATAGTTATATAATGCTCAAAACACAAGTAGCTGATGTAAAAATATTCAAGGCTTTTATTTTGAAATTTTCAGTATGCTTCATTTCAAAGGGCCAAACTAATACCACGTGTAACAGTGCTTTGGATGAAAAAGTCAAATAAAGCCAAAAAGAGCAATTACGTCATGTAAAATTATTCAAGGCTTTTATTTTGAAATTTTCAGAATGCTTCATTTCAAAGGGCCAAACTAATACCACGTGTAACAGTGCTTTGGATGAAAAAGTCAAATAAAGCCAAAAAGAGCAATTACCTGATGTAAAAATATTCAAGGCTTTTATTTTGAAATTATTATTATGCTCCATTTTAAAGTTCCAAACTAATCCCATGTGTAACAGTGCTTTGGATGAAAAAGTCATATAAAGCCAAAAACAGCAATTACCTGATGTAAAAATATTCAAGGCTTTTATTTTGAAATTTTCAGTATGCTTCATTTCAAAGTTCCAAAGTAATCCCATGTGTAACAGTGCTTTGGATGAAAACGTCAAATAAAGCCAAAAACAGCAATTACCTGATGTAAAAATATTCAAGGCTTTTATTTTGAAATTATTATTATGCTCCATTTTAAAGTTCCGAACTAATCCCATGTGTAACATTGCTTTGGATGAAAAAGTCATATACGGCCAAAAAGAGCAATTACTTCATGTAAAATATTCAAGGCTTTTATTTTGAAATTTTCAGTATGCTTCATTTTAAAGTTCTGAACTAATACCACGTGTAAGAGTGCTTTGGATGAAAAAGTCAAATAAAGCCAAAAAGAGCAATTACGTCATGTAAAAATATTCAAGGCTTTTATTTTGAAACTTTTGTTAAGCTTCATTTCAAAGGGCCAAACTAATACCACGTGTAACAGTGCTTTGGATGAAAAAGTCAAATAAAGCCAAAAAGAGCAATTACATGATGTAAAAATATTCAAGGCTTTAATTTTGAAATTTTTGTTAATATTCATTTCAAAGGGCCAAACTAATACCATGTGTAACAGTGCTTTGGATGAAAAAGTCAAATAAAGCCAAAAAGAGCAATTACGTCATGTAAAAATATTCAAGGCTTTTATTTTGAAATTTGCAGGATGCTTCATTTCAAAGGGCCAAACTAATCCCATGCGTAATAGTCCTTCGGTTAAAATAGTTATATAATGCTCAAAACACAAGTAGCTGATGTAAAAATATTCAAGGCTTTTATTTTGAAATTTTTGTTAAGCTTCATTTTAAAGGGCCAAACTAATACCATGTGTAACAGTGCTTTGGATGAAAAAGTCAAATAAAGCCAAAAAAGAGCAATTACGTCATGTAAAAATATTCAGGGCTTTTATTGTGAAATTTTCAATATGCTTAATTTTAAAGTGTAAAACTAATCCCATGTGTAACAGTTACTGAGTTAAATCAGTTATATACAGCCCAAAGCAGCAAGTAGTTGTAAAGGCCAGTTCTCAGTCCTGATCTGTTTCAACTGAGGATAGATAGAACTACAACGATGCGTATTCGTAGTCCTAACCAGCAGCCAATAGCCTCTTGAGTTCCGTTGCTATGGCAAATAATGGTCTCAGCAGGTGTGAGCTCTGAGCTGTGAGCTCTCAAACACACAAGTGTGTTTGAGCAAACACACTTTACTGAAAAAAAGCATTGGAAACAAATCCTTCTTGTTCGGGAACCGTAATACATATTCGAAAAGCGTTTTAAGCGTATGACAGTTCAATGTGTCTTCTGCGATAGTCCCGAGATTCATATCTGTACCTCACTCAGAGCATTTACAGTGATGAGAGAAAGAAATGTTGTGCCCAGATATGAACCGAGGTCGGCTGTCACTCTAATATGAGCAAAAATGAGAAACTTTGGGTCGCTTAGAGGCAAATTGTGGACAAACCATAACTGGTATCGACGAGCCGTCTTCACTTTCGAAGAGATCACAGACGTATCTACAAAATGAAATTTGAATGGCATTTCTAGGTGAATTTGTGACGACACAGCAAATCCTCAAAAATAGGGTATTTCTAGGATTTTTCCCATTGAGTTATAATGGGGTTTTTTTCGTAGTTTTTTGCGAATTATGTCGCCATGTTAATCCCGAATCCCACCAAAAGTAATAGCTGGAATGGCGTGAATTTTCTGCACGTTTTGATACCTCTTTTGTAGGTGTGCACGCAGCGGTATGAGCCGCATTAACGGTTACGGATGAAAAATAAAGAATAATAATAATAAAGAAACTTTTCTTGGGAGAATAGCAATAGGTTCCTGCCATTGCTTTGCATGGCAGGCCCCAATAATCAAAGCCACTTTGTTGCACTTCGACATGCCTCAACGTTAACTGATGAAAGCCTTGCTCTCTTGTAGCTTAAATGAACACATCTCGACACGCTGTGGATTATACTTTTTTTCATTTACACTAATATTTTACATCTCTTCGCTTCCCTTCAGCTTACTTCTAAACACCTCACTAAAACTGAAAATAGTAAAAGCTTTCCTGCATTAGATTGTTTATAAGACAGCTCTAGGAGGCGTTTGATGATCCAAAAAAAGATCAGATATTTTGAACGTAGAACTGATATTCAATTGATTCTGGTCAACACCGGATTTCTCTTGCCTATTAAAACCGCTAGTTTTAAAACTCTGTAGTACTCTTCAGTAAAATACTGTGCCGTCATATTTGACGGCTTCGGGTCCAACAGTTGTCCTTGCTGCTTTCTCTCCCTGTGAAAAGCCCACATTAGCTCACTCTCCTCTCTGCATATCCATTCAGTTTTCTTTTCCTCTCTTTCTGTCTTTCCGATCGCCATCTCACTCTTCCTCTCCCCTGCAATCCTTCTCTTTTTTTGCTGCTCACCGCAGCAATTATCGCCCCACCTCACTTTGCGGTGACCTCTGAGATGATTAAGTGAGATTACCTGTACAGTTGCTGTGTGAGAAGCACGCTGTGAGATAGCGTGTGGGTGTGTGTGGGATACAGTAACTAGAGTTGCCTCTAGCCCCGGGGCAGGTGAGCCCTACAGTGTCTGTATAGCTGCGGCTGCTTGCTTAAAGTTTTCAACATGATTGGTGGACTGCCATATAGATGCAGTCCTTATTATCCTGGGTATAAATGAATAGAGTACAGAGAAAAATACGAGGCAGGTTAGGAAAAAAAGAACGCTCTGCTCATGCATTGCTCGTAACACTAACGTGAAGTGCAAAGATTACGCTCAGCCGCAGTTCAAATGCGATACAATGTTAACAGAAACGAAGGTCGTTTCGTAACTTTCACACGAACACACCCAAGACAAAGATCCCAACTGTCTACACTGAATTAGAAGTCCTTCCACTCTTGCCAGTTTGAAGGTCCGCGCCCGTACAAAAGGCGATTTGTTGGTTCCCTACTTTCGCTGCAATATGCTTCTCATTAGGTGTCCGTTGCTCATCACCACCTAAGGGTGGAACTTACACTAATGAGGACACTACATCTAACGAACATCCTCCTCCCCCTGTCCTTAATTACAGCGGCCTGCTTCTCCCCAGGCCACTACGGCACCCAGAATTCTTTTTATTTTTTTGGCAACACCCTGCCACCCCCCCAACTCTGCAACCGAAACACAAGCTCTACAAACTGTTTTGTCCCCAAAAGCCGAAACGAAAGACGCGCGCTCCTGTCCGCTGTGCTAGCGCGCCATGTTTGGAGGGCGTCGCACTGAGGCTATGTCCTCGTCTTTGTGTAGGGAAGTGGGGTGTTTGTTCATTGCACGGTGAGTTGAGCCATTATTTGATATTAGCTGAAACAAGCTGCAAGCTCGCGGGTAGATTGGTGATTAAGCATGCAGTTACAAGACCATGTGTGAAGTACTGCAAACTGTCCTCTTAACAAGGAACATTGTGACTGATGCATTTAATATTTACATGCTCATCTAACAACTCGGAAATGACAAAAAAAAACAACTTTTTTCTTTCTCAAAAGCCTTCTTACTAGGATGACAAGTTTTGCTGGGGTTTGTTAAATTACTACAGCTACAGTCGTGGGGTAAAAGTGACAAGGACAGACACAACTGGTTCTTTAAGGTTTACTAGGAGACCTACAAGCCAGGTACTTCAAATTAAACATAGCTTTGGGCACCTAAGCAAATTCAGCCACAGGTCAGACATCGCAATGCTCAGATAAACTATAAAAGACTCAAGAGTTGCATCTCAGACTTTACAGGTATCATTTCATAGGGTAAATGTTAAAGCTGGTGACAGTATAATTAGCAGATTTCACAGATATGGCTGGTATGGAAGTGTTGCGGGAAAAATGCTTTTAAGTCTAAGAAGAAAATGGCAGGACGACTTAGGCTTTCAAAGATGCCTCTGAGTGAAACTCAATGCTTCTAATTATTCGGAGGAAACCAAATTAATATTAGCAACAAAAAAAAAACTCACTCAAAATTTTAAGCATAATCTTGGAAGGGTGATCATTTGTGTTTATTTTGCAGATACAAACCTTGAGCACCTTAAAGCTATTGACCGGACACAATAAACTCGGCCAACTGACTCTGGTCAAAAAAAGCTTTCTAGAGCACAGGTGTCAACTCCAGTCCTCCAGGGCCGCTGTCCTGCAGTTTTTAGATGTGCCACAGGTACAAAACACTGGAATGAAATGGCTTAATTTCCTCCTCCTTGTGTAGATCAGTTCTCCAGAGCCTTAATGACCTAATTATTCTATTCAGGTGGTGCAGCAGAGGCACATCAACACGTTGCAGGACACCGGCCCTTGAGGACTGGAGTTTTGACACCCCTGCTCTAGAGGAAAGTGACCACATTTAGTCTTTTTTTTTTTTCAGAGAGTTTGAATAGAAATGAATCCAGATATTGCAAGAGCCAAGTCAAAGTCCAGAACTTGGACCAATTAAAATTTAATGTTACAAACACCTCAATGAAGACAAGTCATGTTCGGAAGAGGAATGGGCTAAAATTGGTCTAATGATGTGAGACACTGATAAAGTCAAACAGAAAGTGACTACTGGAAATAAAAAAAAAATAAAAAATGGCAATTTTATCACATATACATTTCTTTATCATTCAAAGCCGAGGCCTGTACGTCTCCAGACCTATATGCACAGCACCATGCAACATTTACAGTAGCACTTTGTCTAACAAATCTAGATATTTCTTACAAAACTGTTCCAGTATATTTCTATTCATGCAATGCTGTTTAATGATTTATCACATAGTTTGCAGCAACAAAGCCCTTGAAAGGATGAAATGGACCTAATCCTCAGTAATAGGCATAAATTATGACCAGAGGACGTCCGACAGCGGCGTTAACTGCGGCCAAAATAAGGCGCTCTAATTGGTCATTTTGAGCATCAGAAGACCATAAGTATCGTTCCACTCGGACGTGCTTCAGGGCCCGACGTTTCCCCATGAGCACCTGAGGTTATTATGTGCAAATTTGTAACAATTTCTAAGAGACTGACCCGTGGTCATCGCTCGTGGCTTCTCCTCCATCTCAGACTCAACAAGATGTGAGGAAGCTAATTAGGGCAAAGTGGAAATCCAAGTATATGCCTCAAACTTTTAGAATCATCTTCATTTTCCTCCATTTCTTATCTAAATTAAGTTCATCTGCCAACATGCAGTCTATATAAACTCGGTTTTTGAATGTACAAAGAAGCCAATGCAGTGATACAAATTTTTTTAGCTTTTTAAAAAAAAATCTCTGTCCTCTTTTTTGTCGTTGCCTTTATTTACTCTTCCTGACTTTTTTTTTCTGCTTTGTGTAACCACGGCATATTATGAATGGAAGTGGATGTTAAATTAGAAATTAATTTGGATAATTTGTCTCCAACCTCTCCCTCCTGCTGCCGCTCCTGCCAGAAATATGTTAATATATCGTATTAAGTAATATTTGGCCCCAGATACACATGCTTGTAGAGAGAATAAACTCGACTATCAACAGAAGGGAAAAAAAAATAAAATAAATAGATGGATCACTCATGTTGCGTTGAATCTCTAAGCAGTTAGCTCGGCTCTCTGAGCATGCTCAGTGGAGACTTCTTGTTTCCTCCTGTTAGCTATGCACTGTTGCAATCCAGAAAGTCTTACAAAGAGCTTAAAATGACCAGCACTTCCTGTCTTTTATGGGTTTATGATGTCACGATATCAATTATCACCAGGTGTAATTACCATTTTTACTTTTTTTGTATGGTATTCAGTATTCTCCTTAATGTAACCCAGTGAGCTGCACTGTATTTTCCAAACTATTTTCTTCTGTAGGTGGGTTTGTTGATTGGATTAATAATCTTATCTTCTGCTTATTTTTAAAATTTTGTTTTGTTTGTTTGGTTTAACTAATTTTCAAACATTTTTCTGATCTATGTAGAGGTCTGGTAGGAATTGTTGCTCCCTTTTTTTTTTTTTTAATTGCTGATTAAAGTTCACCTACAGGAATCCCTCATTATTTTAAGAACCTTGACTCGGTTTGTGCACATGTGCACAAACTTGGAAGAACCCCCGCTCCCCTAAAATCTATAATCAAATCAAATTAAGCTGGTGCCTGTGTGTTTTAGCCAAAAGCATATCATTGTATTTCTTTGCTCTAGTGAACTGAATCATTCCCGCCACTACGCAAGATAAGAAATAATAAAAAAAAAAAGATAATGCTTTTTTTTTTCTTTTTTCGTGCTTTTAAGAATGGTGGGGATTGAAGGGAGAGGAAAACATATTATGCCACTAATGGGAAATGAGTGCGCTGATGGTGGAACTGGTGAGCATTAGTGTGACTGTTTAAGCGACCACAACCTGAGATCGACTTCACGTTAAGGACTGGCCCTGCAGGACTAACAAAAAATAAATAAAAATCTGCATCTCTGTGTGTGAGAAGGTGGGAGTAGAAAGGTGATAGACAGAAATGTCATGTTGTGGGGGTTCTCGTCCATCTCTCTGCAAGCACGAGGCTCTTTATGTGACTTCTCACCGGTGTGGCACATTACAAAGCCTCATAGACAGTGAATAAACAGCGTGGCATGATTCAAAGCTGATGTGGGAGCCACCGGGGCTGTGCGGCGAGTCGCTGTCATGTCACATGTTTGAGGAATCAGATTAGTTTCCAATCGTCGATGTGGCGCACCGTATCTCTGCAGATAAGGAAATGTTTTTTTAAGTGGCACCCAGAGGATGACTGCTGAGGAGAAAACAGCAGTTTTTGCTTTGATTTGACTTAACTGTAACACTTTTTTTAAAATTAAAAATAATGATGTAAGTAGAATATGTTTTTTTTTTTACAAGAGATCGTAAGAAGATAATTAATGAAGAAATGCATAAACAAATAAAAATAGCACAAACATGACGAGTAACGCATTTTTCAAACGTTCCATTGGATCGTACTAATTAACATCTTTCTACTTCCCTCTTCTATCTTCTCTCCTTTCTTTCTCTCCCCTCCTCGTCTCCCCCCAGTTAATTGAAACCCAGGAGACTCCTCTTGCATAAAATCAGATTTATCTATCCATAAAAGGATTTCGTTAAAAATAGTCCAAATCCAGTGGCTCACAACTAAAAGCCTGGAGCTACTTAGGCGAGCCTGGCTCCAACCCCTTTCGCCCTTGCTCAGTCGCCGCGGTAAAGCAAGTGCTGCCTATTGCTAACTAGCTGGGGACCCATTAATTAATTGCAGAAAAACACAGACATTATGTCTGTGGGGCACGATTTTCTTCCTACCCCAGAAGAAAGACATGAGCGCTTGTGTGCACATGTGGGTGTGTGTGTCTGTGTTGCTCCCATGCACAGCCTTTGTGAACTGTCTCAAATGTCCCCCATGCAGTTTGCAATAAGTGGGAGCTAATGATGGTCCGCAGTGATCGCGAAGAGCCAATGGATCATCCAAAACACATTGATTGCAGAAGACGGCAGAAATGATTGAACAAATGTAAGCAGAGCAGAAAGGTGGCAAGAGGTGATGATGTTTGGTATTGGTGTATTGAACTGTCTTATAGAACTTTTAGGGGTATAAACAAATAATGAGTTGTAGATAAAGATGCAATGCATCCAAAGTGAGAATGTCATTTATAGAAACTTGACTGTCAAAGACTTTAATTGGATTTGAAACATGACTTGTGAATCTCTCTCAATATTACTATGTGAAAAAGCTTAATTCAAAAATCCTGAACGGCTGTAACAAGCAATTACCACATTTAGGTTTGTTCGGCACTGTCCACTGTTTACGTATTACCACTACAGTGTTTTCTTTGGGGGTTATGGGTGGCTCACTTCCAAATAGCTCTGGATTTATAGCACTCCAGTCTCCCTTATTCCTCCCTTGGTGTATACAAGGTGTTGTTATTTGGATCGCAGCCAAACATAGATATTGGTACTGCCGCAACCTCCTTAGTTATGTGGGAATTGAGTTCGGATCAGATGCTTGGTACATAATTAAGCCGGACAGGGACTTTTCAACGAATTCAAAAAAAAAAAAGAAGCCTTCGGGGCGACCATTACTGATGAAACACCCTAAGGACAAGGTTCATATGTGGGAAGCTCCAACTGAGGGGTTTTCTTATTAATTCTCCATCATTGGACACAAAGTGACTCCCCCCCCCTTTTTTATCCCCCCCAATACACAGGGTGACAGAAACGGCAAAATTCTGACATTCAGTTGTTTCCTTATGTAAAAATATGCGCATGTATGAGCCCACACTTATTAGTTTGTTTGCATTCACATTTGGCTTAAAAGTGATACATGGTGCAGCTGTGTTGTACCTCCAGTCAGTGCTTCCAGGCTCCAGAGCTCTCTTCTTGTACAGGAAATTAATAGGCAGCTGCCACTGGTGCGTTAAATTGCTTTGCGTTGGGTACTGCAGATAACTGGATTATTTATTTGTTATATGACCCGTATTAGAACAATTGGCTTCTGCTTTGCTATTGTCTTTAAATGAGATCTTGTTTCCTTGCATAGTTTTTGAAGACACTCCTTGTAATTGTTTCACACCATGACATGTGTTGCAAGGTTTGGTGTTTAATTCTATTATCTTTAATGGGATTTTTTTATTTATTTATTTTTTTTTACAGCCATCCTTCATTGTAATAAGATCAAAATTAAGAACACAGATTCTGTAACTTTTTAAATTAATAACAAATTTGTGTTCAGCGCACAAATTAGCGTGTGGCTCGTTGTTGATTAAGTGCAACTTTACCATGACTACATTTAGATTTTGGCGTTAAAACAATCCTTTACGTTTTCCAAACCAATCAGTTAAATATGTCACAGATCCAAATTTCCACTTGAGGTTTAAAATCTAAGTTAGGAGAAGTTAGAATTTGTTTAAAAATATTAGTCGAATGGGTGAGCACAGTACAATGATTGAGGAGAGTAATGCTTTGCAATCATTCATTGATCATTGTCTATACTAATTAACTTTTGCTTGACTGGAGCAAAGAGAAACTTTAGGAGAAATTAAAAGTTTTCTCCCAAATCTGTTTCCCAACAATACAAATATACTGAACAAGAATATTATATCAAGTTTTTAGGAGCATATCCATGCTGTGACCCAATAGTAGTTGCAAAGAGCATCCATGGATTAGCAGCCTAAGCATGAGCAAGTGCCTAGTGTTGCCTTGAGCATTTTCAGGTAGCCTCACTGAGATCAGACTGGTTTTGTATTGGAAAGCACAAGAGTGAAACATCGAAATGAAAACATTTTCAAGCCATTTGCCTGTCTTGTTCATAAACCTGGTGTCAAAACTTGTCATTTTGATGACACTGACACTGGTGGCTGATCGATGAAGAGCACCAGCGCCACGGAGGAATTGTGAATATGTCTCATGTAGCTGTTTATCTGTTGCTGACATCATTTTTAATCGCATAAAGATTATTCGCTTGTAATTTTAATTTAATTTCGTGTAATTTTAATTTCATGTACCATTTACAGCAGAATATAGACAAAAAATTTGTACACATTTGTAATGTCTGCATTGCTGATGGTAGGACGAAGCATACATGGTTGGCAGCAAGTTTAAACACTGGGTGGAAGGGTAGAAAACTAAGTGAGGCATTTTGAAATATTTTAATGTACAGCAGTCAGATAGGCAGAGTATAAAAATGTATATTTTTACTACATTTCACAATTATGGGGTAGTTGGTGAGATTCCTGCACACAAGCTCATACTGAAATACAAAAATATTACTATTGTGACGTCTCAGAATGCAAAGAAGTTCACACAGAATGAATTCCTTTGCAAATCTTTGCAAATTGTTTTTTTAATCAAACCATTATTAACCGTTATTCATTGTTTTATCATCTCATTCTCTTTCTCTTACACCCACCTACCTTTTCTTCTGTCTGTGTCTTGCCATTGTGCAGTGAAGACTGCTTGCTGTTTTCCTCTCCAGCGGGGGGATTCCACACACACGCACACAAAGGACCACTGTCAGTGGGGATCTCCCTCAAACCCCTGCCGCTGCCTGGCCTGGCATCGTCTCGCGCTGCCTCTGCACATATGCATGTCATGTGGTGTCAGTGCCAAGGTGGTTGTTGATGTTATGGGGCCTGATGGCAGCATATTCCCTGCTGATAGCGATGATTGCTACACTCAGGTGCACCTCTGCAGTTTGAGCGGGTGTGTGCGTGCGTGTGGGTGTGTGTGTGTGTGCCCTTTAAGCCTGCCCTTCACGTTATTGGTCAGAGCCTGGGCTGACTGGTTAACCCTCTGTAAGAATTGAGCTTGGCAGCTTCGGGTTTATGAGGCCGCTCTGTACTCTGTTTCACCAGGTTCAACATGTTCTTGCCCCCGTTTTCCCCCCATTGTACACCGACCCTCCTGTTTTTCCATGTAGCTGAGCTTCTCTCAGAAGGGCCTGACTCACACACTCTGGCGGATGTACAGAGGATCATCGCTCCACTGATTTGTTTTGCGTCCTCCAGCTCCATTTAAATGGATCTCTTGTGTAAATATATGCAAAATTGTCAAAGATGCTTCTGAGTGGATCTTGTGCAAATGTTATGCCACAACATTCATCTCTGTTTCAATGCTGGTTCCCCATAAACTATATATATATATATATACTGTGTGTGTATATATATATATATATATGCTACTTTCAAGTTCCATTCTTGATCTTATGAAATAATATAAAAATTACATTGTTTAATAAGACATGAGGAAAAATGTAAAGATCCTTACGGCTGACATGAAAACCTTTCCAAATTTATTCACGTAAGATGTCAAAGAAGTTAGAAAAAAAAGGGGGGGGGGGGGGGCAATAAGTAATATTCAAGTTTGCTGCGATTTACTGTGACATTTAGTAGATTTTGCATTAGCTCACACACCAGGCAGGACCCATGGGAATCTCCTCTGCCGGTCTACGGTTAACATTCCGCGTTTGTCCGGCACTCTGTAATTTATTGGATCTCATCTGTCCGAGCTTTGATTTATATATTGATTTGAAAAATAAATAAAAGTGATAGGAACCTGCATTGGAGTGTAATGATGGACTGTGTCGACATGCAGGAGTAGGGATATGAAACATTGGGAGGAAATTAGATATTATGCCCCCAAGACAACTGCAGCCAGCAGCACATTCATTATTGGCTGGATATTTATTATTAAGAATTTCTCCTCATGAGTGACTGCTGCAGAATATTTCTTCTCAGCTCCAGCGAGCTAAATGGTGTGTGCGCGCGTTGGGGCGTGGGTGTCTCTACAGCGGAGTATTTGTTTGCATGTGTTTGCAGAAATGTTTGCGGCCATATTGTCAGCAGGTGATGACAAGGGAGCTGGGCTTGGCATATTCTGGACTTTACAAGGAACCACGCACAAAGAAACGACAAAAGGATCCTTGGGCTTAGTTGGGAAATATATGGATTTATCCATAAAGAGACGTGATCTTGGTTACACAATCCATATTTCTAGCTGAGAGGACTCCATTTATGGAACCAGCAGGGCAGAAAACACTTGACAGCTGCTGAAAACCAAAGCTCCTCGCCACAACTTCTGCACAAATTCTAATTACAGCCCAGTGAATTTCAAACAGCAGCAGAGAAAAGGGCTGGTGTCCAAGCCTCTCAGATTTTATTATTTCATTTTTCCCTCTCTCTCTCTCTCCTCCCACTTCTCCATCCTAATCCACTTCAATTATGTTCCCTCCCATTCCTCCTGATCACTTTACAGCTCAGCAGCACCTGTGCTAATTGTGGTGTGATGATTGCTGATATGTTTTGCATCCTTAAAGGAGTTTTACAGGAGGGGGACGACAAATAAACATCCAGCCCCAGGGCTTTTTGGGTAGCACAGCTCAGCCGAGCAGATGGCCATCATATTATATGAGCGAAGCCTCTCGCGGAGGCTGAGGTGTGGGTGGGTGGGGTGTAATGAGTCCGCGGTGGGAGGAGGATGGAGGAGTGAGAAGTAAAGAGGGGAGACAAAGTGAAGGAAGGAGGTAGGAGGTAACGTAGGAGAAGGACAGAAGGACAGAAGACTAAGGAGTCCAGCACTAGAAAAGATTTCTGTTGACAGCACAGTCAGCTAAGCATATATGCTAAAATTCGATGGAAAGGCCTAGCTTAGCTTAGACCTACAGCTAATTTGAACAGGAAATCTTTTAGCTTATCAAATCTCTCTATGCATTTGATAAACAGGTCATATTTAAAATTATATGTGACATCAACAAACAGCCTCAAGTGTTCTCAATAAAAGCATTTGATAAACCACTGTGGCAACTAAAAATTACTTTAAAGAAAGTTAGTCACCATCTAGTCACTCACAGTCCCATTAAATTAAGTATTTTCTTGTTGAAATTACTTTCCTTCTTGAGAGTTTTCTTTAACATAAAGCAAGAAATAATTGAGGAATTACTTTAGATGGCACCGATATCGGCAGGATATGAAACTATGGGTTGTTGATTTCACATCTAGATATTTTGTTATTGTGGCAATAAAACATCATCCTTGGTTTTAATCAATAAAACTGCATATTAGTTATCAGTACAGAAGTCGAGGGGAGCCAGGTTGATGAATATATTTTTACAAGAGTATTTCAAGTTAGACAAGCTTTTACTTTTAGTACCAATCTGTGGTAGTGTTTATGATGGTATAACTTCTCTATTATTAAAAAGAAAACAAAACAGTGGAAATATTTCTTTTTGCTTTAGAGATAAGAATCTCTGTTTAGTCTTTCTGGCAGCAGATTAAACATGCACAAATTCACTGGATGGAATCACATGGTACAATCTGCATTATATATATATATATATATATATATATATATATATATATATATATATATATATATATATATATATATATATATATATATATATATATATATAGTCTTTCTCTGACATTAATATTTGCTTCATGATTTGAAACGCACAAGAAAAGTTTTAAATTCCAATTTAAGGTAACTAAAGCAGTTATATTTTCTTTAAAAGAGCCAGAAGTGGACACAGTGGCTTTATGTCTCTCACCTATCCACCTTGATGCCCCCACCATGGCGCCTGCCGCCGTAATAAATGTGCTGCCAGTTCTCCCTGCTGTGGCTGTCTGAGGTCTGACCACATATTATATGGCAACCTATCTGAAGTGGACTGCATATTATATAGCAGCCTATTTGCTGGAATGATGAGATCCGGACACCTACACCATTATTTATTAGATAGGACCAGAGCGGTGTGAGGCTGGGTGGCCTCGGTTGGCAGGTGTGTGCGTGAAGTTGAAGGAGGGGTTAAAGTAGGAAGACAAGAGGAAGGAAAGTGAAAAACCCAAAAGTAAACTAGGGATAAAAAAAATAAAAATAAGGAAGAAAAAAATTGACCCGAGCAATGTGATGTGTACGCATCACTTTCTAAAAAAAACAAAAAACAGGAAAGTCATTTATTTAATTCTAATAGGTTGCTGTAAGGAACAGAGCTTTCTTTGAGCATACAATGAAGCATTTGTCATCTCACAGCCTTTCTGACGACAGAGTGCTTGGAAACAGAAAAAAAAAAAAAATATATATATATATATATAAATAAATGTTAGTCTAAATAAAAAATAGCTGACTACAGTTTATGGCAAATTGCTTTGCTGCTTTGAAAAATGGCCAAAATCCTCCATGTTCTAACAGGGGTCAGCCTACTTTGTTAGGTGTGTTCTCCTGGTGCAAAAGACAAATGATGTACTTTGCCTTGGGTCAACTGGGCTTTCCCATCCCATAATGACCTTTCAGGGAGCTGGAAGAGAATAGGTGTTCCCATAGCGATGAAGTACGCCGCACATCAAATGTGTGCAATGGCAAACTAATGTTTTTAGTGCAGCAGTATGACCTCCCAACCTCTAATGGACTGTTTTGCTGTTCATAAATCACACAAATACATCAGCTGAGCGGAGTAAAAAAAAAGAAAGGAGTTTGGTGCTTGTTTCTACTCGGTTCTTGTTTGAAATCCTACTCTGTGACAAACGAAGAAGGATCTAGAGTTGGTTTCAGTTAAGATGCGTCCTCATCACATTCCACAGAGAACTTGCCACTTTGCTGCTAAGGGGGAAAAAAACAAGTAACAGTCCTCTGTGTGTGGGTGTGTGGGTGTGTGTGTGTAAAGGTTCCCTGAAGGAGAGAAGATCTCTGTCAGTTTGTCACCACACACAAGCTGCCAAATTTTATGAAATACCAAATTACTAATTGGCCCAGTGCTAGGTTTCCTGCCTGGAAGTGAGACTGTAATATCTAGGCCTCTATTAGGATCACAGAGAGAAGCACTCTCATCCGGTCCCCCACTGTGCTGGCAAGCCTCTGCTACTTCACAGCATGGTGGTGGAAATGAAGGACAAAAGACCTCTGAAACACAACCAAATGCTCCTACTGTAACGCTCTCTTCAAAGTTTGACGTCCGAACTTTCGTCAGAAAAATCAAACACTTTAACAAGCTATGCAAAATATGTAGTTTCTTATATTAATGCCTTCATTTAGAATTTAAACGCAAGTACGACACCATGAAGGATTGCGAGCGCTCTCTCTTCAACTACTCCACCAATTTGCGTGTGCTTTTCTTAATATGAAAAAGGCTATGTTTTTTTTATTGTGTGTGTAGCAAGGTACCGTTGTTTTCCAGGGATAAACTGTATAATTCTGGCCATATTTATTGGCACCTCTGCTAAAAATGTATACCAAAATAAATAAATATGTGCATATACATTCAGTGAGATAATCAACTCATGGAATTTGATTCTCTCAAAAGATGATTAGTAATAATAAGACAGCACTTAAGAGTTTGAAGCAGGTCAATCAGAGAACAGAAAGAGAAGTTATCCTTCACCATACTTGGTGTGATGCTTTTCATCCTTTCCTTCAGTCAAAATCCCCATAAGTGTTCTTTCACCAAACACATTAATCCTAATCTCATCTGGCCAAAGCGTTCGGTTTCAGTTAAAGCCCCAGTAGTGATTAGCAAACTTCAGTTAGTGGCATCCTCCTCAAGCATTCTGTATGTAGGCAAGAGTTTAATAGTTATGTTCTTTTACAGTTAGCTGGAGATTTTCTTATGTCTTATTAAGATTATGTTATTTTCTTATGTCTTATTGAGCTCTCTGCTTAAGTTCATAGCGGCAAGAGAAATATGGACCAGTAGAAATGTAAATCTCTGATGATGTCATTTATACCCGAGTGAAACAGGAAGTCATGGATTAGCAAATGAAGTTTGCAGAAGTTTAGATTGAAAATTTTAAAATGACTAAAAGCATAAACTTGAAACAAGCTTGTAATTGCCATCAGTTGTATTCTTTGAAAATTAGCCAATGCAATTTTTTGTCTTCCTACAAAATGAAAAGAATGCATCCAAATCAAAAGCTGGCTTTCCCTACAATTTTCAGCGTGCGATTATGCTATTGCAATAAAGGACTAATTCATTTCAAGGCTTTTTACACGTCTTCACCAGGGGTGCCAATAAATGTGGCCAGCCCTATAAATAGGATCTCTAAGGTAATGAATATTCAAACCAAAAGCAAGGATTTGGTTGAAGGGGAGTTCACACAAAAGACAGCAGGACTGCAAATCAGCATGTAATCAAATGCCGTAACCAAATTAATGCTAATGTATCACATAAAACATTTTAATCACCAATTTAAATTGTTGAGAGAAAAAAACCCCAAAACAAAACAAAAAAAATCTCTGGCCCAACTCAAAAAAGATATTCATTTACTAGTAGGATCTTAAATATGTTATCAATTAACAGACTTTAACTTAGCAACTGTGTGACTGACACCACTTAAAATAAGATGTCTGCAAATTAATAGAATAGCTTACAGAAAGAAAAGACTGCTGTTTATGTTCTGTTTAGCAGCACTATCCCCCCTTTTTTTTCCAGGACTCCTAATCAAACACGCCTTAGGCCACTAGATGGATAAACACACACAGATAGATTCTGGCAACATTTCAACTCCTCTCTGAAGCAGCGCAATGGGAGAGAGAAAGGGGCTGGCAGACAAAACCACACAAACACAAATCACTGTAATTACTAAATACATAGTTTATTGTAAAAAGAGATGTACCCTTTCATCCAGAAATGATTAACGAATTATGGCAGTTGACAAGTGTCGCTATACAGCGATACAAATCATGTAGAACTTAAAATGCTCATCACATGACCAGACGTACCACTTTTTTAAAATTACCAATAAAGTATGAAAAACCACTTTTAGAAAGACGTTTGTTATGCAAAAACACAATTTTTGTCCGTTTTTCTGGCACATGCGAGAGGCGTATGGGGAGAGGGGGCAAATAGGATTCTTATCAAAATGTTTCGATTTGTTCGTCATACAGGGTGGGCGACAATCATTTTAGACATGACGCACATCAACACGTCTCTGGATTTCTTTATTTTTTTTCCCCTTCCAACAGTTCGTTTCTCTTCCAACCACTCAAGGGTTTGAGTTGATTCCAGTGCAAAACTGTGCAATTTGGTTAGCTACGGAGCTGGCTTCCCTTTAGAGAGTCTCGCAAGTCCTCACGGCTTCAAACCGACGCAGGGAATGTTTCTGTGGGGCTCTAATGCTCGCTTTGCAAGACCCCACCAGGCACTGAACCCCTTTTATAAACACTTCTCCCTCGTTTTCGTTTTTACACTTCTTCTTACAGTGCTTCCAGCTAACCGGCAGAGTTCTGGTATTAGATATGAACATCATCCAGCAACTCCCTGAACCACAGTTTAATCATGTCCGCTGCTTGTAAGGCTGATTGGAGGTCAAACCCTGTATACCCATCCGTGGCTTCGGTATTGATGGTGATGTAGCGCCGCTGCTCAGGCACATGCTTCGGCTCATCCCCTGGAAATCGTGGACCGAGGCGTGGAGAGGTAGGAAGCAGTCTCGTCTGCGGGGTTCCGCCGAACTGGTGGCGGCGGGGGAAGACGTGGGGTGGGGGGGGTTGGGGGGGGGGCACCTACACGTTTTGCGACAGAAATCGGACTTTCTTTTTCGTCAGCAGCCAGCTCCTGACGTCCTTTAACGTAGGGAGTTTCATTTTCTCTTTGTTTTTACTGTAAACATTCAAGAAGATGCCGAAGACCACCAGAAGGCCGCCCCAGATGTACCTGTTAAAAGGCAAGACAAGTTGAAATTGTAAAGACGGCACGGAGAGAACGCTTACAGGATGCTGATGAATTGTTATTCAAAAGCCTTCTTAAAAATACTTTTTTTTCTTTCTTCTTCCCATGCAGAATCACAAGAAGTGCTGATCAGAAGTTCACATGCAGTAGACCCCAGCCTATTCATGGTTTCGTCCCACAGTTTCTCCAAATTACATGCAGAAAATGTGTCTATTTTCAGATTTTATATACAGCGCATATGTAAACTATTTGAAACAGAATTCTATTTGACAGGTTGTTGGATGATGTTTGCATTATTAGAAGGCGAATGCACAAGTATTGGAGTCATTTGCAGTCAACCATGGACCCTAACTTGTCCTTAATTTTGGTTGTTTTACATGGTAGAATGAAGATGCAACAAATACCTTCAAGTCATATCAAAAAATAAGGATCAGGTTAGTTTGGATTTACAACTGATTTTCTTTAATTCATACAGGGTTATAATAACAGGTCATTTTTTTTTTGACCTGAACAGGCAATGTTAAAAGCAGTCTGATTCCAAAACCGATCAATAATGGGTGTATGCAAACTTCTGACTGGCACTGTGTCCGTTGCTCTGCAAGCAAGGGTAAAACGGAACTAAATGCAACACTTTTCAAGTGGGGGAAGCAGAAAACCGCAAATAAAAATGGCAAAAATATAAAAGGTTATAAGAGAAAGAACTGGAAGAATGAAACTGGCCAGGTTGCACAAAAGTGTTTTTTATTGAGATATCTCGACATGCATGTCAAAATTCACAACAAAGAAGCAGCACCAGAAGTAGGAAGAAAATCAGTTCCCTCTGACACAACCGCAGCGTTAAGATGATAAGTCAGAGAGTAAAGGGTGAAGGACAACGATAAGGAGCTGAGGAACAGTAGGGGATAAAAGTCAAGAAGGCCAAATTGAGTTTTCTCCAACAAAGAAGAGATCCGTGGCACCACGACACTCTGGAGCTTAAGCAAAGATTGAAGTGCCAAAAGTGAAAAAGGTGATGGTACTTACTGAAAAGTGAATGGTTTGGTGAAGAACATGAAGGAAAGTATGATGGTCATGGCCTTTCTGCCAGTGGTCACTGTAAAAGAACCAACCAAAAGCAAGGCAGCATTTACATTTCTATATTAAAAATCACAAAAAGATGAAAAAAGTTCAACACAAGTTACTTTCAACTGCTGATATAAGCTTTTGTTTTATACACAGAGTACAATCAATTATTTACAAACTATTTTCATCTTTTTCCTGTGTGACATTTCTTGTACAATTCCAATGAAAAGTAACAATACCGTACGAAAACACTGTTAACCTTTTGCTACAGGTTGCAATAAGCAAATGTCTGAAAAAAAAAACCCAATTAAAATCTACAATAGCAATTTTGTTTCATGTTCACCAGATTCACAATAACTGACGACAGTTGCTGTCGTGTTTTATCATGTAGTAATAAATGTCAATATTTTGTGTTGTTAGGTATGCAAATGCAGACAAAAAATCAAAAAAATTTCATAAGACAGATAATATTTTCCTGTGTCTCTGACCTGTTACTGCAACCAGGGCGCCAAACAGCTTGATTAAGGCTAGCACAAAGGAGATCCCGAAATAACCCGTAAGAGAGAAGAAGAAGGCATAACCGTACGTCTTAACAGGATGCTGCAAGAGAGAACATAAGAGTCTTTTCTGAGCCTTCGGGCAGACTTGTTGGTCTATTAAGAATCAGAAGCTTTTTCCATTTCCAAAAAGGACGAATCAAAGAGCACAGAGACACAAACTTAGAATCAGAATGCACGAAAACGTGATTTTATTCGATTAAAAACACACACACACACAGTAAACACAGTCATCCCCATTAACAGTCAGGGATATGTATAGTCTTACAGGATATTTACCTCTGAGCAGAAAGCCACAGCTGGTCCCAGCCCACCCACACAGAGCAAGCCTCCCAGTATGTAGATGAAACCGATAGAGTACGAGTACAGCACCTGTGAACACACGACTAAACGATGAATCATTGATGTCACACTTCGGGGGTAAGTTTCATCCTTTAGTTGCAACACTAAGCACAAATATCAGCAGGGATAAACTTCCTGTGTTTATCTCCAACATGTCAACCGATCTGCAGGTCAATATGTTTTCGTTTTGATTTCATCGAGTCATAGACACTCGTCTGGTGAAAAGCCTGGCAAAAAATAAACTTTTAAGTAAAAGAGTCTTTGGATTAAAACATTTCTTTTGAAATGAAAATAAAACACTTTATGAAATAACAAATAGCACAATTGTTGGTACCGCTGTATTCAAGACATTGTAAAAATCTACGTACAATCACAGCATTTCACAAGGTTGGAGAATAATAAAGAGACGGCTCTTTGACTATTCTTGACAGAATGGGCCTCTGTCATGTCATATTTACACCCCACAGACACAGAAAGTCCTGAATTACTGATTAAAAGTGCCTCAAAACTATGATGAACATCAAACGGTGAAGGATGTATTTAAAAACAAAAAAAACCCCACCTGTTACATTTATTTTAAAGAGAGCATAACCAATAAGTTTGTTAAGCTTCCCCACAAGACCAATAAAATGTTCAGCATGACATTGTGCTGCGGTAATTAACACGATTATGCTAAGGCTTTTTGCTCATCTGTCCTGTGCGCCGACAAATTTGTCACATCTGCATATGTTCTTTTCTAGAAATACATATACATATGTGAATATATGTTTTAAAAAACCATTTACCATTTCAGAGTTGGAGCCGTTGTGGAGCTTCATGGCCTTTTCCTGCACATTTCCAATCACGGCATCAGCACACAGAGCCAGGGAGATGAGCATAACACCTGCAAAACAAAAACACATATTTACTACAGATGTGTTACAACTAGGTGCTTTTTAAAAAAACAAAACAAACCAACCAAAAAACAAAAGGGTTCAATTCATGTTTTATGCAACATAGACAAAAAGGAGAAGAAAAAATCAGATGCTAAGATCTATAAAGAGGACCAGAAAGAGTTAAATTTCCAGGCACAAAATAATTTCAAATTTCTCAAGAGAAACACCATACTGGATTTAAATGTGATATGCATATTCTGTGAGGCACTGATTAGTACTAAATGCTAGTGCTGGCACTGTAGCAAGTCATGCAGGTCTCAGAAATAAAGACAAGAACATAAAGCAATGCTTAAATAGCATTTTTTTTTCTCTCTGGTGGTAAACAAGTCAGAGCAAGAAATATGCTTGAAACCAGTTTATTTGAGGGCGAGTGTTGTCCTTAAATTATTAATACCCTAACTAAAATGCAGTGTTGAGACAGCGCAGCACAACTCTACATGGGCTAAAGTGACGGCATTTGAGGTTGTCTCTGAGAACTGCCCAGGTTTGTGGATCGTGAAGGAATTACCTGTCACATTGAAGTTCGGAGCTACTTTGCTGTCAGCTAGGGTAAACCAGATGAGTCCCAGACTCATGCAGAGAGCAGCAGACACATCAGTCAAGTTATACCGTTTCCCTTGAACACACATAAAAATAAACAAATAAATAAATAAATTCTCATTGGCATCATGCACGAATCTGTTGTAAAAGTCTAATAAGACACTTTTAAAATATTTATAGTTTGAGTAGCCAGGTTAAAACAGAACTCGTAAAAGTTTTTCTTTTAGTATTTCACACAATTCCAAGTTTCAGAGGATATGCAAAAAACAATGAAAAAAAACGGGAAAGAACAGGAGAAAAACAACAAGATGAAAACAGACTGACGGACGGGTGCCTTAAGGTTGACAAGAGGACGCAGCATCAGGTTAGCTGTGGTCGACTTTGATTCCCCCCACTTGCCTTTGAAGGGCCTCACATCAGATGCAACCCCGAGAGCCCCTCCCACATCCTTCTCTTCCACTTTCTCTTCTCCTTGCATTCCAAGGGAACAAATGTTTTTTTTTTCGCTCTACCCCTTGAGGGACCCTGGTCCTCACATCTGCTCGTCGAAAGATGAAGGAAACCGAGTGGGGGCAAAAAGAGGAGCACTAAACTCATCTGATGTTTAGGACATGGAACCTTGAGAAAGGCCAGTACTGCTGCTGCTGCTGACTGAGCTCTGACGACCGAAAACAACAAAAGGTGGATGAAAAGGAGGGAGTGAAAGTTGAAAGGTGATAGCTGCTTCAAAAGATACCAGCAATCACAGGAATGAGGTGGAAAGTGTCCCTCATAGAAAATCCACCTGTCTTAGCCGATTACATTTAAACTGTTTTATGTCAAATAAAACTTGGGAAATATGGCTATTTACAATTATGCCCATTTATGTTCTGATTCTTAGGATTTAAATTTTTTAAAAATGTTTTTATGAAACAGATTTAAAAAAAAAAAAAAAAAATCAAACAAACCAAAAACAAAATGCAATTATTGAACTATTGCCCAGTCATATTTTCCACATATTTAAATACTGCTAAAATTCCATGGCACAAAAAAATAACTTTATAAACACAGACTGATTTACTTTACTTCAATGACACCGGCAAAACGTCAAAGCATGTGTAAATGATGAAAACCATTTCTAAGATTAGCTAACCTTGGATAAAAACTCCTCCGATCATGACTGGGATGAGTTTGCAGCACTTGAAGATGACCTGGGTGGGGTAGTTCAAATAGCCTAAAGAGGTATTGGATAGTCCCATAGTTCCTACTGTTAGAAATGCAATCATCATGTAGGTCTTCCCTGGTATCCTAGACAGAAAGAATGAGAAAGACAGTGAAAACGGTAACAGCAACGCAAAATTCAAAAGAATCAAATTCAGCGAATTCGTAAATGTTTCGATAAGATACAGAAACTCCTCAAACAATTGTACGTTGTGTTTTCTTCGACACTGTTTAGCTCATCGGGTGGTAAGTTTTGCAGTTTACATTTGAAGTTAAATAACAACATATTCAGGGCAACGTATATCTGTAAAAATAGCTAAGCAATTGCTATTGTTTCTAGCACAAAAAGTAATGGAGGACAAACAGTAAGTGGCCACATCCAGTCAAGATTAGAATGCACAAGATATCAAGTTCACAAGAACAAAACAATACTAGATTTGATCTATATATTTTTTTGGAATAAAAAGAATCCTCCTTTATGCTTTTGCAAATGAATTAAAATTAGTGCTTTAAAGTCTGTAATCGCTTTAAAGACAATCCATTTTATATAGACAACAGATTAAAAGACAGCTTTAATGACAAATGAAAACGTATAATTTTTCAGACATTGATAATAGAATAAATAATTCACACATATCTGCTCAGAGTAGAATTAACCAGTTCTACACTGATCATGCAATCAGATACATTAGATTTTTAATTTGATTTTGTCAAATTAGATTCTGAATCCATAAAAAAACAAAAAACAGTAAAACAGTAAAATAGCCGTATAATCTAGTACCAGTAGGAAGCTGCGGAGGTCAATCTCAGCCACTGACGTTACAGTCTTGGTTGCAAGACTTACAACTCATTCATATTTTGTTTCTCACTCTGTCAACATGTTATTTCATGGAAAATTCTTAAATTAAATGACCAAATCTATAGGTACCTTCTGCGTTTGTCTTGCGTGAACTGAAGCTCAACGAGTCCAAACATGGAATAAAAGCCAAACTGTATCAAAGTGAGGTACCAACCAAAAGGTTTGAATCCTTCCACAGAAAATATTAATTCCTATGGGGTAAGGACAAATACAGAAATGAATGCAGAGTACTACCAGAATAAATCAGAACACACTTAAACACAAAAACCTAAGAGTAAACGACAGCATGGATAGATTTCATCGAAGGTTTCTTTCTTTTCCACCTGTATTACCTGCAAATATCCGTAGATAAGGTAAAAGAGGAAGACTCCAGCCACACAGATAAAGAACTGTGTTGGGGCACTTAAGCTGCTCAGGTTGATTCCCAGAACCCTCAGCTCCTCCACAGACTTGATGTGAGGCGACATCACCTCTGTGGACGACGGAATGGAGATGGAGATGTGCTTCCGTGAACTGTTGTAACCCACCAGGCCATATTTGGTGCTCATTGTGTCCGTGGTAACTGGAATCTGTGAGGACAAAAAAAACATACAGGAAGGGTGTGAACAGTCAGCCACAAAATAAATGTTTGAACAGCAACAGGTAGATGTTGGAGAGGTACAGTACATCTTCACCTTGTCAATCCTCTCTGTGATAAATATATCATATTCTCGTATAGAGGTGTCACAATCAGGATTCTTGTTGCTGATATTGATCTGAATCATTTAAGAATAGATATTTAATTAAACTAAGAGGCAACTTGATCAATTTCACGCATATGCAGTATAATAACACACTGCAACCCATCCAAAGTGGTTTACATGACTATTATGATGCTGTAGCTTTTGACAAAGGATGTAGAATGTGTTTTTCTTGCCAGTGACAGACATTTGTTTTCCTTGTCACACCAGTTTTTGCAGGTCAGTCACATATGCAAGGGTTAACCAGATGGTTTGAAACAACATATACAGCTACATTCTTTAATAACACACTCATGTGCTAGGAAAAAGGTAGCATGTTGATATCAGCTATTGATAATTTGACTCATATTTCAGTGTTATCCTACTTAAGCAAGCAGCATCTATGCACCACAAATCTGGAACTGTTTTGATTGTTGATTCTATGTTGCATTGTGTTTCTGTGTTTGATATGATGTAAAGCACTTTGAAATGCCTTGCTGCTGAAATGTGCTATACAAATAAAATTTGATTGATTGATTTATTGATTGATTGATTAAAACTTTCAAAAAACATTACTTCCTTACTGGATAACCTTATCGCTTTCTTCTGAAATACACTGTTTCAAATGCACTACTACTCTCCCAGTGCCTGGTGCAGTAAAAGTTTAGTTTCAGCCACAATTCCGGAAGTAAAAGCAAGTAAATTCAACTACAGCTGCAGCTCTACTGCAAAATTTTAATAGATCACACACAAATTGTAGATTCTTTCTGATAACGATGCCATTTCATTATCTAGATAAATTTCAAATGCATTGTTTTTAAGACAGAGCAGAAAATGTACCTAGCTCTGGTCGCAAATCCTTCATCGAAATGGCTGATCTGAAACCACAACAGTCCCCGATCTGCACTACCACTTAAAACTGGCCAAGTTGGATGAATATTTAACTTGCCTGACGCATAAAGTAGCTACGTGTTCTGAATAAGGCATGTTGGATGGGCTACACTACAGCATCCCAGACAGACCAAAATAAAGGATGTCAACTGTCTGCGTTCAATGAACTAGGAATTAAATAACCAACAATACCCGCAGCTTTCTGTGTTATCCTATCAAAGTTATTACAGACAAGAATTACTTCAATAATGGCTCTTCGTTGCCGGCTAAGTTAGCTTTAAAAAGCGAACTGCTTACCTTCAGTAACACTTCCGGGAGTCTTTAAGTGTGTATTTCCTCCTTTTCAGAGGCAATGTTTATGGAAATCATTGCCCTGTCCATACAATCTTCATCTTTTATTTAGTCTAGAGCGTGTCATGACTCCGATTTCAAGTGACAAACACTTAAAATGCGAAAAATGCGAAGGTAAACCTGCTAGCCTGCTAAAACCTGCTAGCCTGCACTGGCTGCAGTGGCAGGAGCAGCCAACAACTTCCGCTGAACTCTGAACTCGAACGCTATTGGTCAACAGAGACGCGCTGATGCAGGTGCATAAAAATTAAACTACGCGACCCATTAATCCGTTTTAGTCAGAAAATGAAAAAGAAGATAGTGTTTTGAGAGGAATTGAGCAAGACGTTGTTTAATAAATGTAATTTAGAAGCAGCGGAAACAGTCGAGCTGCATAGCGTGGACTCACCTGTTTGGAAGAATCCATGTGAACGTGGTGAGTGTATGTTGCCGTTTCCTGTTTCACCACGAACGTGTTACTATGTGGAAAAAGAAAACAAATACCAGGTTATCCGGTAAATCCGGTTACATGACAATTTTCTGCAGCCATAACATGCTACGTAGATATACGTAGATATAGGATTTTATTATAAGAATTCAACTCAATTAATCTGAAACATACCGGTATATATATATATATTTCAGAAATTCAGTTGAAGAAGTTAAACTCATGTATTATTGATTAATTACTGGTCGAGTGATATATTTCGAGTGTTTATTTGCATCACTATGGCTTACTGCAAGTGGAAACTAAGAACATGTGCATGTTTTTGTTCTTTCTCTGGTTCAACACACCTGAATCAAATAGTGGTTAATTAGGAGGCCTCTGGAGAACTGTGACTGTCGGAGCAGAGACACCTAAAACGGCAGGACAGGAGCTGGACATCCACGGCTTTTACAATTGTGCAGAGGACAACTGACTTGAAAATGTTCCAGCAGAAACATCTCCACATGGAGGGTAAGTCTCAAGTTCACATAATGAACTCATAACATAAAGAATAGTGGGAGAGAAACTATGTGTAATCAGTGCTTCCTTTTTTGATTTACATTGACATGTTATGTTTTATTTTTCTTAGCTGAACCTAACTTAATCTGAATGAGTACACGCTACCGAGTCTGAAAAAAATTATTAGTAGGAGGCAGGATAACTACTAGAGCAGTAGTCATAACTGGTGTGTTTCCTTCTTTGCGTATTACTGTGAGTTTGCTTAATGTTTGGAGGCCATTCTTGAGTTGATTGGCTGACTTTGTTTAAAGTTTACTTTCTATGTACGTGATGACAGCTTTCTTAAGTGCACAGAGGTTGTGTTCAAAGAGTTTGAAAGTTTAATCTTTAGGATTATACCTTTCTGATGATTATTATACATTTCTGTCAGGTTTCAAATTAAAATGAAAATTAGATGTTGCACGAGTTGTCACAATTTAAGTCCTTCCAAACAGTCATTATAGATGGCGGTGGCTCCAATAGCAGCCTGTGCTGCAGCAGATTAGAAAAGCCTCTGACAGAACACAACACATTATCATATTCTTGTTGTATGTTGATCTGTCAGGGGGGAGACTTAAAAATGTATTTGAATATTTTGTAGTATTTGTTGTACTTAAGTGATAGCAAAAGTATAAAAAATACAACACATACATCTCGCAAAGAAAAATATATTTTATGTGATATTAACCCTCAATAACACATCCTTTCAAGTAGGTTTTTAGATGACCAGTTGCATTAGATAGTTCAGCTGTAATGCTTAACAGTATGCTCCATTTCAATCATATTTTGAAATAAACATGATTTTTAATAGTCTTTATCAGATAGACAAAGAGAAATTAGGTCAAATAGCCAAAGTATCAAGTTATCACTTTTTTGACTGCACATTTGTACATTTCTGTATTGAAATGCTTTCAAGCCACTGAAATCATTTGAGACAAAATGTGTTTGTGAGTTGTGTTTCACACCCACAACTTATGTGATGCCTTTGTATTGTTTCTGTTTTGCTGTAGTCCTGGCTGCTGTTTTCCTTCCGTTCCCACAATCTTTCGAGGTTTCTTTCTTGTTTCACCTGAAGTCGTCATTTTGTTTCTTGCCAGCTCTCCTCTGTCTTCGCCCGGCTTCCTCATGCTCGTGAGCTTTCCTTCCCATTGTACTTTTACTCTCCCCTCCCCTTATTACATTAATTCTTTCTCAGCGTTCTCCATTGCTACCCCTGTCTCTTGGCCATCTCATATCCCCACCGCTCCCTCTTTGCCTTCCCCACTATAAGGCATGAAACTCTGTCTGGCCCATTCGTTGCCCTCCTCCCTCCGCTAGTCCCCCCCTCTCCACAGCGTCCAGTCTCAAATCGCTCACTCTGCCTGCCTTGGTTTTTCGCTCACTCTCACGCTCCCCCTGTCCTCTCTCCCCAGCCAGAGGTTAATACACTCCAGGATGGCATTATTTCCTCCCCGGCCCGCCGACAATATAAAAATTCAGAATGGACAGCTCAATCCCTCTTCCATCTCAGATTTGATTGTAATGGTATTGCCTCTTGTCCCTGGGAGGCCCCTGCTGCCTCGCCAACCCAGCCTTTATGACACTAAATGGCCCGGCTACAATTTTTCCATCTATTCAAAAAATTCTGTTAATAACTCATTTGGAATGAGCCGTCCAGACTCAGCGGACCGACTGCAGCCAGGGCTCTCACCTCTCGGCTCACAGGGGCCGCAATATACAAAAAAGGATGCAGGGCTGAATGGAAAATGCATTGGTTAATTAATCTCTTCGAATTTACAGCCCTCTTTTCCCCAAATGCCCTGTGCACTCCGACTGACAGTCCCAAAGAGACAACATTTTCATATTTACAACCTTTCATGGAGAAAGTGCATAGTGGCGGCTGGAGCTGGTCGGACCACTTTTCCTTCCGCCTTGTCCAACTTTACAAGTGCAGCCATTCATCATGCATGATGGATTTATGTAATAAAACCCATTTTCCTTTTCCATACCACCCTATTAAATAATAAAATAATTATTTATTGATTATTCAAAAAGGTACATATGTGTGGGTAATGACTTTTGAGCATGCTACCGAACTTTCAATAAATAAAGCAGACAGGGGTGTGTGTGTGTGTGTGGAGGGGGGGCATTGAGGGGAAGGAGAAATAAAGTCAAAAAAGAGGGATAGAGGAAATAAGAGATGAAGGGAAATGACTTTTGAACCAGTAAAATCTGGATCCAATTCTGGACTCTTGGAAAACAGATCAGGAAAGACGTTATTGGATTTTCAACAGTCTTGTATAAGAATGCAACTTATAACGTGTTTTTACACAGTAAGAAGACAACTAGGTTAGAGGCCTGAACAAAATCAAGATTTAAATTCTAACTTTTTCTTTTGAAAAAAAAAAAAAAGATTAATTGGCACTTGTCATCACATGACCCCCCCCCAAATCATGTCAGTGGAAGTAGAAAAGGTGTATCTGTTTTATAAGAAGCCATTTTTTATCAAGACTTTGACAAGGGGGGTCTTGTAGCTTCTCAACTTTTTTGTCCTTTTACAGTTGTGGTTCTTGTTGTTTCAGGGGAAAAAAACATTAGGAATGAAAAGTATCCATCTGCCCTAGGGTATCAGTCAGTACCCTCCTTTAGGTTATTTTAACGAACTAGTCAAGGGGCAAATGTAGCTGGAGCAAATTTCAGCAGGTAACAGGAAAAGTGAACATGTTACTGCAAAGTTGCTCTGTTGCATTCTTTTGAGCCTTCAACCTCTGTCTGTCATGAAAACTGATGGATCACCAGAGAATTGTTAGTAATTCCAACTAAGCTTCCTGTTCTAATCACCAACACAAATTGTAAGTCTGTCTTTATATTTCAGATGGCCAATCTACACAAGGAGGCATCACATCCTCTCCTATAATAAAAATAGACTTTGCAAGGCAGGATGGCTAGAAAAATATTTAAATTGCTTTTGATTATTGTTCTTACAAATTACGGTAAATGTTAAATACAAAAATTTGCATAGAAATCCAGAAAACAAACAAGAACTTATTTTCTTCACAAACCGACTCCTGAAGTGTTTTCCTCTGAACTTTTTGTTGCTGAAAAAGTTATTCTCTGGGCTTTATGAGCTCTCCAGCAGGGTATCAGTGATGACATTTGTTTATTCTTGCTTTAATCTCCTTTCCAAGAAAATACACTTCAACTCCTGTAATCATGGTGCCCTTAACTTCATCCATCCTAATAGTGGTTAATCACCGTCTGTATCGTAGAAAGCTCCAGCCGTGGATCATTTCAAAAGAGACACTTTAATGTCAGCCAGATATTGCGTTGAGGGTTTCTTAATAACCCATTTGTGTTTGGTCTTATCCTCGGCTAAAGTGCACTCACTCTCCGTTGTCTTTTTCCCGTCTTGTCTCAAGCCTCCTGCATGCTACAGAAAACAGATGCTATCTCGGCTATATTACTTCTCAAAGCACTCATATCCTCTCCCATGTTATTTTCTTTGATCTGCTAGGCTTGCTGCCCTTACATTTTTCTTCCTCCCCTCTCTTCCTCTCACACCCTCAGACCCCCACACAGACACACAAACCCCCTCCTGCTTCTTCATTCTCCTCTTCTTCATTTTCGCTTCCATACTCTATCTTCTTTTCCTGAGAGCAGACAGAGGAGCCACAGTGGTATCTGGTAGCTGTGGATGTCTGAAATTCAGGCTATCGGTTCTGTTGTGCACTGTTCTGCATTTAATATTTTTAAACCTAATCAGAATTAGGTTGGGCACATGTTAACCTATGTGACATTCATTCTAAAAGTAATTAATTTTCTTGCTTAAAATATGTACTGTTGATACTCTTAATTAAAATTACTCTCTGCCAATCCTGGTTACATGGATTTTTATATTTGGCACTAACAGGTCACATCCTACAAATAGCTAGTTTACATTATTTTAATACTGCTATAATATATGTTAAACATTTAAAAAACACGGGCAGTCCAAACTGAAAAGAGTGACTTTTTTTTCTTCTTCCTCTTCAGTGATTCACTGTAGAATTAGAGTTGGAAAATACTTTGTGAAAACCCCCAAAACGAAACAAAATAATATGCGTTACGAGTCTACAATCAAAAAAATACCATAAAACAAGAGTTAAAGCACAAAAACACAAATAGCATGGTGTAATTTAAAGTAAATATAAAAATAAAAGTACAATCAAAGATCGGTGATAATAGAGTGCGTCTTAAAAGTTAAAGATACTTCTGAGCTAGCTTCCCAAATATCAGTGGGTAGTGTGTTCTATTATATTGCAAAACCTTCCCAAAACTGTTATAGGGAACTTTTAGCTGTTTGGGTGTAGATAACCATAGTGTCGTAGGGGGTATAATCAGAAACGTAATTTGTGACATAATTTGGTACCGGATCATTGAGAGCTTCTTCGAATGACTGAACAAGGATTTTAAAATCACTGAAAGTAACAGAAAGCTAATTCACGAGTCCACAATGTTCTCTCCTTTTGGCTACGGAAACTACAGAGTTTTGAAATGGTTTGATTGGCAAGTCCTGACCCAAAAAAAAAATAATAAAATGAGCATAACCAACATAGACCTCACAGTGGATGTAAGCTCACCCATTCAGGTGTAAAATGATGCCTCAGTTGCAAAGACAGGCATGCTGAATACTGGGGTTAAGTATTCAGCGACTTATTCACAGAAGTCAGAAGAAGTGAAAGCAGACACTGGAGACCAGGGAATCTTTGACTTTCTTATGAGCAGCCAGGAGGGGGAAGCATCCCTCTTTGCAAGTATACTTCGAATAAAAGGAAAGTAATTAAGCAAACAATTTCTCAGGAATTGTGCGTCTGCTTATCCCATCTACCATGCTCGCTCGTGCTCCAATACATCCAGACAGAAAACTGTGGGGTGGCTGGTGGTGCTGGGGGCAGAGGGGGGGGATTGTTTTTGTCTCCTCAGAATGACGGTAAATGACACACATGTTTCATTGCCCATTCATTTAACCTGTGCTGTGCTTATGGAGAGAAAGGGATTTCGAAACAAATTACGTAGTGTCATTTAATTAAGAGTTTGGCTGTGAGCAGTAATCCTGTTTTTCCTCATAACCTTTAACTACTTAATGGATTTGAGAAGCTATTACCTTTCAAGATTTCTGTTTTTAATTATTTGGCGTATTGTCACTGATATGAAATGTCAATCACACACCAGGATTAATGCTGCAGTTTATGACTCAATATTATTTACTTATGATGCCGGATGATTCGGTTTGCAGGTACGCCAAAAAAAAAAAAAAAAGGGAGGAAAAAAAAGAAACCCACTTGGTGGCCTAGTTGAATTTTCGTGTTCTTTAATCTCCATCCATCCTTTTACTAATATAGCCTAATTCTAATTCCATGAGAGGCCATTATTTACATAGATATTATAACAGGAAGCCATGGTAAATCTCACAGTAATATTAGAAGTGTGCCTTTGTGAATCTCAGATTGGATTATAATAATGACTCAGTTTTAATATGTACAAACTCAATTTATAGTTTTCCTCTTTTGCTGTTTATACTGTAGGTGTGCATATGTAAAAATATAATTTATGTCGTGCATATGTGTGTGTGTGTGTGTTTGGATAAAGTCAGCTGCAGAGGAACTCAGCTCTCAGCCTCATCATTTTTTGGCTTCGCTGTGAAAGTAGCAGGCAGAGTTTGTTTAGTTCCCCCCGGAGGACATTGCAGTTCCCCTGCCAACAGACAGACTGTGACTCCAGTCCTGACTGCGTACATGAATATCACCTTAAATACACGAGCCTCGCAAGGAAGGCATGATTTATTTTGCCAGGCGCTCACGGACTGCGAGGGCATGTGTCCAGATCTAAATCACAGCTGCTCCTGTGACAGCACTCCGCATGCCCGTAAAATACGGATGTATTTTGAATTCCTAAGTAGATCAAAAATATATCTATTAGGAGACCCTGATATAGCTACTCTGAAAGTCGATAGTTTCACTTTTGTTAATGTCTAGGAACACACCTCGAGCACTTTAAATATTCACCGATTTATTCAAATTGCTGTTTTCACCCAGGTTTGACACGGCTCTTATGCTGCCGCGCTGGCTCCTCAGACCGCCACCCCCAGCCCCCCTGCACACCAGCCCCCCATGGCACGGGGCATGTAATCATCCTGAAAGTCTCTCTGGGTGTCTGCACTCTCATAAAGCAGGAAAATGGATCGTGTGGCCCAGGAAGGTAAAATGAAAGAAAAGGAGAATGAAATTACAGACCTGGCTGACTGCACAAATCATGCATATCATGTTTTATGGCTTGCCAGAAGAATTCAACACCTGTGGATCACAGTAGCTGTAATTGTACGTGAACGCACACAGGGATGGAGGTGGGAGGAGAGCTGCGGTTTGGGAATGTGTGTGCGTTTGTGTGATCCGCAGGTATGTTTTTGTTGGCAATGGCTGGAATTTTGTGGAGAGGTCGGGTGATAAAAAGAAAGTTACGGGAACGGCTGTTGTTCACTTCTTCAGCACATCCTGGGTGAGCCACCCGCAGCCCACACGGCTCGCTCACAGAGGCTTCATTTACCATTGTAATTACCCTGTTTATTTACCCTACATGCTTTTGGTGGTAAAACGGGGGCCAATCCATCAGATCAGGACAATTTGGCTCGGCTTAGGCTTTGCCATTTACTTTAATTAAATGAGGCAATCAGTGTATCATAAATCACAGTTGGTGTGACCACTGGCTCTGTTTGAACCTGGTCTTCTTTAAAGCTGACACAGCTTGTGCTGAAGCTTAAGGTTGACACTCAGATTTAACCTGAGGACAATCTTATGTCCTAATCCCACTTAAGGCTTTGGCTGGTTCCTGGTAACAACATATACCAAGGTTTCAAAAAGGAAAATCTTCCACCACACATGCTATGGTCTAAGTCCATTTAATGAGATGGCTGAGAAAGTTTTAGTGAGTGTATGGACGACTGGGCAATATGCCTGATAAACGTATCATGATTTAAGCATTTAAAATCAGTTTATCAGTAATGTGTGTAAATATATATATATATATATATATATATATATATATATATATATATTGCTTTGAATAGTTAAAATACTGCCAAACTGGTGATGCAACTTTTCCTGTTTTGTCCACAATTTCCTCTTCAGTTGTTGTAATTGTTTGCTTCCTTCACTCCACGCCGTTGTTTTTATTTTTAAGGAGCTATGAGGCCTGACGGCAAAACCTGAAACTGCTTTTGCACAAGTTACTCAACAGGTTATTGCTAGGTAACCAAAAGGTGAGTGAGTTGATGCCAACAAGCTTTCTTAGTTGGCTATGAGAGGTTGAACAGCTTAAGCCTCTCCTGTACCTACATCTCCCAGAATGCTGCACAGTTCTGGATCGGAGTTCAGTGAAATTATTGGACATTGCATCGGACGTACTATCTATTGATATTGATCACGTGTCTATCGCGACATATATTAATAATTTATTGTCCAGCACTTGGTATATCGAGTACGAGGGGCATTATATTGCCCCTCCCTAACTTGTTGCAAATTAGCTGTCTGAAAGAAGGTTCTACAATCTCCTCTCATTTACAAAACAGACAACACTGGTTGCTTAAACATATTTCTGGTCCTGAAAAGCACAAACTACGAGGACGTGAAAACTAAAGAAGCGCCACCTATTGTCTGTGAGAGCAAAGAGCAATTGTCTCGTAGTCAAAGTTGTAGCTTTGATTTCAGCTTCTCCTCTCACATCTTCACTTGCCCTTTGGCAAGACACTTAGCTATAGTTCACCTGCTGAACTCTGTTTTGGTTAGGCATGTGTTCCTGCTGTGAGTGAATATTTTTCCAGTGTAAAGATATAAAATAATTTCCAACTTTGTTTTTCAGTGTATGTATTGATTAAAAAACTACATTACATTAATACAAGTAAATACGATATTGTACCAGAATTAGTAGGAATAGTTGTGGCTGTTGTAATTTAAAGGAATTAGGTAATTGTTTCTTGTTTTACATTTTTGAATTTATGCCATAATACTGAGAAAATAATAACAACAAATCATGGTATTTTTTCTCAAGGTTATCACACTGCGAGATCTGATTCTATCTATTTCACTTTATCAAACACATTTGCAGTAAGAGAGAGAAAAAAAAACAACTCAAAATATTTTCTCAAACTTCTCCCAAAGTTTGCCTCCAAGAGTTTAAAAAGCACCAACAGATCAATAAATGAAATATAAATAAATCTGAAATTTCAAATAAGACGACAGCGGTGCAGATTGAAGTGTCTCCCCTGCTCTCCTCCTTCTCTCTCCTCTATGCTGTGGATGCTTGAGTCAAATTGATTACACCACTCCATCTGCATCATGACTGGCCTCCTCCTGTGTTTGCCGCCTCTGCCTACAGCACAGAGTTAGTGTACAATTACATATAGTTTAATATATCTGCCTGAGCACCTTTAAATAAGCATCACAAGTCCACAAGGTGATTTGTCTTGCAGCCCCATTACTCCATTGTACATCTTGATAGCCAGGGATCGCTCCTAGCTATGTTTAAGCATTAAATAGTGTATTATTATTTCACATAAATCAAGCTGAGATGTGAGGGGGGTATTCATAAATTTTGCATTTCTCACAGACAGTGTTTTAAAGTCGCTCTCTCCCTCCCTCTTCCTCTCCCACCTCCCTGAATTTGGAGACTAAAGCAATTGTGCTCCCTGCGCGTGATAGTACATTAAAGATGGGCATACCATGGAGGTATATTCAAAACAACATGTAATGCAGACAGATTAAGTTTGAGTTGCTTTAAAACATTCATCATTGCACCGTTTTCATAATAAGTAGCCTTGTTTTGTGCAGGCTTTTTTTTTTTTTCCCCAAGTCAGCCAGATGCACACATGAACACTGTATTGTTATTGTCATGAATAATGGGAGAAAATACTAATAAAGCCCATTTATCATAATATTTTTCCAGTTATCCGTGGCTACTGAATCTTTTATCTGTGCTCGACAACAAGAGGAGGAAATTAAATTTAAAGGTGAATGTTTGCCGTCAGCCGCTTTGTTTCCCTGAATCCCCTGAACCCACCAAACCACTGGTTATTAGTCGTGTGTTTGTGCGAAACGTCTACTCAGGAAATGACTTCACTCAGGAAACTTGATGTCAGCTTCGCACACCAGCATAAGAAGTGCCAGGAGTACAGTGAGGCCGACAACGCGTTCCTCTCACAGCTCACCCACCGCTTCAGTGTAAAGGTATACAAAAGTGACAAAGGAGGAAATTGGAGCTGTAGCTGTTTTGGTTTCTCCAAGGACACCTTGCACATTCGCTTCAGTTTCGTGTCTTTGTTCTGGAGTTCTGATTGGTTCTGACACTCGGTGAGGAACTGCAGGGCTTGAGGTGAAACCCGCAGATTTGTTTGGAACTTTTGAAAGTGTTAAATTGTATGAAAATACCATAAAAGTATGGCAAGAATTTTGATCAAATTGTTTTTTATTATTTATTTTTTTGTTTTTCTTGGTTGTTGTTACCACTTTTATTACACCCAAAATATTTTCAGCAATTTTAACTTTTTTTAAACAAACAAAAAATAAATACTACTTCTTACATTAGAGGTTTACAGAAAAAAAAACCTAAAACCTTTAAAATCAAAAGTGCGTAGAGTTGAAGTAAGAGACATTCATACTTAGCATAATCCCAATCACTGAGTTGGATGTAAGATCTTAAAATTTCATGTTTTCTGCAACATATATTCAGTTATCTTTGCAGCTGATAATACTTTTTAAGAACTAGCTCTATAATTTCAGAAGATAAAAAAAGTCATAAAATATGCTAAAATCTTAATCTTTTACTTTTATATTATATTTAAGAAGCTACACTTGTGTAAAATAACTTATAATCCCTATTACATCTGGATTAATATGAGATTTTTATAGTATGAGAACCTACAGGGAATCTTTCTTGCCCACAGCCATCGTCATCTAAAATAACTCTTTAATAAAATAAATTACAGCAACAATTAATTTAGCTTTGGGATAAATAAAGTATTTTTGAATTTAAATTTTAATTGAAACACCACAGTTTCAGTGAGAGTATTGTGATATTGGTACAAAAATGTCTAATACGATCTTACAACTTTTGTTTGAAGTAGAGTGTGGAGAACCACAAACATCCTCTTCTGTCAATAACAGTGTCTTCAGTCAGAGGGTTTTACAAATTTGCTGTACTGCAGACAGCTAAAGGAGATCCTTCCTCCTCACAGCCATCATCTTTCACAACAAATCCTTGAAGAACCTTGAATTAATATGAGTTGCATTTAATTTCCATTTGTGGTCAATTAAATATTTTTTAATTGAATTACATGGCCTTTAGGCTGCAGGAATGATATACTTCAACATTTGAGCAGTTTTTATACTATAACCCTTAAGAGCCTCGGTTTACCTTTATACTGGTAATTGCTGCATGGCTAATAGCAATAATAAATCCATTGTTAAAGGCTGCTGACACAACACAATTCCCTGATAACCAAGCTAAACGTGTAAAAGAAAAAATAAATTAAAAAATTTAAATTCTTAAACTGTTTAAATAATCCAAAAGCACCATCAGTTTTGGTTTTTGTGATTTCATGCCCGCATAGCACCAATACACCATAATTAAAGCTAATTTGCACTTTTAAAACATGCTTGTCATATTCAGCACATGATAATTATATGACCTCCTGGCCTGGGGGCTTCACTGCTGTGAGAGAGTGAAAAAAGGAGGGAAAAAAAAAACCTTGTTAAAGTCACTGAAAATTGGAAATTGACTCAATGCCAGGACAGTAAGTTGAGGACTTGGAGAGAGTGAAGGAAAAAAAAAAGTCTTTGAACTAGTTTTTGCTTGCAGAAAATATCGCTTCTGGGTTGATATTCTTTCTGAAATGTTTCATGGCGATGAGAATTAAGAAATGAAGCTGCATTTCCAAACTATTCAGTGAAAGGACGGTCCATACCCACAGGTATCCCGTTCCTGTGACATCATCATCTGTTAAATTTTACAACTTTATATTTATTTGAACCTCTTTTGAACCTTTTACATTGATAGCATTTTCATTGATTAGTGTCTTTGTCCCATTAGAAATGATTTACTATTATGTTAGTCAGATCTACATGAAGCTACGTGTAAATCTCTTTCTTTGCCTTCATTCCTGGGAAGAACACGTCTTCTGAAGTCAACATGTGCAGGCTGGCTGCATGTTTCCTTCTCATTGCACTCCCAGAAACCTCACTCATGTCATAATTTAATTTTATTTTTTTGTTTTTTTGTCATTATCGCTCAACTTTCTTTGGTTCTCACACACGCACGCACACAGCAAACACTCGAAACAACACCTACGAGGATAGATGCTCCGTTTAAGAGAATAAACATAATCCAGACATGGTCCAGTCCTACTTTGTCTGTTCTGGCTAACTCACACAGAGATCCGTGATTCCACCAGGAGAGATTAGATGTCCTTCGTCAGATAAAACTTGATCTGCAGCTCCTGAGATAAACAGGAGCTTAATCAAACATCAGATAATCAGGACTGGTTTCACTGTCTCTTTGTTGTCAAATGACAGAAGGCCTGTCACAGGTTAAAAATTGGCGTTTTGCAAATATAAGCTGATCTGCCTTTCGTGTATCATCACACTCTCATAATTAGTTTCATTACTAATCACACTTTTTTTTTTTTTTTTTTTTTTTTTTAAAGATGGCAGATGCCACCCCCACCTCCTCCACTATACGTGCGTTTCCTTTAAATTCTCTGATACCTTCTCATGCTATAACAACCCCCACCTCTCTGCCTGTCTATCATCCAACCAAAGGTGCTCTGGGTGGGGCAGGATTTCCATCTTTTGAAGTGTACTTGTCATATGAGATCTCCATCACCAGACGCTCAGTGCAATCACCAGCACAAGATTAATTGTTTGCGGTGAACCGCTTCAAACATTTTTTTTTTTTTCTTTAGACAGCGCGTTATAGGATGAGCTATTGCGAGGCCAGACATCATCATCATCTGTACACACACCTGTGCATTCTGAGTGATAAATGTGTATTTGGTCACATTTTTGTGTGACAGAGAAAAATACATCCTGTCATATGCACGGTCATACAAACATCATATGACTTACAAATCAAAAAAAAAAAAAAAATGAAGTAAATTCTATTTAAAAAAGAAACTGCATGCGTTCTGAAATGTACGTAATAAATTTGCACCGACATGTGACCCACCTCTCTCGCACATGTACGACTCCAAACAGACTGCAGCAACACAACATTAAGCGCATTTTCTCTTCTTTGTTATCTCCTGCTTCCGTTTTGCCCTTTGGTTAAACATTCTCTTGGCATGCATGATCCCATTTAACTTTGATTTCCTCCTTTTCCAGGACGGCATCCTCGATGGTTCCAATTTCCAGCCCATTCCCCAGTTTTCAACCCCTATGACAGACAACACACACTAGAACGGCTGTTCAGCCGGGGAAGGGACTCGGTAAGTGATGTTTTTTCCTTTTCTTTTTTTTTTCTTTTCTAATCCTGTCTGAGATAAAAAGGCGAGTTTGTAGCAGATAAGGACTTGCCCGAGTGGAGAGCAGGAAGCTTAGAGATAGTTTGAATGTGACAGCTTTGGAAAACATTGCAGCAGAGAGGGAAATGAATATGAATGTAAATGTTTATCCAATAATGCACACTTTTGTTTTATTAATTCATTTTAAACAAAAATCATTTGCGTTTTTTTTAAATTAGAAAACATAATTTATTCAGTTTCTAAAACCATAACTGCTTTTGCGAGACAAGTTCAGTAAAGGCTAAAAGAACAAACATATCTATTTATTTTCATTTGAAACAATTTTATGGTCAAATGTTATTTTATGTAAAATTTAATGACTATAATGTTCTTTAACTTAACAAAAATTCCCCAAAAATGTTAATTGCTTATTTTTTAGAGATATTTTGAACCCCTGAAAATCTAAATTATATTTCAGTTGTTGCTGCAACTGTGTCTCACATAAAAGGGGCACCTCATTGTAGGACTTCAAGTGGTTTCTATGTAATTCCCTTATGAAGCTATGCTAAGTTATGAAGCTATATAGATCCTAAAAAAACCTCTTTTCAGCACAATTTAACTAGGAGCGAACCTGCAAATTCATTCTTTCTGTGTCTCTCTGCAACTCCGTCATAAAGCAGAGCACCCCATTTCCATATCAATCGGATTAGTTCCAAGACCAGGGAAGTAGGAGTAATGTAAGTAAGCGTACACATTTAAATATAGGACATCAAAAACATTGTTAGGGATTCATTTATTTTTGAAGCAGCCCTGGCTCCCGGTGCCTCTCTGTGAAGATGAGATGAAAATGCATCTCCTTCATTTTATTTCCATTTTATTTTGAAAAGCGCAGTAGTGCTTTAACACTACACAGGCATCACAGGATCCTGATGCTGTTATATGCTTAACCTCCTTTGTAAAATGAGTATGTCACATTAAGCACTGGTAGAAGATACAACAGAGCACAGGGCAACTACATCTTCCACTGCTCGTGCTTTAATGTGGTTTTGATTTGATATATCTTCTGGGTTTTGATATTGTGTGTGTGTAAAAGAATCTACTGTGACCCTAACCTGTATTTTATTACTAACATTAGTGATCTGCTTTATTGATATGGATCAATTGAAATTCAAAGAGGAAATAAGTGTTGAAAACGAATGTGGAGGAAAAATAAAATATTTTAAACTTTTCCAAACTATTGGAAAAGTTTATTTATTTGTAAAATTTATTAGAACTAAATTCAAATATCAAAAATCAGGACAGTAAAGACTAACTAAAACAATAAAAATTAATAAAAATATAACTTTTTCTAACTTGCATGCACCTTTGTTTTTTATTTTTATTTTTTATACAAATGAACAATTGTTTGGAAGACCTGGTTAGTTGAGAAGCGATTGTGAGGTCAGAGTGTGCGAATGAGTCACAAAGAGATTATTCAGCAGTCTGGCTGTTGACGGATCAGCGCAGTCAGAACCTCCCTGTCTGGATGCAGAAATAGATGGATGCCTGCCTGTTGCCTCTTCAACCCTTTATGACTTAGTCTGTGTTTCCGTAATTGAAAAACTATCTCGGCTCTGTTGTCTTGGGATTTGTCCTTTTATAATGCGGCTTCAAAACAGGAAAACCAATAGTGGGAATAGACCCCCAAATGTAATTAATTTTGCTGGGGTGGGGAAGGGTAAGAACGGGGGTTGGGGGGGTATTATTGCAGGAGGAAGAATTCTAATCAGTTGCAGATTCCTTCCTGTTTGGTTAGCGTGACCGTGGCCAATTACCAGTGAACTCTGTGTTACAGTTTCACTTCCTGCGCTACCCAAAAGAAGGGACACAGACCGGCGATGCAGAGCCTGCTCGGACAGGGGGGAAAGGAGAGACGGGAGATAGAGGAAGAAAGACGAAACAAGATGCAACCTGATGGGGCTGCAGAAAAGCAAACAAAACAGACAAGGAAGAAAAAAACCAAAAACAAAGTAGTGGTTGAAATCTCCAGCTTGATCTAAGGTGCAGAGACGTGAAGGCACACAGGTCCTTTATCCAACTAATATAAGACGCAACATGTGATTTCACAAAGGAAATGAAAGGATTTCTGATCTGACTTTCTCGTGCCGGCTTCGTTGTTCTCAGGTAAACTGCGGCACAACAGACTGAACTCCAGTCACAAATGCAATAACACATAACTCAATCACTGCAGCGATGTTATCAAAAGACACAATTTGGCAATGCTGGTTTCCCCTAAATCAAATCAAACTGCAGGACTGAACAACTGAATTAACAATTGCCAAGATACACCTGAATTCACACGGAGTGTTCTTTGTTTTCTTTTTTTTTTTTTTATCAGTGTGCTGTAACTGTGCTGCCCTAGAAATTGTCCACACTTTTTTTTTTTTGTTAAACATCCAGTCAGGGATTTATATACTGTTGTGACAAGAGGTTTAAAACTAATGATGTGCCAAGAAACTATCTGGTGACCTGGTTCATTTTGAGAAGCCATGTCAGGTGTGCAGCTGGTTGGAAACTTTCAGTGAACGCAACACACCGAAGTACCTTCAGGAGGCATAAACAACAACAATTGTTACTGTGGGTGTTGCCTCTGAAAGAAGACTAAAAGTTTTTAGAAAAACAAAAGGTACAAGAGGCTATTTAAAAGGAAAAGGAGGACGTGTCAGCTGGTAATTTCGGTGGCATATAATGAAGCTTTCACAGATAACTAGAAAAAATTTGTTTCTATATCTTTTTGAGCGTTTAACTTGTCTAACAATCCTAAGCGTATGGTAAGGATCTGCATTCTTTTGGGAATACACTCAGAAAAGGTGTTGTTAATGCTAAAATATTAGCAGGTTAGCATGCTAACAAAGAAAACATAGGATTTTAATAACTAATTGAAATGACAACTCTGTCTAATGCCACACAGTCTTCTTAACATTTCTAACCATTTAAGAAATGGAAAGTGATCATAAAGTCTGAGTGGTTGGTCTCTTTAAAAAAAAAAGAAGTCTTTTTTAGACTGCTTTATCAGATGTACTATGTCTTCTGTCTACTGACTTCCGCATCTATAAATCTTATAAAAAATGTAGATTTGTTGACAATGTAGACCTTGTCAGTTCCTGATAGGTTTCAAGTCGAACTCTTGTTACAACCTGTCTTGCCAAAAGGCTTCCCTTCAGCTTGATCCCACTCCTCTGTGTTCTCTTCTATATCTGTTTCCATATTTTCCCAAGGGTTTTTTTTACTTTACTCTTTCATTGCTATTAATACTTAGCTTTAGATTTACAGTAGGGCGCATACTGAGAATCTACAATAAGTCTTTCCAGTGGGATATTCATTTATTTATTTTTCAGTGTTTAGTTGAGTGTTTGGTTCTGTGTTTAGATGCAACACTTTCAAAGTTGTATAGCTGACAATTACATTTCGTGCCCAACAACAGAAGGATTTGTTTGCTTTTTCTAGATAAGACCCTCAATATATTTTACCACACCATCCAGGAGTGTCTTTGATTTCATTTCCATACAATGGAAATGCATGCATGGAGTCATACAGTCATATAAATGTCATGACTGATAAGATCAAATTCCCTTTTCTAGTAAAATCCAAGAAATCTGTTTTGTGTTAGCCAACAGATGACATGACATTTATTACCATTTTCCAGCACAGTCGCAAACGTCTCACGAGGCCGGCTACTGAAGCAGTTACACACACAGTAAACTGCTTAGAAGATGTACAAGGGAATGATGCGCAGAACTGGCAATATGAATGTGAATTCCCTTGGAAGGCAACTTTGCACGCACACACATGCATAGAGGAGAACGTGAGAAATGGGCAAAAAGCCACACTATTCAATGTGAACTGGAGGGTCCAAGTCGCTAAACTAATCCTCGTACCACAAGATCCCACTTTCAGCCAAGTCTTTTGCTGCAGCTGCCTGGGATCATTTCACAAACACAAGGTATTCCTGGAAGAATTGATTCTGTTAGATAGTACATTGATCACACACATCGCCTGCGGACAGAAGATGGCTTTACAAGCAATAAGATGGGAGACAATTATATTATTTTAGTGAAATAAGACAGAGTACAAGCAGTGAGTGCCAATAGCCCAGGCTGGGGAGGGGAGGTACGGGCGGGCCCCCTCTGTGGCTGCCTCGGTGTGTTTGTGCTCCATCCTCAAGTGGCACGATAATCCACTAAACTTTCCTGCTCCCGCTCCTCTCAATGCAATCAGGATGCGAAGGCTCACCAGTGATTGCGTTCATTTGTAAAAGCATCCAAGCCAAAATTGAACCCCAAGGCTGATAAACTATAAAGATGCTGATCAGATCGCGGCTAAGGAGTCCACACTTGAGGGCACAAGTGTCAGGGCTGGAGCCAAAAGAGCAATGACTCTGTATACCTCACTCAGAGCCGGGCGACTGCCTCGGAATACAAACAAGAGAGGAGAAAACACAGAAAAACGACAGCGGAAGGCAGCAGGATTTTTCATCAGGCTGCATCTTTCAGAGGCTGGAAGTGTGATCTGTTTGGTGGATTTTCAGTTTTTAAATGCTGTTTTATGCACTCTTTGGAAAAATGGGGAGCATTTATGTTGCCTTGGAAAAGAATACAAATGCCATGAACTTTTCAATGCGTTTTATGTGACAAATCAATTCAAAGTAGCATGCAGTTGTGAAGAGGAAGGAAAAACAATCATGTTTATCAAATCAAAAAAGAATATAAAAAGTGTTGCATATGTATTCATCCCTCTTTAATTTGATACCCAAATTAAAACTGCCTTCAACTCAACTAATTAGGAAATAGTTTCCACCTTAGAGTAAAGTAATTTCACTGTAAAAACAACGGCTTTGTCTAGGCCTTGTTAGAGAATGTTGGACAGCAACATAAATACCAATGAATACAGGTTAGTTAGTAGAAATTAAAATATTAGTTAAAAAGAAAACTTACAGGTTTGCCACATTTCATGCAGAGGACACAACAAACATGTGGAAGAAGTTGATCATCTTAGATGAGACCAAAACCTTTTTTTTTTTTTTCTAGCATAGCATGCAAAGATACGTCTAGTGTAAAAATTGAACTGAACGTTACTCAGATCACAACATGGCTACAGTGAAACATGGTGGTGGCAGCATTGTGTAGTAGGGAAACAAGAGCTAAATACAGGATAATCCTAAGAAAAAAAAAAAACTGTTAGAAGTTGTGAACAACCTAAGACTGGAGCAGAGGTTCAACTTTCAGTAAGAGAACAATGCTCAACATATAGCCAGAGCCAAAATACAAATCATTTACATAAAATAAGTTTCTTCAACTGAGAGTCTGTGGTAAGACTAGAAGATTGGTGCTTACATCTCCTCCTGCTCCGATCTACCTAACTGAAGAATGTGTAGCAAATTGGAATATTGTAGCTATTGAAAAACTGGTAAAAACACACCCCAAAGGCTTGCAGCTGTAACTGCAGCCAAAAGTGGTTCTAAAGAGTTAAATAAGGAGGGCTGGACTTTTTAATGACAGATTTTAAGATTTTTACTTAGAAAAAAATTTAAACTATGGAAAATTGTTTTTATTCCCTCTTCAGATTTGTCAATAATTTATTTGTTGATCTATCATACATCCTCTAACATATTTCACAAATTGTTAAAAAAATGTAATGAAATACTATAAGTGGTGTGAATAGATGCAAAGCAATGTAGCACTTGAGCTTTGTCATTTATTTCTAAGCATGGTGTGAATTTTACAATGAAAAGTAGAAACATACAACATATGTTGTAGAGGAAGGTGTATGGATTAAATATATCAGTGATATATCACATTATCAGAATAACAGTACATAATTGTATTCTTCAGGTCCAGTACATCCCAGGATGTTTCAGCACTTAGCTTATTGTCACCACACCAAAAGAACTGGTACAACCTTTGTTTTTTTTTTTTCTTTTTTGCTGCCCTACAGTTATCTCTCACAGCTATTGCAGCTTCTCATACTAAATGAACAGTGTCATTACTTTAAACACACATATCTGCCTCTGCCGAAACACAAAGAGCGAAGAGAGACTGAAGAAGAGAAAAGAAAGAAAGGGAAGATCTGAGGATGCCCCCCCGCCCCGCCCCATCCTCGTGGCCCCAGCGCGTTAAATGTCAAAGAGCAGTCAGCGGGAGAGACTGATTCCAGGAGGCGATGTGAATGGGACGATTGAAGACCTGCTTTGATTGACAGCTCTTCCTCTCCCGTTCTGCCCTGAGGCTGATTGACAATGTGGTTCATCTCACATTTTGTGACTGAGCTAATCCAGTAAATTCCTACCAGACGCTGCTCAACTCAGCGGAGACGTGCCGCTCCTTTCCCAGGTGGAGGTTTCGTTTTGTTCCTTCCTCCCCAAAATAAATATGTTTTTCCATCTGCGGCACCCAAAACAAACCGGGGAAGAGGTTGGGGGGTGAGGCGGTTGAGGGTTCGAGGGGGGCTATAATTAACTTTAAGTGCATAATTAAGGGAGTTTAGAAAAGTGGTAGTTTTTTCTATGAATTAAAATGTAGACTAATTACGTGTGGGAATTGTCCTGCTGTTGTGCTAGCGATTAACATTGTCACAGGTTACTGTCTCAATATGCTGCCGGTTGGAAATGGGATCACCTTACTGGAACGATTGATCTCTTGCCAAGTTCAGTAATTAATTGACTCAACAATCACTGACACGCAACTGTCTCGCGCATCGTCCCTCATGCCCACAAGGTGTGCCGCTCGTCCTCTCGACCTTGCACCTGTATTTTGATGTGTGCCGTTTCCCACAATTGGCTTCAGCCGCACCGCAGCTGGCTTTTCAAAGAAGGGGGAAAAAAAAAAACATGGTAAGGAAAAAAAATACAAGAGAAAGAATTTAATAAAAAAAAAAACTCTTTTAGAGTTCGTCTTTGACACCAGTGACACACATTAATGTGGTTGCCCAATAAGGATAGGCGTGTGCAATACATTTGACGCCTTCATTAATCATCATTCCTAAATGATCAGTCTGTAAGGAGATTCATTTAAGCATGATTAATTGCAGACGGAGTCTAATCAGGCGATGAATTACCTGCCTAACCTTTTGCATGAGGTTGTTGTTAACCTCAAGTCTAACCATTGGAACCCAGAGTAGTTAACTGTGTCAAGGAAAATTAAAATACAGCAATAATGAGAATTTTCAAAGGCGTATATAACTCCAAACTTTAAATGTCCAAACGTTACTTTTAATTTTTTTTTAAATTTTTATTTTACTGCTGGTTAGATAATTTCGCATATATACATTTCTATAAACAATACTTACCAGTTAATTTATATTTTACTGTTTGACTTAAGAGTTAAGCTATGTTATGATTCCTAAGCCATCATTTTCTGTTTTCCAAGCCTATAAACTGGAAATAATATATATATTTTTGACAATTCAAACCGGGGAAGAGAAGAGAGCATGCCACTCAGGTTAATGTGTATTAAGTCAAGAAGTGGTTACAAGAACACACCCACTTAATTTAACTTGACCATATCTACAGTCAGAGCAAAAATTAAGGATAAAATCAACTGAAACAGTGGCAAGCAAGGCTAGACACAAGTTAACTTTGGTGGCATATATAATCAGGATTGCAAGGAAGGTTAAAAACAATCTTCAAAGCTCAGACTGTAAATGCATCTTGGAATCACGAGTCCATAACTACTACTAGACCCCATCTACATAGAAGCTGGGCATAGATGCCTGCCAGAAAAATTCTATATCAATCCTCCCATCATAAATGTAAAGGTTAGGAATTTGCTAAACTCTGCTAGGACTTTAACTGGAACTACAGTATCTGCTTTGTTCGGATACTGCAGGTGGATTTTGTACTCAACAAAAGATGGGAAAGAACACTGTTGTGTATGGTGAAGGCTCTGTGATGCTATGGGGTGTTTCTATTCCACCAGTCCTGGGAACCTTATGAGATTCTAGGGCAGGGGTGTCAAACTCCAGTCCTCGAGGGCCGCTGTCCTGCAACTTTTAGATGTGCCTCTGCTGCACCACACCTGAATGGAATAATTAGGTCATTAGCAAGGCTCTGGAGAACTGATCTACACAAGGAGGAGGCAATTAAGTCATTTCATTCCAGTGTTTTGTACCTGTGGCACATCTAAAAACTGCAGGACTGCGGCCCTTGAGGACTGGAGTTTGACACCCCTGTTCTAGGGAATGGTTTTAATGAAGGTAAACAATATAAATAATACACAGATGCAGCCAAGTGTGACATCTTGGGCTCACAATGTCTCTATAACAACTATTACATTTAATATTATGTAAAATATATTGCTTTCTACTTTACACTTACTGTTCCTTTAACCCCCACAGAGATAAAAATGCGTAGTTTTTTTTTTCTTCTTGCTTTGTTAATTTAGATGAAACGATTGGGGTGGGGGGACATGTTCCTGTCTTTTCCAGTGTTGACACTGATGCATGATTATGTCCATCAATGTCATCAATAGATGTTACACTCTTGCCTGTTGTCGAGCCCACAAGACAATACCTGGATGTGTGCAGTTCTGTGTTTGCTTTGTAATCATGATGAAAGCCTTGCCAGGCAGTTACAACAATATTAGAGTGAGCTAATCTCTCACAGAGATGAACTGAGAATGACTCGCATATGCATCAAGCTTGCATTGAACACTCGCTGCATAGTATGTGTTTAAAGTTAGACTGTCAGGTCTGCAGCAGCATGTTGCATTTGTAGGTGACTATATATTCTCAGAATAATGCAGTCTCAGGTTCAACTTGCATAAAATATTTAGTACCAAGGAAATTTTGTGATAGCAGCATTGTTGAATATTGCAGTGACAATGTAGGTTCGAACATAACCCATATTTTCTCAACTCATCTTCTTTTCTATGATCACAATAACTCTCCCACTTTCTGCACTTCGACGTCTTAATCACGAGAATCTATATCAGGTTTGAACATTGAGGGCACATAAAGTCCATTCAGTTTGCCAAACACGTTATTTACATGCTGTATGGGAATGCGGGGCACTTTATAAACAAAAGCCTTCCAAATATACTGGATCCACTCATTGATATTGACATAATGTGTGGAATTCAATATATCTTGCAAGCTCTACTCTGTGCTCTTGAAAACAAGAAAAATGTGACTCGATACTTGAAAAGAGAATAAATACTGGATTAAACCATACGCTCCGATACAACTCCCGCTTCAGAGCCAGTGCTCATTAGAGGCGAGGAAAAAAAAATTTGTTCACACACAGAAATGAGCCATCATAATTGCATGATTTTATGCACAATTCAAATTCAGACCATTCCTTCTTGACACAGCCAATACATCTGTCACACAACTCCTCGTTTTTCTTTTTTTGTTGAATAATTAAAAAAAGAAATAGAGAAACATACTAATGAGAGAACCTTACTTGAGGGCTTTGCTGCTCCACTGACTATCATATTAATGTATTCCTGTGTGAATTAAACGCATCATCAAACACCTAAGTTCCCTCTGTGTTTTCCTCTGAAGATGAGGCCTGGACACCAGTGTCTACCTTGCCCTCCAAAAAAATTAAGGGCATTCTTCATTATTTCACCTCTTGTGATTACTTGTTAATAGCCATGCACTAAAGTTCCTCCCTTTGAATTAAGAAAACATTGTGAATTTATCTTTTTATGAGAACGACATTGTTTCAGTCGACCATTAAGTCATTAGTAAATATTAAAAGGATAATCTGATTTATTATAATTCACTCTTTTATTTCTTACATATTTGCATATGTACAAATCTGTCATATTTGTAGAAATCTCTGCAATATTGAAATTTCAATTTCAGACCTTTGTTTAGTCCATAATCCAAAAATAATGGCACCTCTGAAAAATCTACAAGATATGACAGGTCATATAGTCATAGTGGAATAGAAAAATGGGCCAAGCGATTTACCTTACAACAGGAAAGGAACCCAGTGGAAACACTGAACTACACAACACCTGGATCATCTGTTATGATCCAGGTGTCCATCATCATGCTGTCCATATATGTGAAAAATTGTGAACCTGTTGAAAATTATTTGTTTCAAGCATTCTCTAATCAGGCTTATTGAGCTTAAGCTATTTTGTAAATACAAATTTGTAAAATGTTCCATTTTGTAGAGTTGCAAAGATGGTGCAGGCGTACGTCTAAGAGACTTGCAGTTATAATTGGTGCATGCACAAAACATTGACTCATCGTGGATGAAGACAAATGATGGATTTGACTTAGTGTTTGTTTGTTTTTGTTTTTCTATTGTGAAACAAATGGAATAAAATAATATAATTTCTCTTCAGATTATGCACAACTTTGTGTTGGTCTGCAACATAAAAAAAATAATGAAATGCATTGACATTTACAGTTGAAACATTGCAGAAAGTTACAAAAATATCAACAGACATTGATACTTTTGCAGGGCACTTTAATATGCAATATGTGACAGGCAGGAATGCAAGAGGTTAAAACTTAGATTCTACCATTTCTTTTTCATCCTTTCTTTCTTGTTCAGCCTGAAGGTCTGTTACCTACCAGTGTAATCTATGCCTAACCTTTTAACACTTTCCTGAACTTCTCTCTGTTCCTCCTTCCTTCCATTCATCCGCTTATCCCTGCCTTCCTTTCTCCTTGACGCAGACTGACAAGTTTTCAGTGCTCCTTTCCCAGAGTGTCTGTGACAGCTTGCACCGGCTCATTGAGGCAAATTGAAAATGGGGGGTATAAAGTACACATGGAGGTATTTTAAAGACTGCTTTGTAGCTGAGCAAACATGTCGGCTCATGCTCTAAAATGGCATGTCCAGGGCGGAGGGAGTGTGCAAGATTTAATAATCATAATAGACCACATAGCGCTGAAACTGCTACATTGGTCTGGCTTTCACTGAAGAGTTCAGAGAGATGTTAAATTGAGCGTTGATATGGAAATGTGCAAAATCGCTCTCTTTAAAGGTATTGCCCAGGCACCAATAAAGCAAAGTAAAGTATAAAGCAACAAAGCATGCAGTTAAGGTGGGACTAAAATGTTAGTTTGAATATTTAGAATAGATTTGCCCATAGCTCTTGGAGAGCAAAGCAGGCAGTGTTTGATTGATCATGTCCCACAGGGGCGACAGCCAGCATGCCATTTATACACAACAAACGGGCTTGGCTGCACTAAACTAAGCTCACACAACCTATGCAGATAGCGCAGTCTTTCATTTTAACATGTGCATGCTAAACCTGGCTGATAAACGATTTGCCTAGCAGCACTTCCGTCCATATTTTATCACAGCAGACAATGCTTGGTGGCGTTGCCAGACTCGGTGTATATCCAGTATTAGGCGAAAAAAAAAAAAAAAAAGAAGTGTCTCCTCAACCTTTCAACAGCTTGGCTCCTATAATTAACTTCCACAGGACTGATGGGAGCTTTAGTCTGGGGCTGAATGGGAAGAGTAAAATAAAAAAAAAGAGAAAAGAGAAAAATAGTTGAAGATAAAGATTAAAACAGCATATACTCACAATACAGATATACACTGAATTTGACAGAGATAGGAAGATCTTGGGTCAGTCATGCTCGAAGCTCATAACCTCACTTACCCACCGAGCTCTTGTCGAAAGCAGAACTCGCTGAAAGGATTAATGAACATTTACACTTAAAGCTGAGCAGTTGCAAAACACATCAAAAACCTTAAAGCTGTGGCACGCCTGCAACATTTTAAGCCATCACTTTGAATATGGCAATGATGCCAACAAAATATGAGCGGGGTAGAGTGTTAACGTACATATCCAGAGGCAAGAGTCTGGTAAATCTGGAGCCCCAGTGATTTTCTTTTTTCATCTTTTAATGGAGAGCTTTCAAATTTAAGTGCGTCAGATAAACAGATGTTCCAGTCACAACCTAAAATACCCTCTGAGTTTAAAGAGAAATTTGTTCACGAAGTTACAGGTTCAATTCAGAACTCTACAGCTTTTGCGTACGTTTCACAGCTTATTTTTGCTGCAGTTTCAAATCAAGCAAACATACAGGGAGAAACTATGAAAAAGACATCATACTCCATATGTAGTGAAGAGGAAATAACAATTATTGCTTTTGCTGTTTCTAATCGTAATCTTAACCAGACGAGAGCATGTTTGGGGTCCAGATGACGTCTAGACTATCTGCAATTGGACAGATCCTGCACATGCTTTTTGTTAGGAGGTATCATTAATAGCCAGGCGTGACCTCTGACCATCTCTTTAAACCATTAGCCGGGCTGCTGATGGTTTCTGTTTTCCTTCGTCACAGAAGATCTTCAAGAGGAAGAGTTGTTGTTTTGAGGATATTGTGACACTGACTTGATGTGTTGCGCTTGTTTTTGTAAGAGAGGATAGATTGTCAGTAACTTGATTAAAATCCATACTCTAATGGAGTTATATTCTTCAAAAGGACATTTATTAAGAAGTATTTATTGTTTTATTTATCGTGGTAAAGTTTAGAATGAACAGAAAACGACAATAAATAGTTGTGGGGGTTGGGTACCAATGTCAAGGTATGTTTTAAAACTACAAGCATGCTTTGTCATACCATCCATAAAGTCATTTTAATGAGATACCAGCTAAAGAGTTAAAGTCACTATAATGTTCTTTCCTCCAGCTGTTGCTGTGCTCTACAGGCCAGCTGACTAAAACTAGGATACTCCCTTTTCTCTTATAAGACAAGAGAGACGGACATTTGGAAATATTTACAGGAATAATAAAGCATAGACCCTTAAGGGGTAAAACCTAAAGGAACACCACCCATCACTTTATTAAGGTAACACTACTACTACTACTACTACTAACTGTAGGCTTTAACTGGGACGTTGGTGAACTAACCAGCTGATTTCAGCTTCATAGAGACGAAAAGTAGAAAAGTAAACTGTTCTCCACAGTGAACAAGTTAAAAAATGAACATGAGATTTTTTTCATAATATTTTGAAGGTATTTAGTGTGATAATAATTAACAAAAAACATTCATGTCTTTCTTGGTAGTATACTTTAGGACTACATACACTAATTTCATTTTTTGAAACTGTAAATGTTTTTGCTCAAATCTGTATTAATAAATTCCAAGGAACATCAAGGAAATCTTATAGGTTGTAATTATATTTGTGATGATTTCAAATTGGCAGGAGTAGAAAAACCTTTTTAAATAGCAAGTGGATTATTCTGTATAATCTATGTTATAGGTTTCCATGTACAATTTGTTAAAACTGTAGCATTTTTGCTCGAGGTAATCACACCGTGACAGTCTCATACCGGCACATGTCTAGTCTAAACATATATGCCTACAAGTGTCACCAATCATGCGCATGCGTGTCACTTTGTGTGTTCATCTATTAGATAGGAGGGTAGCTCCCATTCAGTAACCTATCACTTAAATCTGGCTGCGGGGCACAAAGTCCATTTGTCACGTCACGCTTTTGTTATCACACTTTTCTTCAGAGAAAACAAACAGCAAATCGCACAAAAGACCTCCACAGAACGACGCTGCCTCATCGGCGAGAGCTCTTTATTAGATATGATGTGGAAAAGGGGAGGACTTAGACTTAGCAGAGGAGGCGGAGAATGAGGAAGATGTGTGATGGCGTGTGGATGTGTGTGTGTTGGACTGTCCCTGCAAACGAGTACGTTTCCTACTTCTTGTATGGGGTGTGTGTGTGTGTGTGTGTCTATGTAGGCATGTGCATCTAGGAGAGTGTGGAGGTGTGCGTAAGAAAGATACCCGGAGCCTTGCTATAGTACTCTGTTCCTAAATCATGTGTACAAGCTGTTTTCAATAAACTGTTAAATTTGATAAAGAGGTCTGGGATTATATTACAAAGCCCACAGGGCACTCGGACCTCTGCTATCATGAATACATTTTGCCTGATAATAACACTGTGACTTCAGTCGCTGCCACAGGAAAAACTGCTGCCCTTCTGGAAATCAAGTTGCATGACAGGGTGACACCTGTATAAATGGACAGGTGATGAGATTATAATATATTTATGCTTCCTGGGCAGGTGTTAAGGGACTCCTACAAGCAAGAGTAAGTAGCAACCAGAACTGGAGGCGGTGGCCCTGGAAACCATGGGGGTGAATCCCCTCACCTTGAAGAAGAGGCCTTTTATTCATGAGGGGGAGTAATACAGATGGGTAGAGGAATTTGTGATTAGGTTATAAGACTTTGTGTTTACATGAAGGATTTCTACTAGGTTATGCTAATTTGTCAGAAATATGAACTGTATTGTCCATTAAACAAACAGATGTATACTGTATACATATTTTTAAGTACTTAATTAAAAACACCTTCCTGACCAAATTAGTTAAATAATTCACTTTGGAACCATTGGAGTGGAACATCATTACCTTAAACTATCCCAAAACAAGAAAAAGTACCTCCACTTCTGACGCTCTCAGATGTCAGAACTCATTACTGCGTAAGCGCCCATGTTACTTGGTATTCCCGACCGTGCCAGACTTTCCCATATCAGTATCTAGGTGGCTAAGAAGGTGGGCAGGTGATGAATGTTCAGTAATTGTCAGAGTTCAAGTGGTAAAAAGATTCAAATCCATGACAGTGAGAAATGGAAGAGATTCCCCGGGGGAAATTTCAGGCAGCGAGGAAGTGCATCCAGCCTGTCTAAATAACTGATCGCACCTCAACTTGGTCACTTGCTCAGAACGGTGCGCTCTGATATTAGAAGTTTGCCTGTATTGCAAATCAGAGCTGCTGCAGCTTTTTCCCCCCATATTAGCAAAGTGAACGTATTCCAAATATGATTTTCAAATTTTGACTATGATTGTGAAGGAGTTACATCTCAGCAAATATGACTAAAAATGAAATTCATAGCAGGAATGAATTTTTGAGCTGGACTTTAACTGAAGTGTTTTTTGTATGCACATTACAAATATGAAGTTTTGTGTTTAAATAAAATGGAAGGATGTGATCTTTCCTTGCTGGTGTCAATTCTGGTAATGGAGGAAAATGAGTCCTCCATTGACTGACAGTCAAACAAATAGTTGACTGTCAGCTTGGTTTTCCCTGACTAGTGATTTTTTCCTATTTATACAACGTAAACACACCATACATAAAATCCACCAGGTTGTGTTGACGATAACATTTAGTGTCAATAACCTTACTGAGTGAAGAAGATTCAGTTAGTCATATTTAATATTGTTAAGCTTTGTAAAAGTCAAATTAAAGAAGCACAAAAGCTCGGAGAAGCTGTTTGAAATTAAGCCCTATGAGACACATCTGCAGTTTATTTAGGCTGCAAGAGAGCAATATTTAAAGCAGAAAACAGGAAGAGTGACGAGAGTAATGGGCTCTGTTTTATCACTGAGCTTTCAACTTCTGTGACAAACATGTTGGACTTGGAAATGTTTTTTCCTGCTGGTATTGCTGTAGGACTGATTTACGTTTGCAAATTCATGTGAGATATTTTTTGTACAAAGAAACAGTCAATGATACCCTCCATAAAAAAGGGTAAAGCACAAATTGCTAATTTAGCTGGTTGCTTACAAAGATGTGTCTGAGCAATAATTGTCCCATTACTTGACCCATTCCTGCACCCTAGATACAGAAAGGCTTAACTGAGTGAAGGAAAAATAGACTTACTCAGTAGCCCAAAGCTGCTCATCAGATGATGAAAGTAAAGCTTACATTTCATTTAGAAATCAAGATTGTTTGCAGGTCGATCAAGATTGTTGGATTGTAGGACTGTCGAATAGTTTTCTAAATCACTTGTGAATTATTCACTTTCATCAACTGAATCTCCTATTATCTATAATAACCATTATTTGCAGGGCTTATAATCTACTATTAAATCATTTGTCATAAAGATAAACATGACCGATCCCCATCCAGTATGAGAAGTCAAAAGCTGACTGAAGCAAGAAGCAGTCAAAAAAGCAATTTGAATCTATAACGATCTAAATGCATGCACCAAGTTCAAATAATAGACCTACATGGATTGTGTTGGTAAAGTAATAGTTCAGCTTCTTTGAGGTAGAGATTCTGTTGAAAAGCTATACATTGTTAAAATTTACTTGGCTGCATTAGATAGATCTCTGGTTGTTATCATTTAGAATAAATCCCAATTAGTTGGTCCATGGAGATGGAAGCTGATTGCCCAACTACTGTCATGAAACAACTCTGATCGCTTCTGTTCTCAGGAAGTTTCAGGGAGGAAGATCATTGGTGTTGCACGTCCTCCACTTCCATTTCCTGAGTAAATATACATTCATTTTTGTGTGAATATCAACCCAATCCAAACATGACAACTGGTTCATAAAATATCATTCACATTTTGCATTATTTTTTTTAAATGAGAGTTGCTTTGATATAAGTCCACAAAGACTTTCATCTCAAACTTTCGAAGGTGTTTTTAACTTTCAATTCTCTCAACCTGGCTTCAGGTAATTAATTTTGACTTGTACCAAAAAAAGCACACCCAGAGTTTTATCTAATGTCTGTACTATTCATTTAAAAAACATCTGTCACAACTTCCTATAGTGATTTTGTGTTATTTAATAAAAAAAATGAACTCTGATGATGAGTATGTCCATTGGATACTCCAAGAAAGTCATACACCTTCATAGATAAAGACTCTGGCTTATTTTGAGGTACTTAAATCTTCACGGATGCCTAAACAGCAAAAGTGCCCATGAGCATTTCCAAAATCACGATGACGCAACTTTTTAGTAATAATGTGGGAAAAGTCAAAAAGGACATTTACCTGAAAATTGCCATTCAAACATTAACATTGACATTAAAAGGGACACAGATTCCAGAACAAAAGTTTTAAAATTGCTTTCAAAGAGTAATAAATAACCTGGACAAGCCTTTTGTTCTTCTCCCAGAGATGTTGTTCATGTAGAATAACTTTACAACAAACTTACACGCTGTGGTTGACTCAGTGCTTGTAGTCAAAATATAGCAAAGAAAACACCAGGGGCCGTCTGCTTCACTGGAAGTGGGGCTTGTTAAAGTCTGACCTTCCCAAACAACAACAAATCAGCACTCTGTTGACTTCCTCCTGGGTTAAGCTGTGGTTAATACGGACCGGACAACCGTTTTCAGCGGGACAATCAGTGGCCCCTCACATTATTAGTGATATAAACAGGCAAATGGGATTAGAGATTGATAAAAAAAACAAAAAAAAACTTATTTTATTACAAAAAGAATCAACAAAAATATGATGCGCTCTCAGACGGAAAGGAGATCTCTCAATAGTGCTGTCAGGGCCTCGTAAAGAGGACGTTTCCTTCCTATTTTTGGTGACTGGACCTTCCCTCTTTCCAAATAGTAGTCCTCAGTTGTATCTCACTGTCTGGTACTCCAGTGCCACCCCCCAAGGTGCAGGGAATTACCCTGTCTAGCACCCCTTCTCTATATTTAGGCCATTTAAGGTTGCATGGTTTAAAAAGGAAAGTCAAAAGATGCCATTCTTTATGAATGTCTGAGCTTATGAATAGGGTCGCAGCGCCTCTTCCTCCATCCCCTCGGGAGTTCACCTTTTCAAATATAACAAATGCCTCAATTAAAATCCCCTTCAAACACCGTGCTTATTTTTTGATAACAATTGCCCACTGCCTCCCTCTTGTCCCCTTCATTTTCTCTTCTATTTTATTTCCTTTCTCTAAGGAGGGCTGATGTAAAGGGGCACGCAGGCCAGACGATATTTCCGTGTAGCAAGAACAGAGGGAGACGGAAAGAGACGAAGATAAACTTAGAGAAGAAGATAGAGTGAGAGAAAGAGGGAAAGAGCAAGCAAGAGAGGAGAGTGTTTTTCTTTTGTGACCGAAGGAGGGATGTGAGGCCTAGAATGATGTGAGCCAGCAGATGGCAGGGTAACAACAGTAATATAGCTACTTTTGCTGCGTCTGTCTGCAGTCAAATTGCAGGTCTGAGGGGAATCCTTGGTGTGTGCACAGACAAATGTGTTCAAATATTCCAAAACCTTAAGGTTTCACATATACATAAACATATATAATGTTAATATGTACACTGATTTACTAAGAGTTCAAGTAAATTTAAAACCCTTTTATACTTTTTCTTCAATGTTTACACATTTTTATTCAAAGACTCAATTTTTTTAATTTTTTTTTTAGGAAAGTTTGACACCATTCAGATCTCAAAGGGGAAATTGAACTAATTCTGAATGATGAGATCTGATGTTTACATTAGCCCTGAGAAGCTGAGATGAATTAAGGCTTCAATTGAAGATGGCTGGCATTCATAATGGTGGACTTAAAGATGGCAAACAACAGCAAACAAGTAAATCCAAACAACATGATCTCCCCTGGACATTATCAGCATGTGAAGCTCATGGTAGCGGAGCTGTCTGGCATTGTTTAGCTTAGCTTAGACTAGACTGGGTTCGATTAAGCTCCGGGGAGGAAACCAAAGGCAGACTTTTTCCATTCAGTAATATTGACTAATTAATAATTATGTCAGCCCCCCGCCCCTCTTCAGCTTTGGGTTGCACGCTGGTTTTGTGGGCATGATTGCAACCATGTTTTTTCTTCTTCTTCTTCTTTTTTTCTTTTTTCTTTTTTCTTTTTTTTTTGATGAAAGCCTGCGCAGGAGTTCTGTTTACTGCATCTTAAAAAATGTGCCTCTCTGCATGCAAATGCACACAAGTAAATTAGACCAGAGCAAATGGTGGTTTACAGTACATGTTGCACAAGGCACAAGAAGAGCTGCAGAGAGCAGGAAACAGGATCTCTGTTTGAAACTAACAAGCCAACTTGTTGTGGAGTCGAGTGTGGTTTTTATCTGGAGCTCCAGCTGTTTTGCATAGAAGCATTTATGCCACTCCTAACATTTTCTCTGTCTGTCTTCATGTGCCTGTCTCATCCCTACAATTTTTTTTATTCCCTCAGCCTTGGCCAATAATGTATGATATCTCTATCTTGAGAGCCACACTAATATTATAGTGCACCCAGACATCCCCTTTTGCCTTTTGGGCTTTTTTCTTTTGCCTTTCACTCTTCGAGTGTATCATCAAGAGTGTCTCCTGACAATTTCCAAAATGCGATGTAATGGTTTGTTTATGATTATTTTCTGCAGCATTTGTCCCATTTTCACTGACTGATGCTTATGAAAGATTACCCAGTTAAATTGGATGGAGAATTCCCAGATGATTGCGTCCCTCAAAGAACATATCCAAGAAAGCACGAGTAAATAAATCTCCTGGACTCCAATAAAATATGTAGTTCATCCCTATGAATCACAAAATATGGTGGGGGTTCATTTCTGACCATGCTGCGCTGGCTGCGGGCTCTGAAATTTTTCAGTGCAAATTATGTGATATACAGAGTGGGACAGTGGTTGTTAAACTCTGTTAGAGAAAACACTATCACACGATTCATCTTAAGCAAAAATGAGTTTGTAAAACCGTTTTGACAGCTTAACCAATGATTTATGTCTGGCTTCATGATGTTTGTGTAATGCTATATTTATTTATCCTTCCAGAAAACAGTTTATGGTCAACCATTAGTTTAAATTCAACAATCATTCAGTTTAGATTTTTATCTAAAAAAAAAAAAAAAAAAAGAGTTTCTCCTTCACTTTTTTTGGCACACCAATCTCCTTCTTTCTCCGATAATTTCGGTCTAATATTATCTTCCAGAACCCAAACAGCATTTTTCCTCCATTTCTTTCCACCTCGTCAGGTCACAGTGCAGCAGACAAGTCGGAGCAAACCTCAAGTGAAGAGATGGTGAAAATGTTTGGGTGGCTCAACCCTTTCAAATTAAATGGATGGCATCCCAGGGAGGCCTATCAAAAATGATTAAAAAGGGTGGAAGACAGCATGTGTGTGAAGTGTCAAGACGAGTCGGCACAGGCTAGCAGACCAGCAACGAGAGCCGGGAAGCTTATTAGCATTTCAGCGGATAGCGACCTGCCTAGCCCCGAGCGCTGATCTTAACACTGGTCTGTCCTAAACCACACCGCTCTCTTTCCTTCTGTGTGTGCAAAAAAACAGTTTGTGTCAAGATGGAGGTTCACCAAAGTCAGGAATGTTTCTGTGTGTTACTGTCAAATTAGAGCTGCAGCCTGACAGATAGTGTTTGTATACAGTATTCTGAGGAGTCTGTTGGATTTAAAATACAGTGTGGGTAAGAGCAAATGTCAAAGTTTGCTGTTATCAGTTCATGGCATTAGATTGGAGTATTAAAGCAGTGGCTTCCAACTTCCTGTTGGCGGAATTAAAATTAACTCAATCACACTTATATCCTCATCATCTCTGAACTAAGATTGGGCCCGTCTGAGATTCTCACAGTACAATAATACTGATCAACAATGTCAGGTTTCTCAGCATTTACACGGAAAGTGAGGCAAATTTAATAATATGCTCTTTGAATGAAATGGTTTTCATTTAAAACAGAAAAGCTGCAAGTAATCCTGTTAAAATAGCTTATTGATAGTAAAGAGAGTGATACCTTTCGTAATATTTATAAATTGCTATTTGATTTCAATAGACAGACCTAGGAAAAAGCATAAAAAAGACATCAGTGCATTTAGAACAAATTTTCAGTATACTTCAGTATATTAAATATGTTTGCTGTATTTACAGTCAGCAGAAGCTGGCGGTATTTTAAGTGAGAGAAGCATCTTCTATCTGTATTTCATCCAGCTAACAGGCAGTGTGCAGCAACAGGTGGGTCAGGGAAAGTGTTGTTGCCTATCTGAGTAAAGCCAGAGAAAATTCTTTCTGCATCTTAAAGAAAAAAAAAACCCTTTAAAACCTTTAGTATGTTTTTTTTTTTTTTTAATGAATTGGAATAAATGAGTAAGCACTTAAATTTATCTGAATTTAATTGTATAAGTTTTTTGTGCCAAGCAGTAACATTTTAAATCTAATTATTTCTATGGGTTTATACTGGTACCCAATGTCTGTTTTTTTATCTATCAAATGATATCAGTATTTACTTTCTACATGTTATATTACTCTGCTTATGTAAATAGCGAACATTGTGCTCTTGCAGCTTTTTACAAAAGTTTGGTTTTATACTACAAGGATCTGGAATAAACATGCTGTGTGTTGGTTCCAGTTATATATTACGGTTAAATTGTAATTCAGTAATAACCTGTAGATAAAAAAGCATAACATGGATAAAAAACATTTTCTCTTTTTCCATCTTCTGTCTGTAATATTTGCTTTTCCTTTTTTGATACAAATTGGAGTATATGAAAATATTTAAACATTAAATGGTAACATTTGATCCAAAAAGCATTATGTTTGACAAGAGCATTAGGATAAATGCTAGCTTGAGTCTAAAAACAATTTCCTACAGGTTTACATTCAATGTTTGATTGTGGAACACAATGCAATACAAAAGCAACCCTTTAACAGAAAAATCCTTCACCATTATTTTTCTCCCCCTCCTCCTCTCTGTGTTTTGTCTTTGAAAAGTGTGCGAGCATCACAGTGGACCTGGATGCTTAATCGGTCACTGTGGCGGGCCATGTTGCGATATCAGGCATTTCATATGACTTTATTGACTCTGAGTTTTTATGCTCTTCTTCATCCTGACAGTATAAAGAATGGGCTGACGCCGTTTGGCCAAGATTGGAGGCCATTTTATGTCCTGGGCTGAACAACGTGACTAATGGGAAGCCCTGCAGGACTTTCAGTGATATCACTCAAAACAAAGTTTGACATGGTGTGTGTGTGTGTGCGAGAGAGAGTTATGTTTACTGTTAGACTTTAGGAGCCAATATTTAGCAACTTCATAAGGCATATTTCCTTTGCAAAGTTCCTTCTCAAGATTGTGTTTTCAGAGAAATTAATTACTGCGAGTACAATAATGTGAGCTTCCATACAGCGGGTATCCTTTGTCCCCTGACAAGGTTTTCTCACTAAAGCGACCTTGGGAGTTTGAGCCCGGGTGCCTACCTTATAGCTCCCAGCTCTACTCAAGCCCCCACAGAGCATCTTAATGTCTGAAATTAAAGATAGGCTCTGCCTAATCTGTGTACAGTAGCTACCCTACCTTTGGCATGTGGTTGTTGCTAATTACTTTGAGCTGTTAAGGGAGACATATCTGGGGAGACTGGCAGGAGGGAGAGACCTACAAACCCAGTTTAAAAGAAGAATCTGATTTTCCCATTGCTCCCGCTGGCTTTGTTTGACCTGTTGGATATGCATTGTTCTGTAGCTGTCTGTTCCAGGCTAGGGATCTACCTGTTGTTTTGTTATGTTGGAAACAATGCCTTTAAAATGGTGTCCAATATTAAGTTGATTGTTTTTGCAAGCATCTCTGTTAATTGTGTGTTTTTTGGGTTTTTTAAAAAAAAAAAAAGGGAAACAAAGTGTGAAAATTGGGAAGTCTTGTTTGCTTGGTGTGGTACAATGACGCCTTTGTTCTATAGTGCATGAATGGGACCCAAGCAAACACTGATCTGTTCCTTCTGCGTGCGAACCTGGTTCTGACATTGAAGCAATTAACTCTCGTTATTAGATTTAAAACAAAGTGCCTACATTTATTAGATATCATAATTAAACAACCGAAACAATAACAAAAAATGAAATTTTTTTTGACTACAAAACTGAAGTGGTGTTAATCAATTTGAAATTGCAAGTGAAGTGGCTGCAGCAAGGCGTGGTGTTGATGTCGGGGATGTGGTTTAGCGTGCTCGCCGCCTGGTAAACTGCTCCATTTAACTCCCCTCCGACTCCCACTGGCTCATTGCTAAATAAGGATATCAATTAGGCTAAAGCACTCAGCAAAAGCTCCCAAGTCAACCATCAGCCTAGGCATGAATGGATCTTTTGGGATATTGACTGCAGCAGCAATAGGTTTGTAAGTGGGCTGACCAAGGGGTAATTAAAGCGGCATTATCATGTTACAGCATTTATGGTGCTTCTGAGGCTCTGTGCTGTCCATGTAGTCAGGGATGCTCCTATCAGCCACCTCAAGTGAAAAGAAAAAAGTTAATTAATTATCTCTGTTATAAGGAACTTTAAGTCTGTAAAAATTAATTTTCGGTCATATTGTGAATGTGGCTATTATGTTTAAGTCTGACAAAGTGTACATTGAAGGTTAAAAAAGTGTTTTAGTAACAATGAGCAATGTCATTACATGCAATGAAGAAAATTATTAGTGCCAAGCTCAAGGCTGCCCACTGTATGAGGTGGCCTTGATGTATGTGCAATTACAGCATAATTGCAGAGATAATTACTGTATGGGCAAGATTAATAACTTTATTAGCTAAAATGGCTCACTTTTAAAAGAGGGAAATGTATACGTTGGTCTAGTGGATCCAAATTTGCTGAAAGTCAATTAACAGGCTGATTTTGTGTCTCATTACTCACATATTTCACCTTGGAAAGGCACCTTGGAAAGTGTAATTTAAAATGTAAAAAAGGTCAGGATGTCCCTCATACAATTAAGCCACAATCTGTGAAAAATTCCGTCATTGTGAAAGAAATGAAAATGGGTCTATTTTGACCACTACAAAATTATTCTCTAAAGTGCCAGAACAACTTCATGAAAAGACCAAAGAAATTACCAATAACATTTGTCTCATGTTTTAATTGTGCATTTTACAACACAAACTCCTTCTAAAGACTTATTTTTAAATACGCAGCAGTCAGTCTTTAAGCTCTGAAACAATAAACATGTTCCTCTTTAATTTAGTCAACCTAGTCATGCAGCACCAATGACAGGGCTATATTTGTCTTATCAAGACCTATTAACCATTTCCATTTTCTTATTAAATGTGTGCTCCACAATTTGTGATTTTTTTTCTCATCATGATGTAATTATGATGTATCATTTCTCTCAAATAAAGGCTCTGTCTTCGGTTGGTGTTAATTTGAACATGTGAACTTTATACTTTGAACTAATTGGTTGCTGTCGAAATCCCCTGAATGTGAGTAATTCGATCAGGTATTCCATAACCATTGTACAATTTAATTTGAGTAATTTAATTGGATTTGACTGCTCATTTCTGGGCCACTCTCCACTCAGTATCCAAGAACTGGAGAGGTATCCTGAGGCAAATGCACGCTAACTGCCACCAGTTCCTCACACCAACACAGTTCGGGCCTTCCGGAAAGATGGCTATGCTCGATAAGGCCAGAGACATAATTTGTGCAATGTGGGTGATTTGAGGAATAAATACCTTCTCCAACTTCTCTTCACTGATTAAATGTAATAATAAAGCAAACTGTTGCATTTTTTTTCCCTATAGAGGGAAGAGCAATGTCCATTAATCCATAACAGAGTTGCACTCTTGCTACGAACAACTGTTATGAGGTCAAGGACACAAATGTAATTTCGGGTCTTTTGACCATTTTTTGTTAAATCATCTGACATCTTTCCATTATTTGAGGTGTTTATTGTAAGATGTAAGTAATTGTAAGATGTTTAATAAGTCAACATATTTATAGTATTTTTTTCTTGGTATGAAATTGTCAGCTAACTTCCTTTCAGTATTCATGCATTTCATGAGCACAGATATAATTATTTTTAAACTGATGTTTCAATGTAAAAAGGGCATACATAATTTCCAATTCCATCCAAGTCAGTTCTTGTACATCTAAGCTAGAGATGGACACCTGAAGGCTGGTGCAGTCATAATCTCTTATGAATCATATTTCTAAGTGGAAGAGTTTGAAAATCATTTGCCTGAGTACCTCTTCCAACAATCCAAACATATGTTGATGAAGACAAGCATTTTAAAACTTTTTGAAGCAGAGATCACAATATTGCAACTGTGAAATTGTGTTTAGGAAACTCTCTAAAGCTAAAGTAATATGGGAAACTATGGAAAATGTTTTAAAAAACTAGTGAAAAACAAAGAGCTGATTGTACAAGACTGAGTTTTTACTAGTCATGATGTTCAAGGAGAGCATGCCCATCACATAATGTAGAAATTATAAAGATAAAAACCTTTGAAACATATTGAAAATTTCTCAGCCAAACATTTGGTGACATTTCCTAAGTTTAGGGATTCCTAAAAAAAAAAAAATTTCTGGATGCTACCATGACATTAGTATGCAAACATTTTGCTCCATGTAGTTTAACTAACATTTGTGATCTTTTTTTTCAAGCCATAGGTGTGTGTGGGTGCTTAAAAATTAGAATCTACTAGAATTAAATAATTGTTTCTGGTTGAAACATAATCACTACTATGCGATAATTTTCCACTCTTCTAACCTGCTTGCATGCATACATCATGAGTGGTTGGACATCATGAAATTTATGTTGCCTCATTTAATCCACTTAGGCCCTGTCCGTAGTTTAATATTTGCACCTGCACAGGCTTTTCAGTTATCACGTATAACAGGTAATAGGGAAGTTGCTCTGTGTACACAAGCTATATTTTTCTCTGTTATGCACTAAAACAGAGGGATTGCCCCTTAGATATTACATTAATGTAAGCATGTGCCACCCATTAGTATTACTGGTACCTGTGGCCTTGAGACATGGTGGCGACAGAGAGAGAGAGAGAAAAAAAGCAATGGCGACATCCTTCTTCGGTACTCCGCTGCTGTACCCAAACAGTGCGACAATAGAGCAGAGAGAAAGGGAGCAAATGAAAAGGAGAGAGAGATGAACACTGGAGAGAGAGATTAAGTGCACTAAGGAGGAGAGAGAACCACAGAGTGGAGATTGTGAGCGAGCGATGCCTATAGGCAACGCCAGCTCAGTCTTGCTCGGGTCCTCGTAGTTCCAGAGACAGGGATGACTCTGCCTCTCTGCATCACTCTTATGTAGTATTCATAGCAGCAGGTCCCTCTAACACAATTTGTGACCTCCAACCCAGCTGAGGAACATTGGAAGTTTAACAATGGGCGACTTCTCGGGGAGTGAGTGCACCGAGACTATGGTGAGAAACTTCCCTGTCTATTATTTCTCTTTTTATATATTGTGGGGAACGTGTCTTTTCTGGGAATTCTGCAATAAAATGACTGTTATTTATCATTACCAACCTCTTTATCATTTAGTCAATAAAAGGCCTCTCACTTTCTCTCTCTCCTTCGCTCCATCGCGGTCCGGGAGTCAGATATCTGTATTAGTCCCCCCCTGCCTCAGGGCGAGCTGTGTCAAAAGCTAAATCATGATCAGCTATGGCTTTCTGGCTAAATTGTGTATGAAGGCCCCGGGCAGAAAAGGTGCACATGCTCATTATTGGAGACACAGAGAAAAAGAGAGTGAAGTTTGCACACATGCACTAAGGGACACACACAAACAAAACTAGGAGGGATCGCTCTTTACACTTGGTAAGAGTACCTCGGTCATTAGGACCCATGCAAAAAGTTCAAGGAACAACTTCAAATGCATGTACTGTTTAGGGCTCCATAATCTAAGAGAAGCACACAGTATCCATTCTGAATGCTGCTGTTAGGATGAATAATGGAATTTTCATCTCATCTCCTCATTGTTTATCCTGCGTCGCTCACAGCATTGTGTGTACTTTTGCAACAAAAAAGGCTGTTTAAGGTGTTTGAAGGCTCATCTCAATGTAAATATGCATTGTAATATGATGCACGACACACAGCTAAACTTTCAGTTCAGCGTAATCCTCTTTGCTATTGACATTGCATGCATTCTTATTGACATTGCAATAAGAATGTAATTCATATTATGCATTCATAGCATTGTATGTCCTATTTTCATCGGTGTAAATCAATAAAGAAGGTGCATTACATGATTCATTCAAAACAAAACAGTTCTAACAAAATAAAAGCCTTGAGTTTGATGCACTGTAATGAGGACATGTTACTTGTTTCGAAGGGAGAAGTATAAGTTAATAAAGGAGCATTTTTGGCTGTACTGGCATTCACTGTATTAGTGCAATACACAATACACTCCAGAAAGAAAACGTCAAAGAACTAAACACATAAGATCTGCACAGAAAGCTGTGGATGCAAGAAAGGTATGTGTGGAAAAAAGTGACATTATAAGTCAGCCACACAGCATATGACTTCAGCAAGGATGGTCTATAACTAAAGGTTGATGGCAGCCAGAAGATGGAAGCAGAGGAAGTTACTCAGGAAGGCCTTAATCTGTCTGCCCACAACTTCTCCTTTAAATGCTCACAAAGTTTCCGTTGAAAGAAGAAAATGGTTTTGATTATAAAACAATTTATTAATAGAATTCACAATTTCACTGTTTAAACCTTGTAGACTAAAGATTAGCACATACTGGGCAAGGCCTTGTGAATACCACACTAAGAGCTGAACTATTAAGATCTCGATAGTAATCGGTGTCACTCCAACATGGAGGTTAGTTGATAATGGACTCCAGGATCTATTACCGCAGCAGAGCTGCACCAAAATCATCTACAGAAACTGTAACTGTAATTATTAGAAAGTTAATGCTGACACCAATGAGTTGTTTCTTAAGATTCTGCCAATACAAAGAAAGAAAAGAGACTTTGAGTAGGGAGACAGCTGTAGATGTCAGATTCATAACCAGATATTTTTGTTTCTTTTCCACACTTAGTTAGCAGCCACATTTCATTGTTTCTATAACCTATTTTGAAACATAAAGAACATATGGCTCCTGGTAGTTATATTTATTATATTAATAGTTTGATTAGGAACAAGTCTGCCAAACATTTCAACATGAATAGCCTGAAAATAATTTGCTGTACCTGTCCATGGACTTTTAGATACATAAAAACAAATATTTCAAAAAGCAGAGTAAAACAGCTCAGGAAGACCTAACAATAAAAATCTTTGCAATAATTACTAAAGCAGAATATTGTAAAAATAAGTAATGGTGATGCAGTTTCTCTCTATTAATACAATGCTTCAGTTTAATAAAGAGCATTAAACTGAAGCAATTTAATGCTTCAGTTTAGCAACACATGTTTACCGTTCATGTGGAGAAGCGTGTAGTTCTACTTTTATTTAAAGACGCAGGACAAAAACCCTCTGCTTCACATCACAGATCCAGAATAGCAAGAGGAACCACAAGGCCATTGAGCATCCATAGAGGCTTCATATAGCATTTTAAAATAATTTTATGGCTTAAAAAAAGAATCCGTATTTCAAAGTTTATTTTTTGAAAGATTCATTCTACTGAGATTTCTGTCCTAATTTTCTTTTTTTTTCTTTGACTAAAATTCTGTACCCTGATTGCCTCTGTATGTCATACGGAGTTGCATTTGCCAGCTAGCAAAGCACAGAGGACTTGGTCTCCCCTTTAGGACATTATCACCTTGTCCAGTCCTCTGGAGGGCCATGCTGTCCCCAGTGCAGCAGTTCCTGCTAGCGCTAATTAATTAAGAGGGCAGGTTGGCTGCAGCGGAGAAGGGGCCCAGAGCCTTTTCGCCTAGCAGAAAACACAGACAAAATGCCTAGAGACCAATCACCTCCTCTCCCCGTGATGAAACTACGCAGCTCTCTGAAATCAGCAGAGATTTAAGAACAGGTGAATTAGCAGGGGTAGCTTGCACTAGCTTTTATTGTCATGAAGGCTATACTTTTACATTTCTGCTAAACTCATTTGTCTTTGTTTTTATTTGATCAAACTGACACAATTGTGCATTGCAATTTATTCATTGCACAAAAAATACTTGCCTTTTTGATATATAGATTTTACTCTTATGTAGACTGACTTGTAAACTATATTAGAATACACCACTTAACACCAGCGCACAGCCCTACATCATAACATTTGCACAGTGTTCTTGTACAAGATGGAAATACAGTGTCAGAGGGAGATAGAGTCGGGAAGCAAGTGGGGGAAATAATACAACCACATTTAATGAAAGGTTAAATTTTCATTTACTCACTATTGACTGAGCTGAAAGGGCCATTATTTATTGTATTGGCATGATGTGGCCCATTAGTGCTGTATTGGAATTGGTTTGGCTCCTTTCTCTCCCCCTTTCTCACTGACTCTGTGTTGCTCAGCGTTGTGAGATCGCTTCAAGCTAAAGTGTGAGAAAAGACCTGTTTGCGTGTGTGTGTGTGTGTGTGTGTGTGCGCACATGTGTTTTTCCACGTGTGTGTTAGCGAGGCAGACGGAGGCCGATGTGAGCTCAAACTTTCCCCGCTGAATTTCATCTGTTTATTTATCCGCCGTCTGCGTCCTCAAATATTGCTCGGTGATTCGGGCATCGATCTGTTGTTCTCGCGATCTTACTGACTCATCAATGACAATCTAATTCCGTTTATCGCATTTTATCGCTCGCTGTCTCTGGAAAGTGACAAGACACATTGCGGCCGCGCGTAACCTAATAAAGGACCGCTCTGCTCAATCCAGATTAAGTCACGAGACGGCTCGGTTCCTCAAACACACAACGCATTCATTTAGAGCGGCCGCCTAATTGGGGTTGCTGCAGACAAGCCGAGAGGTGCAGAGGCTTTCAAATCCTAGTCATCTTTCTTAAGACCAATTATTCATTCGTTTATTAGCATCCCAGTGCACACCGTACACAGAAGTGCAATAATGAGGGCAAATCTACATAATTCCATGCTTAACAAAAGTACCCCGAGGCCAAACTGCACTCAAATATTCAAACAAAAGATCAGGTCAGTGGTTTTGAGGTTAATAAAAGTAGAAACCTCTTGCTTGTTTCTAATTCTTCCTCAGAATGAAAACAAAACAATAAAAAAAGACATGATCAGGACTTTTTTGTTTCTTTTTACAGTTGCTATATTTCATTTAATATCTGCAATTTATAAGAAAATTTGTTCTGTATTAGTGCTTTTTTCTTACTGGATTCTTTTTAGTGACCAATATTTAAAGTTTTCTTATAAAATATGAAAATCCATTTTACTACAAGATTTTTTTTTCTCCATTATTATTATTCAAAACTCTCTTCAGCTTCTGCTTCTTTAAAATACAGTTTACAAAGAAATTGTGATTTTATTGGAATTGTAGGATTCAATCTGGCCATCTAGACATATTTTCTATATCACACATTTACAAAAAGAGTCATATTTTTAGAGCGGCAGAGATCAGGGCCCTGTGAGCGGCGATGCCACTGCGAGCGCCGTCTGGCTATCTGAGGTCAAGCTTACTGCTCTGATAGCTGTGACCCAATATGGTGCAAATTGGTGGACTTTTTTTTTTTTTTTTCTGCATCACTGGTAGCGACATAAGAAAGTAAACCTCACTGGTGAATTTCAGCATACATCATGCTACTCATTCGTGCTTGCTCTTCAAATTTTATGACCCTTCCACCGGTTTCTTCCCTCCTTTTTTTTTCTTCCCCCCCTCGGTGCTACATATACAGCATGGGGCTTTACTGGCTTGTTTTCTGTCTGTTGGCACGCTGTGCCAGCATCCGACACCAGCTCCCTGCCACTTTCACAGGCTGTAAACATCTGGGGAAGGCCTTTCATCTGGTCAATGTGGTAAGGGGACCCAGGGGCTCTGGAAGAGTTCCACGATAAAAACAGGGTTCCACACTTGGTTAAGCAAGCTGAAGGCCGCCACAGTGACAAGCTGTGTTTAAAAAAAAAAAAAAAAAGGGAGGCAAATTGGAGAAAAAAAAATTTACAGGCTAAAACCACAAATTAATAGGTTCCTTCAGAAGGAACACTCGGTTTAGAGAAGGCTCATTAATTTGACATTTAAAATGGCAAGTTACCAAATAAAAAGGGGCTAGGGAACCCAAATACACATTACTGCACACATGTGGCTGAATAATAAACCAAAACATAATTTTTATTTTCAAAGAAATCTGATCAGAGGAAACATATACTCCAAACTTTCCTACGACTATAAAATTAAGACAAATTTTGCTTTTCTTGTTTTTTAGAATTTCAAGCTCGGATTTGGAAATGACATCACGTCCGAGGTGAATAGGTTCTCATCGCGAGTTGGAAAACTTGAGAAATGTACAAGTTGCTGGTGTGCTAACTGCTATTAGAAATATAAATAATGTATTTCCATCCATCTTAAACATATAAACACTAAAGAAGTATATTCACAAATGGGGGGCTGCACAGCACAACGTGTGCAACCGGTTTAGTATAATTACCCAAAGTACCAGTTAAACATTTATAGCTGCAGCTTCTTCTGCGGATGTTATGTTTACTTGGATAGTTTTATCCCTTTTAAAAATTCTGATTATTACATCTGATTTGATTGTTTTTCATTTCGAATTTTATTTTTCAACGCCATAACTGGCTCTTGGTGTTCTGTATGGCACTTTGAAAGATAGTGCTTTATAACAAAATATATAGACTAAAGCTAAATACACATGTGGTCTTGGACGTTGAACTAGGACAAAAACAACCCGCCAGTTAAATTCAAAAACTATCATAGTTGAAGGTTTTGTTTTGTAATTTTTGATTTTCCTCTTGCTCACTGTGTTCTTGAGTTTACTTTTGAAGTTTCATTGTGACAAAGTGAGACAGATGTCGGACTGAGTTTTCAAGAATCTTAACTCTTGTTTGGCAAAGTACCTGTGTTAGTGTGGATGGAGTCCTAGTTTGCAACATGGAACAAATAAGAAATTACAAGCAACAAAAGTGGCATGGATCACACACTGCAAAGCCTCTGGCCTCTTGCTTTTACCTTCCTCATAAATCTCCAGCAGCAAAGTGTCAATCAGCGCCAGCGTCTTCATAAGAGATTTCATAATTCATCTATCTATATATAGAGTCGTATGGATAGCGGTATGTCTACAGTGTGTTTTATCTTATTGAAAGGGCGAGTGATTTTCTTTCAGCACTGTGTCACGGTGGAGATGGACTGCAGTTCAACAACATTAATATTTAAGGAACCTCAGCAACTCCCTTCACCCTTATACATTATTTGGGCACTTTGTGACACTCACAGATTGCTGTCCCTCGGTGACACAAGCAGCATCCAAAGCTCGGCTCTCAGTGCCACAATAGAGATGCTCATATGTGACAACTGGGAGTGCAGGTATCTGTTCTTTCTGAAGGAAGCTGTTTGAGGAGCCTTTGATATGTCAAGGGCGGCCGGTTGCAGACACAAGATAAAAGCAAATGTAAAATCAGAAGCTGAGCTTTAAGGAATATGACTTCATGAAATTGTGAATGTTTAATCATCCTTTTCAACTCTGTAACAGTGACATAAAAGACCTTTTTTATATAATGGTAATCTCAGTCTTTGAATAGATCCGGCTGATTTTCATTCCCTGGTTTATGAAAGCTTTGATTACTGATTTCAGACAATTCCAACTTCTGTTTAAGAACAAAATAATGTTTTATAAGAAAAGCAGTTAAAATAGCCTTATCAATTATTTCAAGAGTTATTTACATTAGGAGTATATCAGAATGCTACTAATATTTTAAAGACAATTATTACAGAGACATTTTAAACTTACTGCAGCATCAGTGACTCGTGTAGCGAGAATTCATAAACATCAGCTTCTGTGTGTAATCGCTTACCTTGCCATCAAGCTGAGTGTGTAGGAGCAAGATCAGCATTTATGGGGCAAAATATCTAACAACAAAAAAGATTGGGGTGGAGTCAAAGGATGAAATGAGAACAACATCTCAAGAGGAAATTGTGGATCAAAGAGGAAAAGTCACATCACTAGTTTGACTGTATTTTGGATATTTAGAACAAAAAAAACTAATCAGCAATTATCAATAATAACTGATATGAAAAGGTTATATTGTGATACATTTTTCGGGAGTATCACCCAGCACCAGCACAACAATTACTAAGTAATCATAGTAGATATGGATATAAAACTTATATTTCAGAAGTTTGATTGTTCTTAGAGATGAAATTTCCAAAGCATTCTACTCAAAGAGAAAACTGATTCAATAAAAAGCACAAAGAGCACAAATGGAAAGTTGATGCAAGGGTTTGATCCTCCCTTATCTTCATTGTTTTTGTTTCCTTGCATGGTGATCACGGCACAGGAACCTTTTATCACTTTGCTACCAATGAAATCTTTCTGATATCATACGGGAAGACCAACACACTGTTCTTGTAAATCATTTCACAGACTTGAGGGAATGTGGACTTTCTGCTACTGCTGATATGGCACTTAAAAGCTGCCACACGCCTCTCTTCCACCTCAACCCCCTCTTCACCTCTGTGTCCGGTTTCTGGGGCTTGTAATGCATCCCTATACCCCTTCGATATTGCTAATATTGTACTGACCTGAAGCAGTTATGTGCTGTAGAACATTATATCCTCATCTGGGTGGCGTGGCGACTGTAAAGAACAATGTTTGTCATGAAACATGGCTTGGCTTATGCTCAGTAGCAGCACGCCCAGGCACCCATGATGCTCGTACATCAAGTGCCGGCCTTGTCGCTGGCTTTATTGAGAGCAAAAACAAAGGGTTGAGCTGTTTGGAATCATTTTTTTTCTCAAGACAATTTTTCAGAATAGCACCAAAAGCTTTCCTTTTGGGCCTTAGAGGTGGCCGAGGAGGAGACAGCGAGCGATAAAATTGATGAATGGCAGATTGATGGATTTCAGTCCTTCACCGAGGAGAAAAATAAGAATGATGCACATGATATTCTTTTTCTACATTTTTTTTTTTTTTCTTTTCGAAATTTGAGAGTTTGGGAAAGTAACTTGTGATCGATGACAATGCTTATCTATTCACTTTAGTGCATGACTTGTTTAGATTACATTAATATTATTGAACAGTAAAATGAAATAAACTGTGAAAGTTGTGTGTACCTCAATCTTTATTAATGCAGTGGGAAAAGAACTGGTGATTAAAATTAGCAGATTTTCTGTTTGAATGGCCAGGGCCAGTAACTGGTAAAAGACAAAACAAACAAAACAAAAAAAAAAAACTGTGAACGCACCACAATAATTGCTGCAGATTGTACAGACAACATTGCTCTTTACGGTGAAGGACTCGGTTTTTCCTTTTTTTCTGTATCTGTGAGGTGTTTCAGTATAGCATAAAGATATATCAAGCTTTTTAAAAAGAAACAATTTCATACAGCATGTCTATATTTTATTCAGACTGCAAGAGAGAGTGCAGTGTCAGTAGATTACAGGAATGGTGAATGCAGTACAGCAAAGTTGCTAGGTTTTATGCCTAAACTATTCCAAGAAAATCTGACCTCTAAGTCTCCACTTTTGTGTAATAGCTTACCTTAATCCCATTAGTAAGATATTTCAAATATTGATTTTTTAAAAAAAATTAATTTAGTGCCAAATTACATGTATTTAAATGTGACTTGCACTCTGTTTATGTCAACAATTAATATTTAAGTGAGGCCGACCACTGATCTTAACCTTTCATTTCTGAGCAGGTTTAAAATGCTTTAGGAACTTGGATAGCATGGATGTTTCCTTTTAAAATTGCATAGATTGCAAATTCAGTAATCTGTAGTTATGTCCTGAAGCAAATGGGTCTATACCATACTTTTGTGGCTTAGAGAAGACTTTTCCGAGTACTTGATGGATCTGAACAACACTGAGTTTAATTACCCATTAGTGTGTAGATATTAATATAGCACATGGGTATTAGGACATATGTATAAATGTTATGCTAATTAGAAATAAAAGGGATTAAAAGTAAACCATGTAAAAAAAAGTGTGCCATTTCGTGCTGCTTCGGTGCAATGGTATGTTTGGTTAGTTAAGCTATGCAATCTCAAATATTGCACGCATATTTTTCAAATCAGTTTAATATAACAAATAGCACATGTAATCACAATACCTTCATTTTCCCCTTTTGCATTCTTCATCCCAGTCAATGCCAGGCGTTAGACTTTAATAATGACCCATTAAACAATGTGTTTAGTAAATTGATCTGTGAAAAAACACACAATCACCAACAGTCACTAATGAGTTCCCATTTGTCTCAAAGAGCAGCAAGGAAGCATAATGAACAGCCTCCATTCCTTTCCAGTCGTTTTTTTGTTTCATTCATTTATTTGCTTTTTATCCCCTCCCACCCTCATTTTCCTTTTCACTTACAAGTCCCCAACATTTTTGTCTGAACTTTGTCTTGGTCCATACCTTCTGCTGCTCTCCTCTCCTCCCTCACATCCTGTTCCTCCTAAAGGACACAGGTGACTGAACCCATGACTGTCCTCGGCCCAGAAAATGATACATAACAACTTGCCCCCAAATGACAAATCAGGCCGACACTGGGCCAAGAACAGGGATATTGATTTTTCAATGATTAATAAGTGGAAAATAATTGTGTTTCATTAAGATGGATGGTGTTTCATTTGGTGCTGTCTCCTTTTCTTCACTTCAACGCAAGGAAGGCAATCAAATCTGCCACTGCTGCAACCCGTTAGCCTGCTATGGCAACAAGGCCAGCCACATGTGTGTGTGTGTTGTTTTCTTTTCTTTTTTTAATTTTTTTTTCTGTGTGTGAGTGTGTGCGCGAACAGATAGAGTACTGGGAATAAAGAGAGCAATGTGAAAAGGAGATGAGAGCCTTATCTCTCAACGGGGTACACATTTACTGGCAGCAATTTCAGGACAAAATATGCAGACCCCATAGAGAGATCACACACCGACCACAAGAACTCAACTTTTCATCCTGTGAATATTTCAACAACGCTGATTATGTTTACATACATGGATATTTCCCCGCTGAATGCGATATTTCATCCTGGTTTTAGGTCAGCACATCGACTATCAGCAGTTGGTTTGAAGAGTCCTTCTTACCTCATGCTGTTATTATGGGAAACTGGAAACTGTACACCAGCGGTGGGGATGTCTGGCCAAGTGCTGGCACAAATGTGGTTCCTTAGAATCAAAAAGCTTCCCTTTAGACTCTAGTCACCATTTTGTGGTTATGGAGATCACAGAAGAGGAAGAGAAGCCAATTTCCTCACTGATAGTAGCTTTAACATACAGCAGAAGTCATTGCATTTGAAAAGCCACGCTCAGAGAGTGGGGAAACTTCTCCCCTCCGTCTTACTTACAAAACTGAACTGATTACGACAAGTCTGTGCTTGGCGCGTAATTACGGGAGATGTGGCAAACTGCTAAGTGAAAGAAAAGTAGACGATATAGATTGAAGAAAATATTTGTGTTTCAAAACAGATTAACCTAACTTGTGTAGAGTCTTTGTTCCACTTCTACACTCCCTATCCACTAAAGGCACATTGTGAGAAAAATGTTGTGCAGGTGATAGATTTACACTGGATCTGGGCCAAATGCTTGCAGAGTTTTGCTTGTGGTCTGTGACTGTGCCAAAATGATTGTGGGCTGTGGAAGTGGAAATTAAAAACAAACATGAGAACTCTGAAAAGGGCAGGATTCACAAAGATGTTGCACAATTTTTACAGTATTGCAGCAACATGAAACTGTACACAGAACACTGTGTATTATTGGAAGATAATGTAGTAAAACTCTCCTGCAGGAAGAGCTGAAGTTTTATTTTCTGCCTCTGCCCATCACTACTGAAAAATAGGTTTTAATCTCAATGACTTTTTGCTGTTGTGGATAAATATTGGATATATATTGTATGTATGGGACAAAAATGGCCAACTCACACCTTGTTAACATTGGTTAATTGGTTGTATTATTAATTTTGATTTTAAAAATTAGTTTCATGTAGCATCAGATTTTACATACTAAGATTTATAAGCTATCTCAATCCAACAAAATCACCCCATCAGCCATTATACCACTGCATTACCTGTGAACATTAAGTTGCTTTGCAATTAATTGTGTTGCAAATATGTCAATAGACCAACACTTACTTTTTTCCTATATATCATTCCTCTTAGTGTATGTGATGGAAAAATTAAATGTCTTCCCAGATTTTTGCTGATGAGAAGATTAAGGCAGCGTTAAACCTTCAGATTGCAGTTTTGCTGTGGATAGAAAACTTTCCGTTTGGCAAGACTAACACAACATTCGTATAATTCCTAAACTTCAATGACAGTTTTGTTTTTCATAATGCATTCACTGTGTTATAATTAAACATTTATTATTATTACCCCACCTCCAAATTTTAGGAGCAAAAAAAAAAAAAGTAACAGAGCCAAAACTATGCAACATTTAACTTTGAGTGGGATTATGTTATGGAAATTATATCGACTTGTTCCCTTTAAGATTAAAGGGAGGGGAAAAAAGTCTGCTTTTGGCCCCAACTGATTGTGGAACCTTAACTTTTTCCTGAGATCGGTTCAGAACGCACACAGGAACGCATTTTACTGCCAATGTGTGAACACATGAGCTGCCCACTTGACGATTTCTCATGATGCATCAGAAAACATAACCCACATAATGTCTGATATGAAAGTCTTTACTTATTAGCAGAAGGGAGAAAATAAACATCACAAGATAATTTGTAATACAGGCTAAGCTAACTCTATTGTGCAAATGCATTTGCTCATATGTGAAGACAGCAGTGCAAAGCCATTTTATTGTTTTTCCGTTGACTGAGTGTCCCCTGAATAAAGTGTTACAGCACTGCACTGAGGGATAATGCTGCACAAGAGAGGGCCTTGTTCTAGTGGTGGGGATGGGGCGGGAGTGGGAGGGTGAGTGGGGTAGCAGCAGCCAGGTCTTCCATCCCAGCATCCCTGTGTATCACTTTAATGTTCACATAATGACATCCCCTCCAAGTTTGTGTCATGGGCCATCAACAATCATAATTGTAAAGTGATTCATTGAGTGATGTTGTCAACAGTGCTACTGTCAAGAGAAACCGATACCAGCAAAAGAGAATAGGGCACTCTAATGAATATATCAATAACCAGTGACAGGTGAAAGAGTGCTCCTGACGAAATTTCAAATAAGCACTAACACCTCTCCGGGATGCCTTCATTTATTTTCCTGTAGCACACCCTGTCATGGTGAACAAGTAAATAACACAATTAAAAGCAAAAAAGACGGTGCATAAATCAATCACAGACAATCCATTTGTTTCCTAAATTTTAGAATTCATTCATTCTATTTGTTAAAAAAATGCAAGATACAAAGTTTTTTTGTCCGGTTTTATGCTGCTTATTACTGACACACGTTTCCCTCCATTGGTCAGGGTCTTCAATAAAACTTTGAGTTGTACAAAGTCTTGCTGCTTTTCCACTATACTCAGATTCAGTGAGGAACTAATAGACGTAGCCGTGTTGTAATCTGTATGGCTTGTCATGTCCTGCATGTTTCTTTGCCACAGAGCTTTGTCCTTAAAAAATGAGGGAAGCAAACTGTGTTGTCAATTTTATTTTATTTTTTTTCAGCTAGAGATGCACCAGTTAATCAGAGAGACACTGAAATCGGCCAATTTTGCCCTAACTGGTTCTAATTGGTGGTCAGTAGGTCACTAAAAAATCTTCATACTTTTCCTATTCATTAAATGCATCAAAATTTCAAAACTTTGGAATATTCTCGTGTATAAATGAATAAACCAACGCCATGCTTGTCAATGTGCCTTGATTTCATTCAAATTTTGCTGGAAACCTGGAACTTTGTAGACAATTGAATGCCTCTCTGTTTTTAAGACTAATTCATTTCTAGATTTTAGACCAGACCCATAATTCTTGGCGTAGGTTCAGTTGAGATGCAAACAGCATCAAAATCAGTAATCAAAAACAGTTTTTATTTGATTTGCTTTTAATTTTGAATTATCCAATTCATGTCACTCCAGGCATTATACAATTTAGCTGATATAAGGAAGCCAGAATGTCAGAGAAACTGTGACAAAGTCCTTTATCTCAAATATTAATTGCAAACTAACTTCAGTACTTTGACGATTTGTGAGGAAAAAAACAGAAAATAAAACCGAACAACTGCAGCGTTTTATTCTAGTGTCATAAAACTATCAGAAAATTCTAGAAAACTGCGTATTGGAAAGGGTGAAAAAATATTAGGGAGTTTATTATGTGTTTTTAATTTCAAGTAGATATACACAACTTTTAGAGTGTACCTTGATTCATTTACATCACATCTGTTTGATCAGAGATGTTGGACACTATATTGAAGTGTAAAATGCATTTTATGTCACTTCCTCTTTTTTCCTGCTAGATAAATGAAAATATATTAAAAAAGGAGTAGGAATTCTACAAAAACTAACACGTTTTTGTTTTACTCAAATTACTTAAAACTGTTTGTGGATCTTTTTAAAACGAAAAACTATGGCATTCTACTTTCTCCCTTTTATCTCAGAATAAATACTTCCCATCTATGGTAAAATAAAGTAGGAACCGTGTGCAGAGAACTTAGCTGATGTCTTCCTCTGTGAGTGAATGTTTGTGTTTGTCTTTGTGTCCACGTATAATCACCTCCACACTTCACAGCGGAATACTGGCGATTCATCACCCAAATGAGGTCCAGTCGAGGCCGTGATCCATCACCCAGTGTCTGCGCTAACAGCGAAGGTAATGAGAACGGGACCAATGCAACATTGATGGGGCCTGGCTGGCGACAATACATGGACAATGGCGCTGATGGGTGAAAGAGTGACCCTCTCGTTAAGGCGCTTGTTTCAGGTTATGATTTAGAATTAGCACGAGAATCATTGATGTTTGAAACATTCAGAAATCTCTGGGAAAATAACAAATAAAAAAATCAGCATGTTCATTTGGGTGTCCACGTATGCGTAAAAGTGCAAGCAAATGTCCTTAAACACTCGTTTCCCACGTACACCTGTCCTCTGCACCCAGCCTTTGGAATAAAAAGCAGACCGAAATGCAATTAAAGGGGCACGGTGGTGCTCCATTGTCACATCACACCGGGGCTACTTCTCTCCGCCTGCCGCATTAATAGGGTTTCAATTGCTAGCGCTCGCTTCTTAATGGCTGATTTATTTCATTTTAATACCCTTGTCAGGAACCAAGACCTCGTCTGAGGCTCTCATAATAGGGGGAGCCTTTCCCTCTTTCTCCAGTGGGAATGCGTGACTCTAAAGATCTCAGTTTGATATGTGAACTCAACCTCCTTTGACTGAGGCAGCCAGGGCATATAGAGGATGGGGGATGGGGAAATTTATTTAAACGTTATATCTATGTCTATTCACAGCTGCTAACTTACTGAATATCACCAACGTACAAGGACTGGATTGGTAATATTAAGGTTGGGTAGAGGTGAAATTAAGGGTAAGTGTACAGGAGTTACAACAAACCAGAATACTATTTCATTATATTAAAAAAAAGGAAATCTATTTTTATCTTTCATCTGTCTTTGTCTTCATCTCTCTGTGTCTTACATTGTAGGACAATGGCAACCCCTTTCCCCATGAGAAACTCAATTGACTGGAACCTCTGTCATTTAACACACTATTAATTGACTAATGTGCATCACATTGCTATGCAGCATAGGTAGACGAGGACCATAGGGCCCTATCATAGTGGATTATGGGAAATTAGCTGAGGAATCCACCACATAGCTTCTTTTTTTCTGTCGGAAACACACAGCCAGTTGCGGCTGGTGGAGGAGACGCTGCCGTTTGAGATGATCTGCACAAAGACAATTATTCTAATCACTTAAGTCTGCCCTTATGAGACATCTGCTCTGTAAAGCGTTATATTTCAATTTTCCCAGACAACTGTGAGCAGATGAGACTTCATCAGTATCATTACTCACAACATTGTTTTGCCTAAACAATGCTTGCATGATTGATGAATAGGCAAAGTACAGTTTACAGTCATGATTCTGATGAATCAATTACTTATTCTAAAATGCACTAAATTCACCTCAACCATTAAATAGTTAATAAAACTTTCAAAGGGAGGCATCAGGTAAGTCATTCAGTTTATTGATTCAACATTGAACATTAAAGGGGTAGCTTGATTTTTTTTCCTAGTCAGGTTCTGTGAAGTTATCCATAATGTTCCCTTATTTTTAGTGTCGAGATGTTTTATTGTAGTGAGTTCATGAAAAACTGCACATACTTTTTTGGATCTCTAAATCAAATGAAAAGACGCCAATGTCTCTACCGCTGGTTGTAGACAGTACCTACACTCAAACTTTGAGTTTGAAACTAAAAATATGGATTTGATTTTGTATGCATTTGTTGACTTGGCCATTAAGTGTGGCTATTGATATAAACATTTCTAAGATTGTAAGAAGATCTGTTATTCACAAAGAACAACTTTCTCTTTAACCGGCTTTTACAACACAAAGCGACATTCCCTTATGTCTGACGGAGCATTTGAAACATCAATAGTACAATTCTTTCAGTTATTCTCCTTGAGGTGTCAAATGAAGTATATCCTGAGCATAGAATCTCAATCCATCCATCACCATTCATGCTTGATTCTGGCTTAACGGCTCTAATTAGCTTTCTGTCCATAGACTAATCTTTCATTCATCAATCGATTGATTTCCCTGTCTTCATTACGACAGGGCTGACATTGTGTTGCTGAGTTTAGCGCAAAGATGGCCAATTCTGAGCTAAAGGTTAAACATGTTAAGCATGGCCACTCGCAGCCTGACAAGCCATTGTTTGGGGCAGCTTTATTAATGAATATGCCACCTCTTGTTTCTCTTTTTGAGTAGATAGCCATTATCTATTGCACATTACATATACAAGGAGGCCTGAACTCACAATGTTTTTATAAGAGAATATATATATATTTATCTTCATGGTGAAAATAAAATTTAAGGAACTGCAATGTGGTGTGTATGTCAGTTTAGATTGGCAAACACAATAATGCTGTAACACAATCAGACCTCCATCATCCTTCCATATAACTACAGAATCTTATGTTGGCCTTAAAGTGACCACACTATCTCCAGTGCTCAAACTTTTTTTTTAAAATCTCCACCCTATGAAAAGTTCTTCCTAACCTCCATACTTCATCCACCAATAAGGCGCCACACGACACTATTCACCTCTCAAAATGGAGATTTTCTCTGTTTGATTTGTGTAATTCGGCTCAGCTTTTATACTGAGAAAGGAAAATAATCAGATGCACACTTTTGTTTGTAACTTCTCAGAGTGCTGGATTACTGTGTGTAGATTGCAGTTATCGAAATACCATTCACATTCCGACTACTACCCGTACCCTTACATACACCGTACCATACTGCAGACGTTGACTATCCTATTATATAGGTGGTGCAGTGAAGAGGCAGCGTATGCTTGGTGGAATTAACACTTGCTTAAATCCACCCGCCTCACCCTTAGGTGATCTTTATCCTATATTTATTTTTAACTTCATTTTCCCTGCTTCCCTATATCTCTGTTTTTTTTTTTCTTCACGCCAAGGTGTACGGGTTTAGAGTATCCAAGAACGGCAATGGCATCCTTTGTTCTTTTTGACAGCCTCTCAAAAGATAATCTCTGAGCGTCTTGGATTTTGTTCAATCTATTAACCATAACAGCATATATTTAGTGCTTTCTAACTTTGCCTTGGGCTTCTGTCACCCCAACACAACACTGAGAATGGCAGCATGTTAAAGGCAATGCAATAGCATGCTATGTGGCTGTTTATGAGAAGTGAAAAGCATTTTGTTTACATTGGGCAACAGACAATTTATTTGTAATCTACTACAACAGATGCATTAAAGCTTTTGGTGTTCAGTTAGGGGAGATATTGTTTTAAAGATAAACTGATGAACTCTGATAAAACCCGGGGCAAAAGAGGGGGATTTTTTTTTTTTTTATAAATTTAAAGATAAAAAGAATAAATCTCTAGAAAACAAAACATATATACATTTTAATGTATTTAAAGCATGACTTCAGAAAATAATCAATGTTAAATATTTTTATCATAATATCTTAAAAAATAAAGGAATAAGATAAATTTCACAAGTTGTTGCAATTAAACGTTTTGTATTTTTTTAGATACAATGGACTGCAGGTATTTGCTGGAGTTAGTCAATAATTGGATCCCTCTTTAAAAAACATTTATAGCTGCCTATTTTAATAGTTCAGACACCTTAGTGTGCATTAACACGCAGTGGAAACCACATTAGCCCCATCGCAAAAGCTAACATGGCATTCCTTATCTCCGGTGTACAACCAATCAGCAACAAGGAAAATGAATGGTGCTCCTGGATTGGCTGCTTCACAAATTCTATTCAGTAGTGTCAAGCAGCACCATGCCAACGTATTTCAGTTTCCGAAGTTTTATTTTTCTTTGAATATTTTAGATATGCTCTATGAAAGAATCTGAAAAAACAAAACAAAACTGCAAAACGTGGAATCCTGAGTTTCTTCAAATTAAGGCTAACATCCCATTTGTTTAGCGTTACCTTTGATTTAACAGTAACTGGAACTGATACTAATCATCCTCATATGATGATCACTGTCATCATATGAGGATGATTTTTGATGACTCTGATGTTATCAAAAATCATTTTGTTTTTATAATGTAAAAGCATTTTGAATTGCCTGTTGCTTAAATGTGCTACATAAATCAACTTGCCTTGCCTAATACTCTATTTAGAGTTTGATGTTGAGGTAAATATAGACAAAAAGAGACTATTTAGTTATCCCAAGGCTGTATGTTCTCCAGGCAGAACATCAACATTTACCTGTTTCTTAGTCTTTACTTTTCTTTTTATAAGTACACTTTTACCACAGTTCAAATAAAAATAATCAACCTATTAGTCAAATGTTCTGGTGCAACTTTACAGTATCATCACTCAAGATCAAGTTTGGCTTAGGTTCAGCTTGCTTCATTGTTATATTTCCTTTGCTTTTTGGACACAAACCAAATGTTCAGCTATGTTGCGCTACAGGACAGCAGCTGGAATCACAGTCTTGTCTTCAGATGCTGAGCTTAGCGGGTGGATAAGGAAATGAACCATCAAGATTTACTCTAATCTTCCCCTTCCATCATGTTAAGCCAATAATGACAACAAGAACATAACAGCAGTAGGCCATTCTGATAACCTCACCATTTCCAGGTTACACTTGATAAGGATAAAGAGATGTGCAGCCATTTGTGAATTATTTTAAAACCACAGGCACATCACTGTCACCACATTTCACAGATAAACCAGTTTTTTTTGTTTTTTTTTTCATTTGCTGAATCATATTCTTCCAATTTATGCTAATAGCCTCAGTGTTACATGATTAGTGGCAGCTATTTACAGTGAAGACATTTGCTAATCAAGCTGCAGAGTTATGCTCCAGGTCTGGGAGCAATTATGTCCACACAGAGCACATATTTATAACACACACACACAGTTACAGTCACATTCACCTACACGGAACCCGAACATATACTTTCACACACATACGCAGTTAGAAAGCCATCCATTACCAGGTCCTGCGTTTTACATTTAATCTTCTTATTGGATCCTTGTTAATGTTAACCACTTCCTTCCCCCTGCAGTTTATTTTGATTTCGTGCATGTGGCCTCTGCTCTCTGCAAGTGTTCGTGGTCCAGACCATCCATAACCTGCACAGACAAATGGACAGCAGTGGGAGAGGGCCAGTGGGGGTCGGGGGCAAGCAGCTGGCGTTTTCTAAAAAAGCAACTTAGCATTTTTAAGTGGATCCAAAAATGGTGGGCCTAATTTGCAAGAAGCTGTGGCCATTTATTTCACCTTTCACCTTTAAAACATGGGCGAAGAAGGGGCATGATGTGGTTCAAGTTGATCTAATGCAATCCCATGATGCTTTGAAGTTCAGTGTGAAATTAAACCCTCAAGACGTTTGTTTCCTGATTTCACTCACACCTGAATACAGTTTCACTTTATCACCGGTTTGATCTTTAACACAATGAACTTCTTGGTGGTGTTGTGTAAAAGTGAGTCGTCTATAGTACCCTGCTTGTAAACATAATACTGTTAGTCTGAGTCAATGAAGCAATGGCCTGTGAGGAAAAGTGCTCGTATCAACCGAGTCCTAAAAACTGCTCTCGTTACAAGAAAAATAACTTATATGCTGGGCTGCTAATTAAACTAATTATTTTGCATTTTTACAGAAAAAAAAACATGTTTAAATCAAGACATCAACAGTGAAGAATTGAGTGGGTTTTTTTCACTCAGTTTGTTTAAGCAAGAAAATTAAAATCCAAACAGTGTAAAAACACAACCTTAAATAGTATTTTCTGGTAGTTTCTATCTTAGTTTTGTCTTGTGTCAAGTGTACTAACTTACAAGTAGCTTTTCTGCAAGACATACAGTAGAAGCTGGTTTTGAGTAAATAATTCCTTCATATTGAAGAAAAATGAAATAGATCTAATGGCAGATTATTTCATTTATAACATGGGAAATAATTTCTTGTGAAATAATTTTTGAGCAGAACTCTTGTTTTTTTTAAATTCCTATAATAAGGGATTATTTATTGGAAGCAATCTCCTACATCTTGCTGAAAGCCTATATGTTAGTTTTGCCTTATTTTAAGTGTACTAAGATATTTGCACCAGGAACAAAACCAAAAATACTTGATAGGATTTTGTCTTTTTGCAGCAAAGACTCTGAATATTCTGTTCCAATATGACACTTTGGCTGCACAATCGTTCCCACCACTTATCAAAGGAACTCTGCAGCCTAACCCCTCCCTCTGGCCCTCTGCCTAATTACGTAATCAATGTCCTTTTAAAGGTATAAGCAAATCACCACCAAGGCGAGCTGCTGACCCTCCCTGCGAACTTTTCGGGCTTAGAAAAACGAGATTTGTACCAATCAAGGGGAGCTGATGCTTGACTTGGAGCTGAGGACAGAGAGTCAGGACCCCTAATTAGGACTCCTAACCCCTTACTGACAGACAGATTTGTTTCTGCCTCGGCCCGTGTTTGGCCAAGATCTGCTGGGACCCCCAGATCATCAGATATGAGTCGAGAAGTACCAGCATCTAGCGATTGGCGTTCATTAACTAACTTGTTCAAACAAAACACAATCAAACCCCTGAAAGCTGCCTAGTTGCACAGTCCAAATAACAGAAATAATAGCTCTTTTCCTCTGCATTTTTACCCCATAAACACTTAAAGATATAAGTCATACTGCAGGAATGATTAGCTGTAATTATGCTAAAACTACATTCAGACAAAAGAGAAGAGAGAGAGTCACTTTTGAGAAAGAAAAATAGTGCCTTCTTGTAAAGTCTGCTTGTCGTTGCAAATTCCAGTACAACACTGCAGACAAAAGGAGGAATAAAGTCTTCATGCTGATAATTATAATTGATATGATGCAGGCTTGTTGGGTAAAGAGTGAATCCAGGCCATCAGTGCTTCCTATTAGGCATCTCTGGTATTTTCCAAACAGCTGCCTTTGATTATTCGCAGCAGGGGCTGCCACAATGCTGCCATGAGATAGCATCAGCTGCCTCCGATGGCGCAGCCGGGGACAGGCAGCAACGACAGGATGCAGATGCAACCTCAAACACACACCCCTACACACGCACACACGTTGTCGCCAAGCAAAGACAAAGGCCAAGAAGCGAAAAGGGGGGAAGAGGCAAAGGGGTAAGGGGAAATGGCCTGCAGAGGCTCCTCGGGGCTTCCTGTCTTTTTCTTTTCAGTACCTTAAGGCCAGAAGTTCCTCCAATGAATCGTCATGCTCAGACAGATCCTTGCGCACAGGAGCCAACTCTTATTCAACGTTATAAATAACAACAAATCTACAAGAGCCTCTCTCTGTTGTGGTAAATGCTTTTATTAAGAACACCAGTGATGGTTGAAGGGTTTTTCTGTCGCAAAAATAAAAAACGTCATTATTTCAGATTATATTTTTTAAACTTCTCTTTTCATTTGCTTTATTTTCACTTTTTGTCTTTGAAAGTCTATCTTGAAATTCTCTGTATTTAAAAGATTTGATATGTTGGCAGTTTGTTGGAAGACTTTGACACAAGTTATGACTTTTTACAGCAGTAGCTCTGTGAGAGCTGTTTAAGCTAACAGCTCTTACAGAGCTAACCCTCAAAAAAGATGTTAAAACTGTTTGAAAAGATCCACTATTACACATTTTTCACTTCATTTATCTTTATTACGAAACTCACATCATATTCTGCTGTTTGGTATCAGTTCTCTGAATCTTTCCCATACACACACTTTAACCTCCATACATAATTCGTGACATACAAGCTTAATAAATTAAAGTGACCAACACATTTTCATCGGACAAAGCATCTTTTAAGACCATTTTACACCTCAATGTATCCATAGAGTTGATAAATGTCTTTGTTTATCCTACCATTATGTTCTGAAGTCTGTTTTGCCTCCTAATCCCTCGTCTTCCTGCTGCTAGATTTAGCAACTCTGCAACTGGCTGGTATATGAAGGTGACATGATCATGTCGATGCTTATTTTTACTCAGTCTTTTAATGACAATTACAGTGGACCGTGTGTGGACTCAAACTGTTGGATAAAGAAATCCAACAAAAACAAACACTACAAGTGTAAGTGAAAAAAAAACATTCTGGACATAAAATCTAAAGCACCGATATCGACTCAAAATGTAAAACTCATGGATCCTCTAGACAAATACAACGGTCAAAGTTTTCTGTCAGAACCTGTGATGGTGTGCCTGCCAAGTTATTTAAGGTATTCCACAATCATCTGTTGAGTAGGGCTAAACTGTAGCCCAACTTGAGTAAGGGAGGGTGGAGCGTACGAGGGGCTGCCGCTGATGTCGACATGGTGCTCATAGCCTTTTCCATTTGGGATCAAACCGAGATGAGACTTCCTCTCCCGCTGTTCGCTTTACAGCAGGTGCTTCATGGTGTGTGCCTCTCTAAACTCAACCCCTCTTTACCCACTGACATTTAGCAGGCACACACATTTTGATCCCCCGCTGCCACGCTGCCAAATATTGAAAGGCAACGAGAGGCATAAAGAGCACGTATTTACTTAGCGTGCAGCAAAGAAACTGCGCAGGAGGTGGATAAGGCATCAGGGACAGGTTGAGAGGGGGAAATAAGAGTCATAGAAACCTCAATAGAGGGAAATTTGTGACACAAAGCAGCTGAGAGTGAAAAAACCCCTTGCCCGTCATTAAGTTTGCAAGAGCCATTTGGCAAATAAACTGTTTGTTATTGCTCTTAAATAGTGCCTAATTGAAACGCTGACCTCAGCCAGGCACCTTCTTCCTACTTCTAACCTAAACAGGAACAATCTGTTTAATTGCAGGTTTCTTTTTTTTTTCTTCTTCTTTTTTTTAAATTCTGAATGGGGCGTTGAGAGGTAATTGACCCCTCAGTGCAACAAATGAATCCTCTTGGGAATCCTGCTCAAATGGATGTTTAAATGCAAACAGTAGTCGGTCCGCTCACAACGAAAGGGGCCGGTGCCACACAGGCCCCTGGGTCCCCGCTGAAATCCTATAAAATCAAATCAAAGAATCTGACATTTTCACTAACCAGAGGCCTTGACGCTGGTTCCGCTGCAATAACAAATGGAGTAGCAGGACAAATTGAAATGAAAGTTGTAAATGAAGCTCACGTTAAAATGGCTGAGGCCAGTGAGAGACAGAGAGCAAGCTAGTGAGAGAGAGAGAGATTAGTGGTTAGGTGAAAATGTTTATTTTCACACTTCAAAGTTCCCAGCTCAGTGTGTGTGTTTAAGATCAACAGACCTTGTGATGAACAACCTGTTCCATGCTGGAAATACATTCTGTGAAACACAACAGAAAAAGCTGCAAAGCACTGACTGGGGAGTATTGAATTACAGCCCTGCTTTGCTGTGAAGCAGCGAGAGAAACGCGCTCTCTCTCGCTCTCCTCTCTAAAGATGTCCCCCTTTTATTGGCGCGTCTCAGCCCCGACTCGCAGACAAAATTCACGGCTTTTCATCTCTCCACAGAAGCCACTCAGAAACCTGCTGAATAAGTCCTCCGACGTGCTGAACCGCACCTCCGCATCTCGACTGGTTGCCGCGATTTGTGCTCTGTGTTCAGCAACTGTACAGATGAGTCTACTGTAACCAGGTTGTTCGTGTTGCTGCTGGAGTGAAATGGGCTTTTCACTTTATTCTACTTGTCTGGCATTTTCATGCGTTCTTGCACAAGGTTTGATTTGAGGCAGCCTCCGAGGAAAAGTCATTTCCTTCCTCAGACATAAAAAACATCATCTTAGTTTTTACTCAAATCTGTTTTGTAGTGAGATTAAATGTTGAGTGAAGACTTTCTGGCAAATTGGAAGAGATGGTTGCCCAAAATAACACCATACAAAACAAACTGATTTGTTGTGTATGAGCATGTGTAGAGAAGCACCGATCAGCCTTTTCCTGAATGATCTGAAATGCTGATTCTGATTCATTTCTATGCAAACTATAGTGCAAACATGAAAATCGTTTTAATTCTAAGAAAATCAGACAAAATTTCAAGATTAAACCCATGGATTTATCACAACACATTCACTTAATCTTTATCAGATGTTTCTCAAGCTCAAACACTGTTGATGCCTTTAATAAATAAGGGAAAACAATCATTTTTTTTCCCATTATTTGAACTGTTTTTGATCACCAATAGTGGAAGACAAATTGAAAACTGTAAAACTGGTGCTTCTCTAAAATTAGGTTTAGGTATCCAGCCATAATTTTATGACATTTTGTTTTATTTTAATCGGCTTCTGATCGAGCACAGACCTCTATTTGTATTAAGTTCCTCCCTGACAATTCATTTAGTCAGGAATTTAAAAAAAACAACAAAAAACAACGTATTCATGCATAACTCATGACATCAGCCCATAAATTCATCATGTCTTCAGTGTTCAGCAGAGTTTGAGTCTTTCGGTCTGAGCCGCTGAGGGTCCTTTTCTATGAAACTCCTTATTTTCAATTCCAATAGATGGCAGTATTTCACAGAAAATGTCTCAGTGAGCCGAGAGGTGGGGGATTATAAGGGACTAGCGCCGCACCAGCTTCCAGCTTCTTCTGTTTGAACTGGGTAAAAAAAAAAGAAAAAAAAAAAAAGAAAGTCTTTTGAGAACTTGTAAAAGAAAATTTGAGGAGCACATTGTCCTTGCCTTTCTGGTTACATCTCTATATTTTTCTTTTTAATATTTACTTCTCCCATATGGGAGTAAAACCGGCGCTAACTCTTATCTTACCTGTGTTTACAGAATAAAAATACAAAGTTGTAAATTGCGGTGAAGTGACACATTGTTAGTCACTTTATTTGGTACCATTAATGAAGCCATTGTCTGCGTGATGTGTCAACAGTCTCTGACAGATGATACTCTAATAATACTCTAATAATGAAGACTAAAACATTGAAGTATATGTTGCAAAGGCATAAAATTCTGCTTTAGGGAATTGATTTTCTGGGTTCACTGTCTGATATAATCCATGATTATCCTGTCAAGGTCTTTTCACTTCTCCCTGCTCTTAAATAATACATTCCTAGCCCATTTATTGTAAGGAAGCCGCTCAAATAAAAGAAAACCACTCAAGTATAAATGATCAAAGTTGCATCATCTGTCACAATACAAAAGAAGCATAACCAAATAAGACATGATACTTCCTCTTCCCACTTTTTTTTATTACTATTCTTCTGTAGAAGAATAGTAAAAACAAAAAACAAGCAACGTTCTTCCTTCAACGTATGCAAACATACGTTGCAGGAAGAAGTGTGCGAGTTCCTCTTTATTTTTCGTTTTCCTTGTGCACTGTGTCCCCTCGTATGCGTGTCTGTGAGTGTGCGTTACAGTTAGTCAAAGGGGAGAAGTCAGGGCTAGGCCTTTGTAATGAGCAGCCTGGGTTCTTTCTGGTTCAGCTGCTGCTCTCTCCTATTTTACGCTGCGCTGCTCTTCATCTCCAGTGGCCCAGTGACTACAATCCTGCTTCTAAATCTTAATTCTTTCCATTCTGTAGTCTACCTTGTACTCTCTGTTTTCTTTAATTTTTTCATTTTATTTTCTCTCTGAAATGTTACTCTCTTCTCGCCTTCTTATTGCTCGATTCCCCCTTTGCTGTTGCACATAAAAAAAAAGGAAAACTTCAAGGCTGTGCAGTGAACGAGAAAAGGGGTTAGGGATGTAAAATAGCATGCATGAATGCTCACTCCTGCCCCATACCATTCATTCCATTGAGAGAGGGGAATGGCTGTCCAGCGCTCCAGCTCACCTCCTCCTTGTCTACGACAATCGCCACCAGCTCCTCTGCAGGACTTTGTGGGGAGCAATGGGCCTGAGAAGTGAGGAGTGCTTAGAATACACTCTATCCTCCAATAAAAACACATTTAATAGCTGCGAGTTGAAGGTATAGACTAATATGCAGGATTATTACAATGGCAATAAAGCGAAGGAAAAAAATGCAACCATGCTTTGATATGTTGTTCTTCCTTTGATGGGAGGGAAGAAAGGATGTTCCCCAAAGAGTAAAAAAAAAAAAAGAAAACCAAAAAAAACTAGCTTTTGTCAGTGGAGTGGAGTGGAGGCAGGACAGCATGCTTTTGAACTTTGGGATCAAAAACACAGGTCTAGGAATAAACACACCAACTTACACCAACTCTAACTTGTATTATTTTTAAGGGAGCAAAAGGTAATGGTGAAATGTTTAATATCATCCAAAAAGTAACAACATAGCAAAATATGATTAATCCCGTCACAATAGTCAATGTCACTTAATCACATGATAAGATGAAGCAAGCTTGATCATTTTCACTTGCATCGATTGTTTCTTTTTCTCGTGTTCCTCCAGAAACCGGACTGCAAAAAGTTGGTGTCAACTATAGGCTCTTTTTCGAAGAACAATTTTGTTTACAGATTTCAGTATCCATTTTATTTGTTGTTTCAGTTGTTTTGTTGATTTGTTTTGGATACTTAAAATATCTGCCAGTTTCCCAGTGTTAAATGTTCAACAGAAATCGACATTTACTGATCCTCCAGAGCGTGTACCTGCATTATTATGATATTGTCATCATGTTACTATAAAATGGTCTCAAACCAACAGTGTTATGGTTTGTCGCAATAAATTCTGGGATAACTTACTGTCCAGCAAAATGTTTTATCATGACAGGGCCTACAAATAA